>NC_090265.1:87590143-87903643 GCF_040414725.1 Anabrus simplex | reverse complement strand
ATTACGTCTGATGCTCACCAGTTGTGACAAGTGTCTAGCAGCAGAGGTACGGTTTCAGAATTCAAAAATTATACGGTTTGGAATGCTAGGAAAAACATTCCAGCAGTATGAGGGATACCAAATGAGGTCCCATTAAGGAGCGTAGTCGTGAACTGAAAAAGTTATCTGCTTGAAGTCCCAGGTTCGAGAAATTTGGCTCTCAATATGCAAATGGTGAATTTTACAGGTGTGAAAGGAAACTTGTTAGGAGTGTCTTAAACTGTTTAGTCTTAATTTAGGTGTAGTTGAAACGAAAGGTCGAATAAGTACATAGGCGCATTGTGAGTGACAACAATGGCAGCCGTTATTTGTTAATAATAGTTGTTCCAAGGGAACTTCTTGTGGGGTTTTTAGAATCACTCGCCTAAATTTGTGTGCTATGTAAAATATTCTAGCGTGAGAATGGTTTTGTACCTTCAACATCATCAGAGCTGAAAAGAGCAATTACCACCACCACTAATAAGTTGTAAAAGAGAAAAGCAACCTTTCTTTAGATGTTTACAATATTTTAGTTTACATTACAGTAACAAACGTATTTCTTAGCTACAGTACACAAGAAAAAATTATAAAAATATTACATAGATACCTGTATGAAATTATTTCCTTAAGATGGTTTGTCAGAACTTTGCCACCTACATCAATGCGGCGTATACCTTGCTTCAGTTTCTTACCCTTAATATAAGGAACAATATGGGTGAAACTATACCCACAATCAACTAAAAGGCAACATAAAGCACCAACATTATCCTGGATATATTGGTAACAGCACAAATCACCAGCTGAAACAAAATAAATAATTCATTAAAATCATTATTCAAATAAAATTCGGAAAACTCAAAACTAATCTAATTGGGTGCTTATCCATTAACTGGCATGAACTACTAATAATATAACAGGTCAAATCGATGAGTATATTTATGACTCCCTATTACACACATTCTTTAAAATATTCAAGCTCACATAATGTTATTCTTATTTCCAACAGCAAAAAACCTTTACTGTACAGACTTATAAATAATAATAAAAACCTTTAGACAAAACCTAACACATCCACCAATAATGTTGTGCCTTATCGTGGAGCTACTTGGGATAAGCACCTTTAAGGAGGGACCATTGTGAATGAATGAATTCAAACTCAGGGAAGCCCGCGAAAATGCCAGTAAGATATAATCACTACACAGAGGTGACTTTATGGACAGTGCCAGGAGTGAGCAAAACAACAGCCCCGGTGATTTGTTGAGGCTCACGAAGAGGAGTCTTCTAGAAGGAGCTGCAAGCTGATTAACAATGAACCAGGCACCCAGAATGATCTCAAATAAGGAACTACTAGAAATTTCTACAAGATTTTATGAAGCGCACAATTAGCGCATGCCAGTTAGTCTGCAGTCATTTCTCGAGTGAGTCAGCCTTGAGTGCATCCATCACAAGTGAAAGTAAGCAGTATGAGATGGTTATGAATCTATGACAAGTAATTCATTCATCAGGAGTGAGTCTGTCAGACAACAACACAAAGTTCAATGAAACTTGCTACAGTGAACTGTTCTGGAACAACACTCCGTTGTAAGAAACTGTGAGGACAGGAATTCAATGCACTAGTGTTTGAGAATGTGTTAAGAGTATAAGTAAAAACTGTACATAAATATAACTCGTATGTTATTGGACATTATAAATTCTCCAGCCAACTCATTCCTGGTTGCCAGCGTTTCGCCCCAGTGTGCTAAGTTGGGCTCATCAGTTGGTAAATAGCACACCAACCAAGATGCATGGCTAGTGCATACCGTGGAGCCTACACAGTGGCCTTCACTGACAACCAGGAATGAGAATGTCCAGTAACGGACCAATTATATTGGTATTATAAATTTACTCATTTGGGACAAATATTTCAGGTTTCCTATGGGAATTAACATCTATATCAGTAAAACCTGTGTCGAGTAAACTTATGATTAACAGTAAATACTAGTTCTATATACTTAGTGGATAGTAAAACACACTATCTCTCAGTCTATTCATTTTAGTTTTAAGGACCCTGATAACTCACTACAACATTTTTCATAAACTCTTAAGACTCAAATTCATTAAAATCATTATTGAAATAAAATTTGGATAACTAAAAACTAATCTGAGTGCTTATCACTATTTAAATAATTTTAAAATTAATGATTATTTAATCAATTAATAGACCAACACAAATATGCATACACTTGGATAAAAAAGTACATTAAGATTTCTATGAAAAAGTAACTAAAATTAGATGTCTTAATAACAGAAATGAC
Source organism: Anabrus simplex (assembly GCF_040414725.1). Classification (NCBI taxonomy): domain Eukaryota; kingdom Metazoa; phylum Arthropoda; class Insecta; order Orthoptera; family Tettigoniidae; genus Anabrus; species Anabrus simplex. Next base: position 87,901,331 of record NC_090265.1, on the reverse strand, counting down.
AGCATTATAAGAGGTAAGATCTGGGAGTGCCTGAGGAGAAGAAATGTGCCTGAAGGAGTGGTAAGGAAAATTCAGATGTTGTACGAAGACTGTACTAGTTGTGTACAAATTGGGGAAGATCGGTAATCATGGTTTGAGACCAAGAGAGTTCAGCAAGGAAGTGCACTGTCCCCACTACTGTTCATCACTGTAAAGGACATTGTAATGAAGAATGTCAAGGAAAAGTTTGGTGAACTGAATGCAGTGGCCTTTGCTGATGATGATGATGATGATGATGATGATGATGATGATGATTTGGGTTGAAACAGAAGAGGAAGTACAGACCAGACTCAATGTATGGAAATCCCAGTTCCAGGAATATAACCTCAACATTAGCGAGACCAAGACAGTGGTGTAGTCAACAGAGATGGGCGCCCAGCAAGTGTAAAACTAGGAGACTACCCGCTAGTGTGTGTGGATAGTTTTCCTTACCTTGAAGTTTAATCTCCAGTGATAATTTGGTCAGAAAGGAAATTACAAACAGAGTGCAAAAGGGATCAGAATTCTACCAACAAGTTTGAACACTTTTAAGCGATGACATGATTCCAAAACCAGCCAAACTGATGATGTCTTACAGCTATTTCATACCAATACTGACATACAAGCTGATGTACCCGTGCTTCACTACGGAATTATACAATGTATACAGATTTCTAGGTTAGGTAGCTTACACGCTGTGAGCAAGATTGTATGAAATTCCATGGCTCTTAACGATACTCTAGAAACGCAACGGGAAAGTCACCAAACATCTTTTCTCATATGAAGACTGAGTTAGAGAATTTTCACTGCAATGGTAGACCCGCTTGCATACCATCAGTCACAATCAGGTTGGGGAGATTTCATTATAATGGTAGACACTCTCCACCTGCCTTTTTTACAACCTCAAAACGACTGTCTTAGTGGTTTTCCCAACTAAAATGAACATACATTACAATGACGTCAGTCGAAAAGTATCAATTCACTACCCTGGCGGCGGAAAAATCTATCTGACTTGGAGGCAAATTTTTCCTCCAAGCCAGAGGAAGAAGCTTTTCTTAAGAAACGGCTCTTTTTAGGGTTGAATTTTGAGTTATTTAGTGAATTGTGGTGCTATAATTTGGAATAGCCCTAATTTTTATTCTAGACCAGGCCATACTGCTACTATTACTACTACTACTACTACTACTACTACTACTACTGCTGCTGCTGCTGCTGCTGCTGCTACTACTACTACTAAGTGAGCCTCTGCCTTAAGTATGCCCACTGCTCATTCGAAACCGCGTGTCAGAGTAGGGATCGAATAGCTGGAATACTATGATGAACCAGTGTGTTACATACCAGCTGTATCAGAAAATTTATGAACCAGAGGAATGGCATGCTAAAGAAGAAAGTTTTCTAACTCCCCGGCTATTTCCCGCCAATATTCAGTCAGGCTATTATACTCGGTACGCAGCAGTAATCCCATCTATCGGAGTTGAGAGGCAGCATAAGAGACAAAGAACATCACAACAAACAATGGTCAATGTAATGTTGTTGTTGCTCAATGTTATGCGCTTTCGATATTGTAGGCCTTCACATTTAGTTTTCTTCCGACTTTGAAATACCACTCTTATCATAGTCTGTACGTTAAAACTGAATAAAACATAAATGACCGGAAATTGTATTCTCTATAACTTTTGTTATGTAGTACTTTTCAATAGGACCAATAACATAGGTATTTAAAAATGACATTTTAGGCGCCTTCCCCTAAACTACACTTTCATCCAGGATGAATAAAATTGTTTGTAGCTTAGACTGTAGTTTCTTATTCCCCGACTCTATATACCAATTTTCATTCAATTATGTTAACCCATTTCCTCGTAGCTCGGCGTTGATATGGACTTAGCAACAAAAATACAAATTCATGAATACCTGTGTTATAATAGCCGGTACGGTAAAAATGTATAAGACATAAATGGTCGGAAATTTAATTCTATACATCTTTGGTGATGAAGTATTTATCGATAGGACCATTAACAAAATAAATATTTGAGAATTACATATTAGGCCTTCCACTAAACTACCATTTCACCCAACCTGAATTAAATGATTTATAGCCTAGATTGTGGGGGCTCATTCTCTGACTTTGCATACCAATTTTTATGAGATAGGACCACTAATAATGTAAATCATTAAGAATTAAGTTGTAGGCCTTCCCCTAAACTACCATTTCACTCAGCATGAATAAAAATATTTATAGCCTAGATTATAGAGACGTATTCCCCGAATTTGCATACCAATTTTTATTAAGATAGGACCCCAAATAAAATATCTGAACATGAAATTTTTGGCCTTCCCCTAAACTACCGTTTCAATCAGCGTGAATAAAATTGTTTATGGCCTAGATTGTAGTGACTTATTCCCCGACTTTGCATACCAATTTTCATTAAATTCTCTTCAGCCATTTTCTAGTGATGCGTGTACATACATACAGACAGACAGACAGACAGACAGACAGACAGACAGACAGACAGACAGACACAGTACGGAAAAGTAAAAAGTGCATTTCCTTGTTACTGTGGACATGACCGATACAGAAATACCGTTCTTTTCAAATTCTGAGCAATGTACAGACAAAACTCTTATTTTATATTGTACCCGTAAAAATGTGTTCATATCTTTAAGGCGCTTCATATTAGATTAACGAGCATGAGGCTTAATCTCGGTTGTGGCTTTATCATTGGAGCTGGTACAGAGAGAGGTATAGTTATCAAATTGAGAGATTATTTTGATAAATTGAGTTTATTGATCATCAAAAGCAAGTTCATATCACCTTCATACAGTAGCGTGGAAATGTCGTGGCTGGTTGGTACCTCCAAGTCCTGGGATGGTGCTGGACATCGACTGGGCAGGGACCACACCTGCTCGGATGAGGAATTCTGGAACGTCTGGAGGTTCTGGAAGTGTCTTGACGTTCTGGAATGTCCGGACGTTCTGGAATGCCTCGAAGATTGGTACGTGCTCCTGGGTTCTATTCGAGACGTAATTCACACCTGAATTTCCTGTACGGTACTCCACACATTCAGGGCACTGTCTGAACAGATATGACTTTTTTAATTATGATTACTGCACAAACGTTTTAGAATAATCACTCGAAGAACAAGTACTGGTAGAAATGCAAGTTCATAAGGCAAGCTCACTGTAAGTCAGGATGTTCTAGAGGATTACTGTTACTGCAGCCCTAAATGCACAGTTCTGAAGGTTTAAAACATATTGGCAATGAACTGAATAAGTAGCACTCGGAAACTGTCCTGTTGCATTAATAAGCGAAGTGAATAGCCATTAAAGAAAGTAATATTTGAAAGAAAAAGTCTGACTTCATAAATTATGGATCACTCAAAATACTGGAAAGTTCTAGGCTTTCTGGAAATGCGATATGCGTATTCCGAATTGTCACAGTCTTTAAGAATCAAAACATAAGTCCCTGCGCAGCACTTGGAAAGCATTGCATATTTCACAATTAAACGTAATGTTTAATGTCCCCTAAGTTCAATGTTCCAGAAATTGATTCAAAAATATAAGTTCGCGTAAGTTCAATGTGATACACAACACACGTGAAAATTCAATCGTCATCGAATAAGTAAGTCCTTATGTGGCACTTCAAAAAAAACAAAGTTCCAATGTGTAGAAATAACAAAGTTCCAATGTGCCGAAATGTTAAAGTCCCAACACGACACTCGAAGAAAATAAAGTTCCAACGTGTCGAAATGTTAAAGTCCCAACACGACACTCGAAGAAAATAAAGTTTCGATGACAATGTTCCAGTATGTCACCTTAAGAAAATAATAAAGTCTTATCGCGACACTTGGCGAAAAAACTAAGTTCCAATGAGATGCTTCAGAAAAAAAACAAAGTTCTTATATGGCACTTTAAGAAAAAAACAAAGTCCAATCACGACACACGACAAAAAAAAAAACAAAGTCCCAATGTGTCAATATGACAAAGTTCCAATACGATGCTCGCAGAAAACAAAGTCCCATTCAGGCACTTCAAGAATATGGCAAAGTCCTGATACAACACTTAGAGAAATACCGAACTTGGATTTCGCAGACTGTCGACTAGAAGTTCGACACACACAAGACTTCTCTTGTCACCCGTGTCACAGAGACGGCGGAGTGACAGACACTGAATTCGTAGGTCGGGTGGTCTTCCTTTTATACACGTTCGCATGGAAGTGTCTAGAACTCGGGTACTATCTACCCTTATAACTTCTATAATACTCGGTGGATTTTCTTGAAATCTGAAGATATGATGTCCATTGTAAGGGCCTTTAAGATGGCAGTGTCAAAATAGCGATAAATTAGCTCAAAGATGTACTTTTGAGGACGAGCTGGATCATTACCATATATGGTAGCGGAGAGCTGGCTTACGGCGGCCACGTCACTCGCTGGGTACGTCACTGCGTTCGGCGGGCTGCCTACCTTCCATCTCGCGCGAAGTTCAACAAACATACTTCGGACTTCTGTCGTAGCGGTATTCCCGGTACAATATATATAGATGGTATTGAAGCGTGCACCCTCACAAAAAGAGATTCATCAAGACTGTGAGCATCAGAGATGAAATTTCTTAGATCCACCATCCAGAGGACCAAGATGGACAAGTTAAGGAATGGGGGGTGAGGAAAGAAGCCAGAATAAAGAATAAATTAGACCGAATTGGCGCATCCAGACTACGGTGGTACGGGCATGTGATGACAATGGAGACTACAAGAACAGCCAGAATAAATTTGGAAAGACAGGTGGAGGGGAAAAGACCTACAGGAAGACCTAAAACCTGATGGATGGACATGATCAAGGTTGATGTAGTTACCGGAGGATGGACAGTGGATGGTGTTCTCCATGACAAGTTGTATATGGAGAGGAAGAAGTGGAAGAGGCTCATTAACAGTACCTGGGAAACTGGAACTGTACAATGATGATGATGATGATGAATAACAGAAATGAGCAAGAATTAATTACCATTAATTCGAAGTAAAGACTGGCATTCATATTCTTCAAAAAATATTTCAGTCATTGCTTCCTGGATTGAAGGAAAATTGAAGTATGGTTCAGTCACAACCAAGGGAACATCATTAAAGTTGACATTACAACACTCTTTGCTAAACAGGTAATCCCAAACATTCTTTTGGACATCCCAATTGATTAGATAACCCTGCAAAGATACCATATATAAATAACAAGTAAACTCAAGAATGCAAGATTTATAAAAATCAAAGTGTACAACAAAATACCTTTTGAAAGGGTAAAATATAGAAAAGGCCAGAAGCATCACGGCAGTCATTCACCTGATCACCCACAAATGGACGTCGCCTTTCACTCTTGGCTTTCATGATACAGTTGGGAATAATTCTGAAATCAACAAATATCTTCAGAGTTTATTTTCACCACACATACATACTACCTGTAACTAATATAGCCTTCAATGCTATGTTCAGAAAAATATGATTTGAGAAATTCCTAAGAATTTTATATTAACAAGTTTCTTCATATAAATGAGATTTAATACAATTAGTGTAGCTTAAGCACTGAACATATTGTATGTGGTTCAAATCAACAAGCTAGAATATAATACACAGAGTGGCTATAGTAGTTCGATTAGCGCTCCAGGCAGAGGCAAGCAACGCTATGGCTGCCATGATATAAATGTACCAGTTAACGACAACAGCTGTCTGGAGCTACTGGAATAATCTCATATGTGTGTTAAGTTCATCGTTAGTAGAAATTATTTTGTAGCCTGGCTTTATTTATTGCCTACATTCTGTTTTGCATGCTTTGTTCAAGCAAAACAAACAGTGTGTCTTATTTCAGATAAGTTAATTTCTTTTCTAAAGAAGGTTACATATATTGAACCAAACCAAACCCCATGGCACTATAGCCCCTGAAAGGCCTTGGCCTACAAAGCGACCGCTGCTCAGCCTAAAGGCCTGCAGATTACGAGGTGTCGTGTGGTCAGCATGACGAATCCTCTCGGATGTTATTCTTGGCTTTCTGGACTGGGGCTGCTATCTCACCGTCAGATAGCCCCTCAATTCTAATCACGTAGGCTGAGTGGACCTCGTACCAGCCCTCAGGTCCAGGTAAAAATCCCTGACCTGGCCAGGAATCGAACCCGGGGCCTCCGGGTAAGAGGCAAGCACGCTACCCCTACACCACGGAGCCGGCACATATAGTGAAATATAATCTTAATTTTTGCCATTGTAAAGCACAAATTCTCGTCACAGGTTCTCATTAGAAGACAAATAGCTGACTAGGCAGTGGGTGAATAACATGAGGAGAGACAAGTGGTAACACAAGCAGCAAAGTGTGTGTGCTATCCTTGTCCAGTTTCTCTACGGGGTCGGGTGTCTAGTAAGTTAACGATAGGAGAAGTTAGTTGCCCAAGACATTACCGACAATTTAGAATTGCTCTTCACATCCATACATCATAAGTGAGAAACAGAAATAAACCTAATGTAGAGCAATACAGGAAGTGTTTACTAGGACAGATTGACCCATCAACAGAAAGTATGTTTCTCTTATCTATGTATTAAGGTTCCTTCTGATGACAGCACCTATACTGATTATGACTGCTGTGCTACAAATGACGAGTCATTCACCAAGTACTCAGAAAATGTTGAGTACATAGCTGGAAACATCATCCGTGAGGTGAGAAAGAAAATCAAATTCCACGACTGTCTGAAGATTATGTCTGTTCAGCATTCTGAAGAGAAGAAAAAACTTCTTGCCTAGAAAGATATATATTCTCTCTATACAGCTCATGATGTGATTGTCAGGTAGCTGAAAAACTGTTCACAAAATAGTCGCATCGCGAAGATGTAACATAAACCTTATGTTAAAGTTACAGACTGAAGTTGTTTTACAGTAACGATAATTTTTTTACTGCTACTGAGTTCAGTTTCAGTGAGGAAACTCATTATGCCAGCATGACAAAACTTCTCTTGAAGCAGCATTTTAAATTAGACTACACCATAGGTTCAGAGCTATTACACAAGAACTGAAAGGAGTAACCATAAAGCATGGGACAATGAACCAGAGCTGGAAAATGCATATCAGTTCATGTCAATGAGTAAGCTTATTCGAATCGAGAAATGCGACTATTAATAGATCAATATAAATTTAATTTGTTTAGTGTAAGTTTTATTTCCAGCATATGTTATCAAAATATTAAGTAGAAAGGTTGCCTTTGAAATGTATGATAATTCATTAAAGTACTGTACGTTTAATTTTCTTAGCTGTTTAGATACGCAGCCAAATCCGTAATCTTCTTCTGCAGGTCTACACTCTTCTGCACTACAACTCCACATCTTTGTGATAAAACAATTATCGATTTAATCATTTACAATAGGGGTGCTCAACTTAACCTGCGGGCGGGCCGAATGGCAGATTCCTAAACATACCGGGGGCCACATTGTTCTCTCTCCCCCCTCCCTAACACAAATATATACCGAGCTCAATAGCTGCAGTCGCTTAAGTGCAGCCAGTATCCAGTAATCGGGAGATAGTGGGTTCGAGCCCCACTGTCGGCAGCCCTGAAGATGGTTTTCCGCGGTTTCCCATTTTCACACCAGGCAAATGCCGGGGCTGTACTTTAATTAAAGCCACGGCCGCTTCCTTCCACTTCCTAGGCCTTTCCTATCCCATCGTCGCCATAAGATATATCTGTATTGGTGCGACGTAAAGCAAACAGCAAAAACCACAAATATACACACCCAGGTGCCCCCTTCTTCAATCACCAACCAATTAACCAACCAATCTCTCACACAGATAAACAATAACCTGAACCACAATACAAAACAAACTGAGAAAAGTAAACAATACTATGTAACTTGGGATAAACTTACCAATTAATGAGAGGCCTGGGCCTTCGCTTGAAGTGACAGTGTTGAAATGTCTGGAGATAGATTTGACACAGTCACCCTCAGAATGGGAATGTAATTTTGATTTTATAAACTTCATTTTTGAAGTTGTTTGTCACAAATGTAAGTACTTGCAAATGTGCACAAGAATTTTCTCGCAAATTTTCAGAAAGCCGGAAATTTTTCATTATTAAGCGCCCTGTAAAAGTTAATAAGATTTCCTTCCGCAAACTTGTCCCTTTATTGGGAACGACCCTGAAATTCAATTAATTTGATCTGTAGTTGCACAGGTGCAACACCGACATCAACTGGAAATGGATTTTCGAACAAATTAATTTTCTCCGCATTCACAGAAAGGTCTTTATATCTGGTTTCAAACTCATTCTTCAGTAGGTAAATCAACAGAATAAACTGACCGTATGGCACTGAACTGTTTGAGTTTGCTTCTTGAAGCTCAGTAAAACATGAAATGTGTGGAAACGTGCCCTTCTCTAATTGCTGTCGAAGTAACTTCAATTTATTTTGGAACACCAACACGTAACTATACACTTAATTTAAAAGCATGCCTTTCCCTTACAATCCCCTATTCAAAATATTTAAATGTTACGTTAAATCTGTGAGTATTGCTAAATCCCATATCCAGTTTTCGTCCCCAAATTCTGTCACTTCTTTCTGTTTCATGCTCATAAATAGCTGCGTCTGTGGATCAGTGGAAGAGTGTCAGCCTCCGGATCCCAAGATAGTGGGTTCAAACCCGGCAGAGGTAGTCGGATTTTTGAAGGGCAGAAAAAATCCATTCGACACTCCATGTCGTACGATGTCGGCATGTATAAGATCTCTGGTGACACATTTGGTGTTTACCCGACACAATTCATTATAATCTCAGCCACAGACGCCCAAGAGAGATCCAGCTTACTCTGTCTGCCATCTAGTGGGCCTAGAGTAAAACAGAACGTCGAAATTGACGAGCAGACAGCCAGACGGTGTCAAATTGAAATGTCTGCACATGGTAGCTGAGGCCATACAATTATTATTATTATTATTATTATTATTATTATTATTATTATTATTATTATTATTATTATTATTATTATTCTCTATAAATGTGCTAATTTCTTCACGAAGATGAAAGAAGCATTTCAATATATTACCATGACTAAGCCAGCGTACCTCACTATGATAAATTACATCGCCGTAATCACAATCAATTTCAGCCAGAAATGACTGGAACTGCCGATGACCGAGTCCATATGATTGAATATAATTAATTGTAAACGTCACTGTGTTCATCACATGTTGTAAATTTAATACTTTTCCACATAGCACTTGTTGATGATAATGCAGTGTAATTCAAGAGGCATATCAGTATTTCTGTTTGTAAATTTGTTTCTTATTCTTCCAATCAATCCAATTTTTATACCACTCATATTCCTTGCTCCATCTATTATTATAGCTGCCATCCATCCCATCCTTAATCGAGATCCTTCAATGTTTCACTCAGTTGGAGAAACAAATCCTCTCCCGTAGTAGTTCCATGGATGCCTCTTAAAGAGGCCAGCTCCTCAGTTATTTCAAACGCTTTGTCAATCCCACGAAGAAAAATTAAAAGTTGTGCTGTATCACGGACGTCATTACTTTATCCAAAATCAACGAAAAGCAATATAGATTTTTTGCATACCGGTAATTGTGAGCACAAATTAGCCCCAAGTTCTTCTCGTCATTGTGCTCTGTGGTAAGCTGACCAAATTTATCAGTTGTTTCTTTTCAGGGCACATTTTTTCTATTAGAGAAGGTATACATTTCTTCACAAACTCCCCATCAGAAAATGGTTTCCCTTTTGCGACTAATAAATGTGCAACTTTATAGCTAGCGAGGAGTGCAGTTATATTTTCCATGATCTGTTTCATGAGCTGTTTTTGAGTGGCGAGACCTTTCATTACATTTGAAATCTTTTCCTTCCATAATACCCCATCATATTTATTATATACAGATTTGTGCTTCGAATCATAATGCCGCCTGATGTTGTATTCATTAAAAACTGAGATATTTTCCTTGCATATCAGACACATTATTTTCCAACTATTCTCAATACAAAAATAGTCGTCAGTCCATTTTTCTTTAAAAACACGGCACTCACTATCCACTTTTCTACGTTTGGAAAGGGACATTTTTGTTCACAAATAAATAAATTATTAAAACTACTTTGATTTACAGCAGTTTGTAAGAATGCTAGTTCACAGTAAAGTAGTAAACCACAATGAACCTCTCAAAGCACTTTCCGGGTATAAACTGGCCATTTCCTGTGGATGTTCCAAGAGAACTACCTATCTAATCCCCCGTGGAATGCAGGAGGCCTTTCACTCTCCAGGCCAAGTCTGCAGCTGTAATTCCAAGAAATGAACGGATGAAGTTTAACCTTACCTGCGTTTGAGGTGGGAATAATTATGCATTTTCTACAGTCTAGTAAAAGAAACATGTCAAGAAAAAACTACAAATAATTCTGAGATTTTCCTTATGGTTTTATCCCCTTTCACCGTAAATTACAATAAAGATTTTGTTATCTAGTTTTTCCGGTATCTACAAAAAACATAAATTATAAAAACTCGGCCAGGGCCACGTAAAATGCCTTTGCAGGCCGTACGTTGAGAACCCCTGATTTACAAAAACATATCACTTCAAGAAAAAACAAATTGTTACGTAGTTCTCCTATTTTATATTACAGTGCATAGCGATTCTATAGGGATCCTCTGTTTAACAAAAACTTATATGCATCAAATAGTTATGCTTTCCATCCCATATTTTCATCAACTCAAATAATCTCAATTGTTATACCTAAGGAATAAGATCTGTGTGAAAACGTCTCATTTTCCCATTCTGTTCCATGCTCCACCTAGTGAGGTACATTTAAGACATGGCAGCTGCCAGTTCAACTATCTTCGAAGATGGCAGCATGATAGCCACTCTATGTATTATATTCTAGCTCGTTGGTTCAAACATTAGCATAGAATACTGTTAGTATTCTGGCACACTGCCTACATGCTGGATGAAGACTCAAAATCATGAGTCTGATTCTAGCCCACATACCGGTAGAACTGGTTCTACCACATACGGGTAAAGCAGTGCGTAACTTGCCCTCCATGTAAAAGGATATTTCTGTTCGACCACTCTACAAGCCTTCAGACGTTTCTGCAGCAAACAAGGAAGACCTGTTATTGTCTACAGTGACCAAGGGACAAATTTTGTTGGGTTTCAGAACTCCGGTCACAAACTGGATTGGAATGTAATCTCACAGTGCGTGACTGCGAAACCGTCATAAATTCTCGGCCATTAACCTATTTGTCTGACAACCCATCAGATCTGGCTGCTCTAACTCCAAACATGTTTCTACATGACATAAAAGTAGGAGTACCTGAGTATGACCTGTTTGAAGCCACTGATCTTTGGAAAAGGCTGCAGTATCGCCATCAGCTGAAAAAGAATCTTAGAGAAAGATTTTGTACTGAGTATTTAGGTCAGTTGAAGTTACTTGCCAGCAAGGATAAGCCACATGATCTCAAACTGGGAAAAATTATTTTGGTTGGCAATGATGACACTAGAAGAATGGATTCGCCATTGGGACGAGTTGTTGAGCTTGTGAGCTTGTTAAGGGAAAGGATGGCAATGTTAAGAGTAGTTCGTGTCGTCACTGCTTCAGGCAGTTCAAAGAATCTACCCCTTAGACCTCGAGTTTCAACCACCTGAGGATACCCAGGAAATCCGAAACTACCTAAGGAAAGACTTTTTTCCAGGTGAAGAAAATATAAAGGAAAATCATGAGGCAGGAACATGTGACTCTTCTACTACTCCTGAAGGTGGTCCTCAAATTTCAGAGCAGGCAGTGAAAATAACTCGTCTAGGACGACTGGTTCACAAGCCCAAAAAGTTAAGTTTGTGATGTGTGTTAATTAACATATTTCTTTGTGTTTACGTTATTGAATTTTATCATTTTGTAATGACAGTGGAAAGGTGTAAGTCAATTCATGTCAACATTTATTTGACTTAGGTGGGAGAATGTGGTGTGAGATCGGTGAGTGTAACCTCTTTGATTCTTGTGTAACTCCTTAAATTGGTTTTCGAGGACTTTGAAATAAAAAAGAAATGCACTCAAGGAGAGTAGATTGGGATCTTTTGTTAAAAAACTATGAATCATTGTACACTACTAAATTGAAAATAAGTGCATATTGATATCGTATAAGTATTAAGGAGTGTTTTAGTAGCAAGAATATTTGTCATTTTTCCCCACAATGAGAGACTTTGTCCCATTACCAAAAATTGATGCCTACCTGGCCATCAGATGATATAGATGTTGATTCCTATAGGAAACCTGAAGTATTAATTTCTCTGAAATCGTCTGACATACAAGGTTGATATTTCATATGATTTTTCCGCCTATATTTTGAATAAAACATGAACTTAAAATAATACACCCTTAAGGGGTTTTGGCCTGATGATATAAATATTAATTTCTCTGAAACCATTTGACATATGAGCTTGAAATTTCACATGATGGTTGTCTTATATGTCTTAAAGATTGAATAAAAAGTGGTCTTAGAACAATACACCTGTAAGGGTTTTGACTATGCGGTGAGGCCTGACTACATAAATATTAATTTCTCTCAAACCATTTTGCATAGAAGTTTGAAATTTCACATAATGGTTGCTCCTGTATATTTTAGATTTTAAATGAAAGGTGGTCTTAAAATAATACACCCCTAAGGGGTTTTGACCGAGAGGGCAGGACCTAAAAACATAAATATTCATATCTCTGACATATGAGGTTGAAATTTCACATTATGGTTGCTCCTATATGGAACAGATTTTAAATAAGAGGAGGTCTAAAATAATACATCACTAAGGGGGTTTGACTGAGGGTGGGGGTAGGGGGCTAGCTGACGACTTAAATAATTATTTCTATCAAACCATCTGACGTACGAGCTTGAAATTTCACATGATGGTTACACCCCAAATGTGTTTTGACCAGGAGGGGCCTGAAAACATAAGTATTCATATCTCTGAAACTGTTTGACTTATGAGGTTGAAATTTCACATGATGGTTGCTCATATATATAATAGGTTATAAATAAGAAGTGGTCTTAAAACAATGTACCCCTATATCATAGAAAGAAAGAGAGATCCACCTGATCAATGACTTTGTGAGGAGTCGAAACCGGTTCTGTTTTTGAGAAAAAACTCTTAATAAATAAGTATTGATCAGGTGGATCTCTCTTTCTTTCTATGATATATGTTAGATATCAATACGGAACATAATGAAATTAATTAATCAAAATAAACCCCTAAGCGGTTTGGCTGTGGGGGGGGGGGGGGCTTAGGAACAATGAAATAAATATCCTTTTTTTTTTTTTAATCACTTGACATACGAGGTTGAAATTGGACATGGTGGTTACTCCTCAATGTTTAGTATTAAAAACTTCATTTTTTGTACGTATTGACTCAAGATTTTACAATGCTTAGTAAAGCTAAAGGTTCCACCTATTCAATATGTTATCGTAATGGTCTATTTAGAACATCACATATTTATTTAACTTATCATAAAATACATCTTTGGGACCGGTTTCGGCAATCCACTATGCCATCATCAGCCATTGAGTTTTTTATAGCAAGGAACATTCAAAAATTTAAAAATATGCAATAGCAAGTCCTATTCTTACATGAAAAACATTAAAAATATAGCTAAATAGCATAGGCCCATTGTACTATACAAATAACATGTCTTTTTTGAAAAATACAATATTATTTAGTGTATCTAAAATTATTTTTTATATATAATTGGCAAAGTCTATGATTTGGTGTATCTTATGTACAATAGAATCATGTAAAATTGATAAAAGAATCTACTTTTGCCATTTAAACCACAGTTTTAAAACAACAAGTCCTATTTTACATGGAAAATATTAAAACTTGGCTAGTTAGTATTAACCCTTTTTTATGTTATACAAGTAACATGTCTTGTTAAAAAATATAGTATTATTTGGTGCATCTAGAATTGTTTTTAGGTGCTTAAAAAGATTATGGTTTGATATAGTTGATACACAGGAAATTTTCTATAAAATTGATGAATGTTTCTATATAAACTTCTGTCATTTTTAACACAGTTTCTTAGTTCCTCATAATATGCGACTTGTACTGTTTTAGATAATAAATACAGGTTCTTCTTCCTTAAAACTTATTGACACAACAGTCTGTTTGACTATGTAAGGAGTAGCAGATTCTGATGTGTTTTTTCTTGTTTGAGTATTTGAACCTTGCTTCTAGTATTTTCCAATGTAAATAACTGTATGGCTGAGGCCGAAACTATGGTTAAGATCTTGAATATTATTTTATGTGCCAGATGGAAATGTCTTAGCTCAATGTCTTAGCTATTTTAAATAAAAAGTGGCCTTAAAACAATGCCAATGCACCCATAAGGGTTTTGGCAGGAAGGGGGAGGTGTTGATGTCCTATGACAAACATATTTCTTTCACTGAAACCGTTTGACACATGAAGTTGAAATTTCATATGATTGTTGCTCCTATACATCTTAGATTTTAAATAAGAAGTCTTAAAACAACAGATTCCAAAGGGGTTTTGACCAGAGTTTGGGGCCTGATGACAAAACTATTCATTTATCTGAAACATTTTGACATACGAGGTTGAAACTTCACATGATGATTGCTAATATATGTCTTACATTTCAAATATGAAGTGGTCTTAAAACAACACACCCTTCAGCAGTTTAGACTGGGGGCGACTTCTGACAACATAAAAATAACGTGATGAGTGTTGTAACAACTATCAAGATATTTCACTGATCAGTACACAAGGCAAGGTGTTCACTGGCATTTCAAAAGGGAGGGTGTGATCTGTGTGTTGGATGAAAACCAGTGCGGTTTCACTTACCCACCCTAGACACTACAGGTCCAGGATTGTACGCGAAACTGTGGAAATACGTAGAAATCCTAACAATTTCAACAGGGACACTGGCTATCCATTAAGTAATACCTGGTTGCCAGTCATTAAGGATTTACGTAGGTAGTTCCCTTCCCTGTCCCTTCACTATTGTTATTTAGTTTCGGTGCTTTCCAAATTCGTACTTTCCTCATCGCCAGATGTTTCATTCCAGGCTTGTGTCAATGTCATATCTTTATATGCGCGAACATCTATTATGTTATGTGACCCTCTCAGACTGATTCTGATGGTTCCATCAGCTTCCGCTTCGAACGCTAGCACTGTACCGCATCTGGGGAGCCATCTGGTAACGAATGAATGTACCATTTCTACTTCTGTTATAACGTTCAAATTAAAACCTCATTGTTTGAGAAGCCTTTCTCGTGGACAGTAGAGATTTTCTTATGATGGCGCAGAGCAAAATTCCCTGCAAAACGTACAGAATTTCGCATTATTTTCTTGACACGGCATAAGCCCATAAGCCTATATCATGTCTATAAGTACGGGCTGCGAAAGCACCAATGGCCAGATGAAGGTGGTTAACCGCAGTTTCAAATGATTTAAAGATACAAGGTATGGAGCTAAACAAGGCCACAGAGTTTCAGAAAGAGAGAGAGAGAGAGAGAGAAAACAAAGAATAATGTACTGATGTAAAATTTTAGTATAATTGCACTACATACCTTGTTTGTACTAGGCCTAACTCTCATCTCTACTTTCATTTAGACCAATGTTGTTATATCGTAATTACCGACTGAGCGGAATAAGCAGAATCGCTCCATCCTGTGCGCAGAAATTCCTCAGTAAGCGAGTCAGACAGTGACGAAATACAGTGCCAGATGTACTCAAGGCCGTACTCTAACCGGTCACCACCCTCTAGGACCCCGGTAACATCCTAGCGGTGATGAGGTTAATAACCTTACCCACCAGTTGAGGGAAAAGAAGGAGATAGAAAAAAAAGAGAGAGAGAGAGAGAGGGAGAAAGAGAGAGAGAGAGAGAGAGAGAGAGAGACTGGTGTGAAGGTTGCTATTGTGTCCGCCCCAAAAGGGTAGATTAAGCGAACACAAGAGAGAACAAGGGCGAAAATGAAGCAACAAGTCACAGTACATCAAAAACATTCAAGGATAAAAACGGCACCAGCCAACAACATGATACTAAAATTACCCAAAAGGAAGAAAAGAGAGACACTTACCCAAAACGTGAAGGAAAAGCGACTTAAGGTCCGTGGACACCCAAACAAAGAAATAGTTGCAGCGCTGCACCAAATGTGGTAAATGAAAACCAACTTTTAAGTGATATGAAAGAAAACTTTAATAGGCATTTAAATGAGAGGTAACATTTCAAGATAATATCAGGAGTGGACCTAGGTTCATTATTAATTCAGATAATACCTTGAACCATATTGTTTAAAAGAATGTAAATACTCGATTAACAATAATAGGATTAACCTGCAAGAAATTAATATGATTAATAAATAAATACCCAATGAGGCAGCTTTAAATAAGAAAATGCAGACTTCATTTAACAAAAATAAAGGAAATAAATCGTAAAAATCAACAAGAAAAAAAAACAACAGTGACCTCCATACCGTCAAACAAGATAATTAAATATTGATTTAAATGTGATCGATCACGCGTTTAAGAGAAAAAAAACAAATACCATGTTTAGTAAACAAACCGTAGTTCCATGACCTTCAGGCCGGTTGCCTTTTAACTTTACCACAATTCGTTCCAATTTCTACCAAGGGCAATTTCCAAGGGCACACGAAAATAAAGGAAGAAGTTACACATTTCGCCCAGCCAAAGAACGAGACGAAACGACCAAAGGTAGGCCGAAATAAATCACTTTATATGAAAGAAATGCCAACGATACCAGGCAACAAAAATATATTCAACCCAGAAGCACACACCAACAACAACAATCGCGGTAAAACAAAAGCCACAACAATTACCCAAACACACGTTGCCATAGTAACGGACAAGCAAAGCACGGTCTACAAATGAGAAGTAAAACCAACGGTTTTAAATCAAAATTAAAACAGAGATCCCAGAAACAATGCAAAAAGAACAAAAGGAGAAATAAATCCCAGAAGGCAAGGAACCCGAAGGAAAGCTAACCCCGCTACCTTGGAAACTGCGCCTTGGTTCACACCTTATTGTACAATCAAGTGCAAAAAAAAACTTTTACAGAATTTTACGATAAACATACTAATTTTTTTTTTTTTCCACCGTGCGAACTGCATTCTAAAATGATTAATTGCCGAAACCGTTTCCTAAGGTTCACAGACGCACACGATATCCAGCACAATTTTCGAAGAGGAAGTCTTAATCCAAATATTATTATTATTATCATTACAGTTATCTTGAAGTACGCCGAAACACATAAATCTTCTTGCTTCCCCAGAATTACTTTAATCCAAAACAGTTACATACCTTTTGAGTCCAGAAAAATTGAGAAGTTCAAACCTTGGCCATTGTTATTGAAGACCGGCAACCACGAGGCCGTGAACTAAAGTTGTTCACCAAGGATCCTGGAGGATTATCGTAGCAAAAACATAATCCAATGAAACAGTAGGAGGCCAGCAACTAATAGAATAAGGGATAATCCCTCTTAAGTTGGTTTCATGGGGGTTTCAGCACCACCACCCGCCGCATAGCGGAACACTCACATACACGTCTATCCATGGCGGCTACAGCACGCCGACTCCCCCGGAAGTAGTTGCTAGGGGTCAACACTAGACTCGCCTCACCACTCGCTCACGCGCAGTAGGCGCAGACCAAAACTCCGTTCAACAGCGCGCGGCATATCATAACAAAGGAGATATTGGCGAAAGCCGATTGACATAGAATTTCCAAATGGCAACACACATGCCAGTTCGAAAAGGTTATGGGGGGGGGTCACAAACTACATAATACTGTCTCAGTCCTCCCGCCCCGAAAGACGACAAATCTGAAGCATAACACGATGATGATGTGGTGGTCACATATATACTAAATTTGGGCGAAGTAGTCCAACAGGAAACGACCACCAAGATTAACTAATTTTAGTTAGGAGTTCACATGACCAGGTTAGTAGTCTAATACACAGTTTCCATATCACATAGTTTTTAGAAATAATTGGCGGGGTGCGATCAACATCAGTGTCCAGAAACGTTAACCGAGCACTCGGAAAATCACCAGAGTAATGTTTGTCATCAAATAGAGAGCACAATGACCAGAGTTCGCCAAATAATCAGTTTCACCCAATACACATAGTTGCAATGCATCACACAATGATATAGTTTATGACAAATGACGCAGTTCACCTTGAGGTTCGGCAACTCTCACACTAATCACAGATATACTGACCAAAATTAAACGAAAACCACATAATTATAAGTCCACGCATCCAGGTTATTTCCTCAAGCACGGTGGTAAATTAATTTTTAATGCACGAATGCCTTTACAAGTCTCCTTTGATATTAAGGAAATGCATGATCTTGTGTTGCAAAGGGAGACAACAGGGGAAAGAAACGCACAACGGGATCAGGGGAGGACCAAAGAAAGCGCAATTGGTGAATGTAATCTTCAAAATAAGTGAACCGCAAATATTAGATCAACACAGTTTTGTTACGCTTGATTGAGTCAGGGCCACGGTACACCACTCAAAACACAGCAGTAGGTAGTCAACGAGGTAAGCACCAGTTAGTACACGGAGTATCCATAATACCAGAATGGAACGAGCAACCACACCCATCACCATAGCCAAACAAGACCTCAAACTTCAACACTCGATTCGGTTAGCAATCAAATACCCAGGATAAAAATTACCGCAACACAACAACCCAAACACAAGAGCATCAACCATAACATAAGGTGCCATGACCGCAGTGCCAAATAGCAATATTCCACAGAAGTACAGATCAGAAGCTCTGAGTGAAACAACACCTAGCCCACAAGTACCATCACAACAGTACAACGGCTTACCACCACTAACTAAACATAAATAAATATGACATAGGTCAAGAAAGTTTTTCATCTAGACAAAGATCATTACACAGGCATACTCCAATGAAAGCAGGTTAAGTCCAAGGTATTGAATTTAGTAGATACAGGGCTACGACACAGTGAAGAATCGACCACTAACAGATTCCAAGATCCACTGACAAGAGCATTAGGGCAAAAAAAATTTCAAATACAGGTTCAACTTCCCACATCAAAATACACCACCTAGTTGAATAAGAGAGAGGACAAGCAACCAAAACGCAATAGGTAAATCCAGCTTCAAGAAGTCAGAGTTAGGATATTAAATATTGAAAATCCAAGGCTTAAAAGGGTAAACATGTTTAGAGCAAGGGAAGGATTGACTGGACCGGTTGGAGACTTCTTAAGGTATCCAGATGGAGGGTTCGCGAACAGTCTGTCATCGACAACAGATCAGCCAAGCAACACCAAGCAACCGCACACATCATTAGTCACAAATAAGCAACATGGACTTAACGGAACAGAAATAGGGATAGAAGAATCACAGGAGGGAACACAATCTGGAACCAGTAACCAACCTACTACACAGAACCTTAAATACAATTAATTTCACAATGGCCAGCCAACCAAATTAAAAGGCAAAATAAAACCTCAGATCGGAAAACCAAAATGGAAAATTTCGAGCAATGACGCACACAACGTACACCACCGGATACCCAATAGGGTCTCGGCATTACCCGGTCTACAAATACGTGACTTTCCCATCACACTGTCCCAATACGGCCACAGGTACTTTCTCCTATCCACCAGGAGAGCAAGCAAATAAAACATAAGTGGCGGAATACGAGGCGGGTCCCTGGAAAATGCTCACAGTAGCATGAAGAAGGCAGTACTCTACAAGAAGACCCCATAATCTACTCGCAGGAAGATTCCAGTACCGACCAAGGGAGCACTACTCCGTCCCATACCAGAGTAGCAAACCCAGGGGACGGTAAGATGACAAACACCGATGTCAACAGACACAAGAGATCCACTGAGAAAAATGAAACACCATAGAGTGGTAGGTAAAATTAAAATGAGCATTACAGTAGAAGAAGTTACAGACACGACATCAGATCAATAGGAAATGCATGGGAGACAGGGAAAGAAAACCCGAGCAAACCAAACAGACACATTACTGAAAACCAACAAGCTAATTCTGAGAGTAGTAGATTCATGTAGAAGAAATGGCCATATCCACAGAACACGGAGGTAAATCAAAGACAGACACGAACACTGCCCATACCAAGGTGCCAACATCACCAAATAATACAACACAAAAGAATAACCCAACCATGACAAACCACACCGGACATGCGTCAGCTCCACAAAGGGATTAAAGGAACACAAACATCCTCAACAACATGCCGTGAAGTTCTCATGCCACCCCAAAATAAATCCCCAAAAATAATCCACGGTACCGTCACAACACAACCACCTTACATATGTCCAAAGCCATCCCAATGAAGGTTCAAAAGGGCATATACCACCCCTCAGGCAGAGGATCATCAACAACACAACACAAGACCCGACAAGTAGATATGGTAAGGAATACTTGAACCCACAACTCAAAGGAATTAGATAAGTACCAATAGGTTAACAAAATTTTGACAACACATATTCTAGGCCTATAATTACCACGGTAGTGCACGATAACAAAATGGAGTGAATAATCGGGCATAAGAAACACTAAACCACCAAGTAATGTTTACAGCAGGATGAAATCCAAAGCAGTAGTTCAGAAAAGGTCAGTCAGATTAATTACTACACAGCAAGGCAAGTTACGAGTAGCAAAACTTGAAGTGGCCCAGACACCAGATAAATATCCTTGAACTAGTTGATAGGTTACACGAGGAAGATGGTTCACGACACACCAGAAATAGTGAAACACGCTCGACCAAAAATCAGGAAGGAAAAAACCAGTTAAAACTATAATAGCTCAGGCACAAGGCCATCCAGTTATCCCAACCTAATACCGGCCAACATGGCCCAACCATAACTGATGACTGCCTCACAACCAGTTGACAGAAAAGATAACTCCAATCACAAACCAAGATCAGACATACATACATATTCACGGGTGGGATGATGAAATGACAGGACACACAAACCGACAACACACAGCACTCAGCCAAGGCACAAACACACAAAGCTCGGTAAAGATCGAGGCACATCATATAGGCAGATTCAATATACCAAATTCCACACAAGGATGGGAACACCTCTCTAGTAACAGGTCAAATAAACCAGACATGATCTCACAAGGGTGCATATTTAACGGCACACTAAAAGCCAACTACACTTCAGATAACAGTAACCTAAACCAAATTTAAAGAAATAATAAAAGACAAGTAAGGTTAAGCAATTTCCAAATTAAAAACCAACCAAAGAGCACAGAAACATTACAGGCTTGATAAGTTTCAAAATACCATGATATTGCCCACTAGATTATCAGATACTAACAGCCAAGAACGGTTACTGGCATGGAAACAACAGAGGTTAGCCATAAGTTAGTAGGGGCAAATAACTTTACCCACACAGCCCCAATTAAATGAAAAGCACATACAACCATCAATGCCATAACACCAGGTCACATTTCAAAACCATGAAAGGGCATAACACATCACCGTACACTACAGCACATAACCGTTTACACATATAAGTAGGCATATTTGGACATGCTTAGTGGCCAGGTCAAATTATAATCAGAATCACACACCAGAGTTAACGCAGTAAGAAGGTATTAAATTTAGAAGACCAATAAACGTGTACACCACCGAGGTACCATACAGGAAATATGCTAGAAATGATAATAACAACACTAAGTCTCGGAGCCCAAGGCAAGGCCAGAACAGATAACGCAATAAGGTGATCCCAGGACACACTATGTCACTCCCCAAAAGCAACCGAGCAAACTTCACATAACATAATGATCAGAAAAGCTCTCCACGATTAAACCAGATTAATTCCCACCGAACTTGCAACCACAGTATGCAGGTAGGCAGCAAAAATACAAGGTTGACAGCCAGTACACATAATACAGGACATGTACTAAGCGGTAGTACACCAGTAGCCCTGAGTCAACCAAGTCATACTCCATTACAAGTTGTTCAATTATTACAACTTCCACCAACCCAGAATAATTAATTCCATGCAATCACTCACCAAATCCGCCAGGAAAAAGGAAGAAAAATTTACAGGTCACCTCAAAACAGCAAGGCAGAAGCAGAATTCACAGCACAGGTACCCAAAGGGTTTCAAAATCATAATCAGCAAGTAGATAAGTCCATACAGCTCAGCATAAACACAGTAGAAAGCAACATGGAACTCCAAAACACAGGTACATGAAACAAATAACATAGGGAATTACACGAGATCCTTGCATTTCCTTTTACAATAGTTATTGACAATAACACTTTTTGTTTCTTAAGTCTTTGATTTTCATCCACCAACATTCGCCAAAGCACTGCACCAAACAAGGATAGAAAGGGAGGAAAATTAGGCTGCACAAGGCAGAAACAACAGAGATTAGGCAGCAGAGCAACAACAGTGGAACAACAAACAACCACCGCTCTGATACCACTCTAACCGGTCACCACCCTCTAGGACCCCGGTAACATCCTAGCGGTGATGAGGTTAATTAATTGGGCTCCCGGGGAAAATTGCTATGGTTATTAACCTCATCACCGCTAGGATGTTACCGGGGTCCTAGAGGGTGGTGACCGGTTAGAGTACTAACCATGCCAGGTTTCAGTCTTTGTTGAACGTTTGCAAATGTGGCACATGTTTCGTTGATGACAATAGTACAGTGTGTGAATTCACTGACATGGCTCAGGTGGCTCAAGTCGGGTATTTCTCTTTCCCAAAGAGTATTCATTTACGAGTCATACGTCCGTACAGAAAGTGCGAGAGCCGTAAGGAGATTATTTCAAGAGAAGTTTCCTAATGTTCAAGTTCCAGGTTGGATTTCAATTCATAGATTAGTAAATAAATTACGTAAGATGGTAAGTCTCTTGTTAAGAAACATAATGGACGACGTACAACGACATCTCCTACAAAATCACTTCGACGACTTGCTCAAGATATGGAAATTTCCTACGGTTCTGTTCGAACGGGTACAAAGCTACGGTACTGCAAGTTATCACTAACAACATACGGGCTCCTCGGTCCCCCAATTTAACCCCCTGTGATTTTTATCTCTGGGGACATTGAAAGAAAGTGTAAAAAACAAATCCACACACTTTAGATCAGGGTCTCTCAGGGTGCATGCACCAGTGCACTGCACGGCGCAAGGTGCAGGAGACGACTTCACTAGGCTGACCAGAGTGCAAACCCCCACTCCTCTTTCCCTACATCTGTCTCACCCGTTCGGCCTGTCTCCGACTTCTTCAATTTCCCCGCTGTTCCCCCCATCATTGCGAAATGTTTAGGCCTACGCGCAGTGAGCGGAGACACTCACTTGTATAGGACAAAATTACCGGTGTTAAAAATCTCTTCCTTCAACTTGGTTTCAGCAGACAATTTATAGTTCCCAGCTCGATTGAAATGGACTTTCAGAAGTCTTAGTTTTCTTTGAAACAGGTGCTTCATTATTACGTTGTTCTCTTGCGCTTGTCTATTTCACTGATAAACAAGCCGTCTATCACCAAACGCTTCGTTGCTCTCAGCGCACTACACCATTCGAATCAAGCCAAGTTGAGCCAAGTCGGGCCAATGCACAGTGAACAGAGTCTCTGTGCCTCAGTTTGCACACGTGAGATTTTGGGCATTTGAGAGGCCCTGCTTTAGATGAACTTCGAAATAACATTCGTCAAGAAATTGCTGCCATTTCTCAGCGGGAACTGCAGAGAGTAATGAACAATTTCCTAGGCAGGTGCCAGAAATGCTTGAACAAAGAAGGGAGGCAGTTTCAACATCTCCTGGCATGATATATGCGAGTACTTTTATATTTGTTTTGTTTGTTTGAAATAGCTTACACGACAACGTATTTACTGTGAACTTCCTGTCACGCACACACCTCCCGCGTGCAGGCTGCACTGCATGGTTGCGGGACTGGTTCCAATTTATGTTGCTCATCCTGCAGATGATCAAGGACTGAGAACATTGCATGGTACTGGTATTTGAAGAATTCATAGGATAAATCTAATGAGTCCAAAATTCATAAAATCTAATCATCTGATAAATCTAGGATTTACCTGCAAGTAGGTAAAACTCTCGAAACTATTAATGGTGAAATCACGTGGAATGTCAAATTATTAGTCTCTTTTAGCACATCTTCTTCCTCCATCATGCTTATCCAGAGAGCTCCTGGGTTGGGCTGTTTCACTGACAACCATCCACTTCTTGCACCTCCCTGAAGACCCAGGAGATTCATGTCACTTCTGGAGTACTCATTAGACCTTTGTTCTTTTCCACTTTTAAGCTTCATATAGGCCATAATTACAATGGCTTGCCACACTCAAAGGCATTTTACACCTAACTGCCAATTTCAATGGAAAAATGGAAGAAGTCTAATGTTTCAAAGAATTATGGCATCAACAAAAGAAAGGAAATAGCCACGAAGGGCAAGAAAATGAAAGTCCTAGGCCTCGCAAACCCAATACCGTCAGGGTCGGGAAAGAACTAGTGCTGGCCAAGGGAGGTGCTAGGCAAGGAGACTAGCACGAGTAATTTGAAGCAATGCCAGGCTCAGCTAGGGGAACTGCGGTTGCCAACTCTTTATAGGGATACTGCCACCTGGATGACTGCCCTAACTGAAATCAATGACGACTGATTGAACACAAGTTTCAAAATTCAAAGCCCCTGGTCTGCCTTTCAACTGCCTCTTACAACAGGCTAGGGATACCTTGGATGTCTTCTACTGCTCCCATCGACAGGGGGTATACTTTGTTTACTAAAAATTAGTGACTGCAAAATATCTCATTATAAGTTACTTGTTTTTATTATCATTAGTATCATCATTATTAGGCTACCCTCAGTAATGATAGAAGTATGATTTAGTCTAGAAGTTACTTCATTCAGCATACGGTAATGACTGGCAAAGTGTACATTACAAGTTAGACTTTGGGAGTGTGTTATAAAATTACAACTGATTGAGATGGTAACCTCAGGTAAATGTCACTGGTACCTACCATTGAAGAGTTTAATCACTCTGATTTGTTATAAAGCTATCCTAAATTGTAGGTACCATAATATTTACCTGTGTTCCAACAAAAGCCATACCAATAGTTGCAGTCGCTTAAGTGCGGCCAGTATCCAGTAACTGGTAGATAGTGGGTTCAAACCCCACTGTCGGCAGCCCTGAAGATGGTTTTCCGTGGTTTCCCATTTTCACACCAGGCAAATGCTGGGGCTCTACCTTAATTAAGGCCATGGCCGCTTCCTTCCCATTCCTAGGCCTTTCCTATACCATCGCTGTCATAAGACCTGTCTGTGTTAGTGTGACGTACAGCAAATAGCAAAAAAAGTTACTAACAAGTTAGGTCAGATCAACGCAATAAGAATGAGAAAAATATACGATCCAGTTCCAAACAAACATAACAGAAATCATATAGCCTAATCAATTCCTTGAAAATGCGATTGATTTGAGAGAAATTTCATCATTCAATTCAACTGTCATACTATCATTTTGCAATAATCGGCGCAGCATTTGTGACACTCTTAAGGAAGCAATAAAATTGTCTCATTCTAAACCAGTAAAAGGAAGGAAACGTGCCTCTTTATTATGACTCACACTGTAAAAAGTGCATCAGAAATGGCTCGAAACAAGGACCGATGCAGGCAGGGAATTGTACGTAAATGAAAATAACAGAGCGAAACAAACAGTTATTGAATCCAAAAAGAGGTCTTGGGAAGATTTTGGTAATACCCTTTAAAGGCTAAATCAAGCAGCAGGGAAACCTTTCTGAACAGTAATGAAGAATCTTAGGAAGGGAGGGAAAAAAAGAAATGAATGGTGTTCTGGGTAATTCAGATGAACTCAAAATAGGATCCCAGGGAATCACTGGACAGGTGGAAGGAATATTTTGAAAATTTTCTCAACGTAAAAGGAAATCATCCTGAAGACGTTGCGAACAACAAAGCTCATGGGGAGGAGGAAAATAATGATGGTGAAATTACACTTGATGAAGTGGAAAGGATGGTAAACTCCATTGTCATAAAGCAGCAGGAATAGATGAAATTAGACCCGAAATGGTGAAGTACAGTGAAAAGGCAGGGATGAAATGGCTTCATAGAGTAATAAGATTAGAAAAGAGTGTTCGTAAGTTACCTTCAGCTAGGGCAAAACAGCAATTGAACAGGAAGGACTGCAACAATTATCGAGGTATCTCATTGATTAGTATAGGCCTACTAGGCAAAGTATTCCCTGGCATCGTGGAAGGGACGGTGCGATTAGTAGTTGAGGGGAAGTTGGATGAAAACCAGTGCGGTTTCAGACCACAAAGGGGCTGTCAGGATCAAATTTGCAGTATGTGCCAGGTAACTGAAAAATGCTATGAGAGGAATAGACAGTTATGTTTATGTTTTGTAGATCTAGAGAAAGTATATGACACGGTACCAAGGGAAAAAAATGTTTCCCATACTGGGGATTATGGGATAAAGGATACATTATTAAAATCAAAGGCATTTATCTTGACAACTGGGCTTCAATGAGAATTGATGCTAGAATAGGTTCTTGGTTCAGAGTACTTACAGGGGTTAGATGAGGCTGTAATCTTTCACCATTGTTGTTCATAATTTACATGGATCGTCTGCTGAAAGGTATAAAGTGGCAGGGAGAAATTCAGTTAGGTGGAAATGTAGCAAGCAGCCTGGCCTATGCTGACGACTTGGTCTTAAGGGCAGATTGTGCTGAAAGCCTTCAATCTAATATCTTGAAACTTGAAAATAGGTGCAATGAATATGGTATGAAAATTAGCCTTTCTAAGACTAAATTGATGTCAGTAGATGCCGGTAAGGAATCCAAGAGAACTGAATGCCACATTAGTGATACAAAGCTGGAACAGGTAGATAATTTCAAGTATTTAGGATGCGTGTTCTCCCAAGATGGTAGTAAGACTAAATCAAGGTGCAGTAAAGCTAATGCAGTGAGCTCGCAGTTGCAATCAACAGTAGCCTATTCTGTAAGAAGGAAGTCACCTCCCAGACAAAACTATCTTCACATCGGTCTGCTTTTGACCAACTTTGGTCTACGGAAGAGAAAGCTGGGTGGACTCAGGATATCTTATTCATAAGTTAGAAGTAACAGACATGACAGTAGCAAGAATGATTGCTGGTAAAAACATGTGGAAACAATGGCAGGAGGGTGCTCAGAATGAGAAGATAAAGGCTTAGAAATGAACTCGATGGATGAAGCTTTACGCATAAATCGGCTTTGGTGGTGGGTCATGTGAAGCGAATGGAGGGGGATAGGAGAATAATGGACTCTGTTATGGAGAGTAGGAGAAGTAGAGGGAGACCAAGATGATGATGGTTAGTCTCAGTTTCTAAGGATTTAAAGATAAAAGGTAAAGAACTAAATGAGGCAACAGCACTAGTTGCAAATAGAGGATTGTGGCGACGTTTAGTAAATTCAGTGGCTTAAGACTGAACGATGAAAGGCATAACAGTCTATATTGATTATGTATGTATGTAAAATATTTTGAAATACCTTGGCTCCTCGTCAGTGGATAACCCTGCTTTGGCAGAATATCCACCATTATCCAAAATAAACGCAGTATTGCTTTGCATAGCTATCGGGTTATGAGCCGTTTCAAAATCTAAATATCTGCCTTCATAACTTATAATTTCAAACTCACGTCAAGAACAATTCTATACATATCGCACACACTTTTCTTCACATTGCACTATTTGGCACTATTGTTTTCAAACAGTAACACACCGATTCGATTCGCCGGCACGAGGTGAACGAGGGGAGAAGCGCGATATCGAAATTTCGTGAAGTTTTACAGCGATGTATCGATACTTCAAGTACATCGATAATATTAAATTTGTTCAAGACAAAAACAGTATTTGTATTTGACCAAGACAAATCAGTCAACAAGCGCCTAGTGACAGGATCGTACTATGAACCAAACACGAAACACGCATGCGCGCTTCCATGCTGTACCGCCCACTAGCTGAACGAGACCGCGCTAATGTAACTGTTCGAGTTAACAAGTGCTATTATCGTAAGGTGGCTATCGTTATTCGGTGGTTTTATTTCGTTTTTTCCTTTTTCTTTTCCTTCGTTGTTGTTGTTGTTCTGTTCATTTCTTTTCTTTCGTTGTTATTGTTCTGTTTACTTCATTTCGTGTGGTTTTGTGAATAAGCAGGTAGGCAATACGCCTACTGTATACGTTCAGTATGTTTACTTGCTCTGAGTGTGGTAGTGTGTACGAAGCAAGAACTACTTTGAGGAGGCATGTAAAACAGAAACATCCTCTGAAACTGGAAGAGATAGCGCCAAACTCACGGAAACCACAGGGCAGTGGGATTCATACGTGTAACGTATGTAATAAAACTTTTGTTCAGCAATCGTTTCTGAAGCGGCATCAGCGTAACCAGCACTCTGACACTGTTGGTGGCGAAAGTGAGAGGGGAAGGTGTTCATTTAAGTGTACTATGTGTGATTATACTTCACCAGTAAGAAATGATATTCTTGATCATTTCCAATCGTCCCATGATATTCAAATTCACCGTGAGAGGAAAGAATTTAATACATATTCTGATTTTGTGGCTTGGAAAGAAGAAAATGAAAGAGAGACCAGTTCTTCTTACGTCAGGAATATGGGGGTAAAAAGATGCCGAGATGGAATGAAAATAATTAACTTCTGTTGCAACCGCTCCGGTTATTATACCTACAAAGGGACTGGGCAGAGGCACTTGAAAACCCAAGGAACTTCAAAACTTAATGGCTTTTGTCCGGCCGGAATGAAGGTACAGTTGTTCACGGATGGAAAGTGTCACGTTAGTTTTACATCTACGCACATTGGACATAAGTGTGAGCTGGGTCATTTGCGTATTCAACAGAAAGACAGAGAAATGTTAGCTTCTAAACTTGCTGCCAACATACCGTCACACACTGTGCTTGATCAAATACGCTGTTCTATCAGCGAGGAAAAATTGGATCGTGTGCATCTTCTAACTCAGAAAGATATGCAGAACATTAGTCGGTCTTACAATTTATCCTCCGATATAATGAAGCATCAAGAGGACGGAACTAGCGTAAGCGCCTGGGTGAATGAAATGAAAGAAAGTGAAAATCCTTGTGTACTGTTATACAAAGAACAAGGGAAGGAGCATCCAGAGCTCAGAACCGAAGACTTCGCGCTTGTGATCATGAATAACGCACAACGTGAAATTTTACAGAAGTACGGCTCAGACTGTATATGTATGGACAGTACCCATGGGATGAACAGTTACGGGTTTGAACTGGTCACTTTATTAGTTTTAGATGATATAAGGCAGGGCTTTCCATGCGCGTTTTTCATTTCAAACAGAACAGATGAAGCGGCGTTATCTCTCTTCCTGAAAACCATCCGAGAAGAAACTGGTGATATCATTCCGAAAGTATTTATGTCAGACATGGCAGACGCATTTTATAACGCGTGGACGAATGTTATGGCTCTCCCTCAAAGAAGGCTATTTTGTGCGTGGCACGTGGACAGAGCTTGGAGGAAAAATTTAACAAAAATAAAGACAAAATCTAAGCAGGAAGAAATATATAAGCTTGTCAGGACTATACTGGAGGAACGAGATCCAGAGTCTTTCTCACTTCTGTTAGAGTCAGGGGTGAAAATGATGTGTGAAGATAGTGATACCTCTGACTACGGAAAGTATTTTCTTCAGCATTATGTGCCGTGTAAAGAAATGTGGGCGTACTGTTATAGACTGCATTGCGGCTTAAACACCAATATGCATATTGAGAGAATGCATAGGACGATTAAATACATTTATCTAAAAGGAAAGAATGTAAAACGCTTAGACAAGTCAATTCACGCAATTATGAGTTTTGTGCGAGATAAACTCATTGACAGATTAACTGTCATACACAAGGGCAAAATAACTTCGAAAATTGCTGACTTGAGAAAGCGTCACAGGACAAGTTTACAGTTGGAGGCTGACACCATCACTCAGCAAGATGGGTATTGGCAAATCATTTCCTGCTCGCAAGTGAAGGAACTGTACGAGATCAGGCAGGTACTCTCTCAGTGTGATTGCAAAATTATGTGTGTAGAGTGCAACGCTTGCATTCACATATTTGCATGCAGTTGTCATGATTCTGCTATTAAATGGAACATGTGCAAACATATTCATTTGCTGTGTCGTACTTTTAAGCCTTGTACACGACTTTCAACTTCAGTGAGTGGCCCGTCCCCTTCTCTAGTTATTGACTGCAATGAGAACATAGCAGAAACGGAAGTAATTACAGCTGAGCTAAGCAAACGAAAAGAGGTCATAAATGCAGATTTGGCAACAAAGAAATCGTCCTTGATATCGAAAGTGACAGAAATTATTGATTCCATTGAGACGGAAGAAGAACTGAATGCACTAGCAAAACACATTGCTCCTTTGCCTGCTGTTCTAAATGCACTTCGACAAACCAACGACCCAAGCATGAAATTAGTGCCGTCCGACAATGTCTCTCCAGTAAACAAAAACATACCACGGCAGCGACTGTTTTCTACTAGAAAACAGAAGAAAATTTCCAAGACCACATTAACAAAACCAACACCAGCTGAGACCCAGAAAATTGCAGCTAGCATTATTATTCAGAATAGGCCTAAGTAGAACCGTGATGAATGCTGGAAGACGCATGCAAGTTATGGTGGTGCCCAAGATTCATGTGTATGTCCTTAGTTAACGTTGTATTTGTAAGAATATATAACATACACGTACGTAGATAAATGTGCTCGTAAACTATAATGTTCACTTTTTTTAAGACATTGTGTGTGTGTCGACTTCAAACTTCATAAATTCTCGTGATGCTGTCTTGTAAATAAACTCCCCTACTTTGTGAATGATTGTGTAAGTGTCCTTAATTAACTTCGTATTTTTAAAGAATTTATAACATATCTTTTTGTAGATAAATGTGCGCGTAAATTATATCATGTTCGCTTTCTCTAAGAAATCGTGTGTTCGTTTTCGAAGTTCGCAAGTGCTTATGTTGCTGTCTTCTGAGTAAACTCCCAGTCGAATATAACTTCATGCAAAACTTGTGGCCATTCAACAGCTTGAAAACACTGTAAGTACCTGTACTGCTTTTTATTGCTGTTTCGCTTCTGCTGTCATAATGCGTGCCTGTGGCATGCTGTTTCTCGCTACTCGCTTGCTGTCCCCTATTCTATGTGTAATTTTATGTTAATGCCTAAGGTGTATGTGTGTGTGTCCTTAATTAGCTTTGTATTTTTAAAGAATGTATAAAATACCATTTTGCAGAGAAATGTGCGCGTAAAATATCATGTTCACTTTAAGAAATCGTGAGTGTTCATTTTTAAAATTCACAATTGCTTGTGTTGCATGCTATCTTCTGAATAAACTCCACGGACGTGAGTTATTCCTTAGACTGTATTGCTTTTCATTTCTGTTTCCTTTCTGCTGTCGTAATGCGCGCCTGTAGCATGCCGGTTCTCTCTGCTCGCCTGCTGTGTTACGCATGCGCACATTGGAAGCGGTTCATAGTACGAGCCTGTCTTTAGGCGCTTGTAATCAGTCACGCAGTGACAGTGATACGGTACACTACTCTACTTGTGCGAGTTAGAGGTGCGCGGTAGTGGTAACCACTTGTGTTTTCGTTCGAGTGTGGTGCGGGAGTGCCAAGCAATGGAGACCGACAGTGGAGGAACGTCGGCGGTAACTGGGAATTCCTTACGAGTGGAGCGTGAAATCGTAGTACCTATGGAAGAAGAACCCATAACCAATTCATCCAGTAATACGACACGACAGCAAGATTCTCAGTCCACTGAGTCTGATGTACAGAGACGTAATACCGAAGTGGTAGACCGTTCTAATTCTGAACAATCTAACAATCAATCCGAGACGCCCCAAGTGGCTCCTACACCGGAATATTATAATCGATTTCATCATGGACCTTTCTTTGTGTTTGTTGAATCCATAAACGAGCAAAACATCGGCAATTTACATCCTATGGCACTTGGTCGCCGTTTTTATGAAACCAAACTCAATGTAAAATCGATCCAACGTAAAGGACGTAATCGACTACAAGTTACCTCTCATACGGCTTCTCAAGCAAACGCATTTCTAAGTAATCCTATGCTTGAAACCCTCAAAATTAAAGCGTACATCCCATCCTCACAAGTGTTAAGAGTCGGCATTATTCGCGGAGTTGAAAAGGGTTTATCGAATGATGACATATTACAGTACCTGGAATCCGAGGCACCAGTGAAAAGTGTGCAACGACTTAATCGCCGTGCCGTCCAAGATGGGGAAACCCAATATCTGCCTACGGGTTCAGTAAAAATTGTTTTCAGATCACAAACATTACCCTCCCATGTCGCCTTATATAAGGTGTACATGGAAGTTGAACCTTACATCTTTTCACCCATTCGCTGCCGCAAATGCCAGCGATATGGCCACACCATTCGACAATGTCAAGCGAAAAATGCTCGTTGTGGGAAATGTGCTCAACAACATGAAACCCAGGCATGTACGGAGCAATTTACGCAATGTGCGTACTGTAAAAAAAACCATGTCACAGGTTCATCAATTTGTCCAGAACATAAATATCAGGTCACCATTAAAAAATTAATGAGTACTGAACACATATCCTTTCCCGAAGCCAAAGCCCGAATCGCCCTCCCCATTTATCATTCCGAGCAACAAGACCTTCAGTTCCCTCCTCTATCGTCAAATCCCCCATCCCCTTCGACTCCCAATCCGCGTAAGCGCAAGTTCACCCAAGTAATCATGCAATCTCCCCCTCCTACACCCGAACCCGGTTTCGACCGTCAAGGATACATGGCCATTCTGCGAAACGAACCGTCAGTTCCAGTACATTCGATTCCATCAACGAGTGCCATGCAACAACCTCTGTCAATAGCATATCCCTCAAGTGCGCCCACATCTGCTAGGCAGCAACCCTCTGCAACCCCTCAAGATATACATTATCCTCCTTCCAAGGAACGCCTACAACAAGAAATCCAGCAATTGCTGGTAATGTTAATTCAAAGTATGGGTCACGAGTCTCAACTTCATCATGTCTTATATAAGCTACGAGACTCTATCATGAACATACTAGCATGATTACTTTACTTCAATGGAATTGTCGAAGTGCCGCCTCTAAAAGACATGAGTTACAAATTTTGCTGAATGAAACACGAGCTCATTTTATCTGTTTACAAGAAACGTGGATTCAACCGCATATCATTTTTCGATTACGAGGTTATCAAGTTTTCCGACATGATGGTAACGGCTTTGATGGAGTTGCCACATGTGTACATACTTCCTTATCAGTTACACATTTCTCTTTACAATACATCATCCCGCATACTTATGCTGTAGGAATAGTACACCATAACACCTGTTTCATCAACATCTATTGCCCTCCCCACATTTACATTACTCAGAACCAATGGATGCATTTTATCCAACAATTTGACACATTTCCACATCTTTTTCTTCTCGGTGATTTTAATTGCCACCACACTGAATGGGGATGTATGGTAGATACAATCAAAGGTTCCAACTTACTTACTATTTCAACTCATCAGAATTTCTTTCTTTTAAATGACGGCTCCCCGACCCGTTTAACTCCGCCTGGATCTCCACCCAGCGCAGTAGACCTTACTTTCTGCCGCACCACTATGGCCCCTGTCACCACCTGGCATACATTATCTGATACGCACACTAGTGACCATTTCCCAATTCTCATCACATATGGTATTCACCCACCACATTCCCAGTTTCAGGCACCCTCGTGTATAACTAACGTCCGATCTTATAAAAACTTCAATGTTTCTAATTACCAATCATACCTCAATTATATCTTGCAACAGAAACATACGTCCCCTCTTTCCTTTTCCCTTTTACTCCCTTATTTAACCCAATATTTAAACATGTTTCATCCGTGCCGACCATTAAAAGTGACGACCCATCCACAGCAATATGAACTAAAATGGTGGGACAAAGAATGTCACGATCTTATTCATAAGCGCAAACAATTATTCAAACAATATCGCCAATCGATGACGCAGCAGCATTATTTTCAATTGCGAAACCATATCGCGAAAACAAAACTCGTCTTTAATGCAAAAAAGCGAAAAGCCTGGCAATCTTTTATTTCTCAATTAACTCCACAGCTTCCAGCAACGAAATTTTGGAACGCGATCCGCATGATCACGAGAACTTTCCAATACCAAACTTCTTCTGCTTATCCGCGACAAGTTCTAGAAGATTTTTTATACACCCTTGCCCCTGTTACCGTAAATCCACTCTTTCTACCCACCTCACAGAATAACTCTTGTTCTTTTATTTCCCTTTTGAATCCAATTACATATAATGAACTACACTCTGTATTATGTACCGTCAATAGCTCATCACCAGGACCTGATGCAATTACTTATCAAATGCTCAAGGCCTTACCCCCCCATGTCCAAATTTATTTACTCAAATATTATAATAGTATTTTCGAGACATTACATGTACCAGCATCATGGAACGAGTTTTTCATCACACCCATCCTGAAACCAACAAAACGACCTACTAAACCTGACAATTTCCGAGGCATAGTTCTGGGATCGTGTATACGCAAATTTTTTTGTAAAATCCTTATGAAACGAATGGCGTGGGTATTGGAACATCACTCGTTATTACCCAAGTATCAGTTTGCCTTTCGACGGGGTAATAGTACACAAGACCCTATCATTATTTTCTTACTCAACATCTTATTAGCAAAATGGCGGAAACAATCTATCGTAGCAGTGTTTTTGGATATTAAAGGTGCCTATGATGCTGTGTTCTTGCATATCCTCTGGAAGAAATTATTTAGTGCTGGAATCCCCTTCCAATTCATTTCTATTTTAAATCAACTATTTACTAACCGCCGGTTAACTATTAAATCTCCTCAACACACAATTGATAGCCGTTACACATCACAAGGTTTACCACAGGGATCGATACTCAGTGGAATTTTGTTTGCCCTTACATGAAAGAGCTCGAATCTCTTGTGCTACCACACGCCCGTATTCTAGTTTACGCGGATGATTATGTTATTTATTGTGCTGACTCCCACATTGACCTTTGTAGAGACAAAATATCTCAGGTTTTAAGTTTAGTCTTTCAGTGGCTAACGGCCCATGGACTTTCCCTTTCTATACTTAAATGTGCAGCAATGATCTTTACACATAAACGAACCTTTGATAAAAGCCCTATTAACTTTGATACCTATAGCATTCCCTTGGTTTCCCAACACTTATATTTAGGAATATATATCGATCAAAAACTCACATGGCAAACTCATATACGACACCTTATTAGGAAATCTGATCGTTATATCACTATTTTACGAACGGTAACGAACCGAGCATGGGGTGCTGACCCTTTGTCAGCACTACAGCTATATCATGCAACCATTCGGTCCATACTTGATTATAGCGCCCATATGATTGATTTAACCTCTAAACATAGTTTATTAGCGTTGGATCGTCTCCAATTTTCAGCACTACGTATCAGTGTGGGTGCCCTCCGCACAACACCAACTAACGCTTTATTAGTAGAAACTACGGAAGAACCACTGTACATCCGTAGGATAAAACTTTCCAAAAAATTCCTACTTAAACATATTAGTAGAACGAACTCCCTTATTGTCCCTAAATTACAATTATTATATGAATATTATCAACAACGTCCTCCTCCCAATCATCGGTATCCCGCCATATATATGGCTTATGCTGAAATCCACCATCTTACTGAGACTATATTTCGTACACCACGTATTAATACGTATTCATACCACTATGATATTCAAACATTCCGTCCTTCTATTATCATTGCCCCTTCTGATGCATCAATCCAATCAATGTCTGCACCTTATCCCACATTATATGCTCATAAGAAATTTAAAAGTTCCATAATTACACCAGATTACCACCTATTTACCGATGGGTCAAAATCAAATACTGGAGTCGGAGCAGCATTTTACGATCCACAACTACTCATTAGCTTTAAATATCCGTTACCTAATAATTTAACTATTTTTACAGCAGAATTATATGCCATATACCAAGCCCTTGTATATGCTCAACAGTTGCAATCCAAAAAAATTAATATATTCAGCGATTCCCAAAGTGTTTTACAAGCTCTGCATTCACTCGCCCCTCATACAAATACATATGTCTACGAAGTCAAATCTCTTCTATTTCGACTTGAAACATCCGGTTTTGTTATAACGCTAATATGGATTAAAGGGCATAATCGGCACGTAGGCAACGATATGGCCGATATAGCAGCGAAAGACGCCAGTGCAGATACCGCGAATATATTACAAATCAAAATTCCGATTCCCGACTTCTTTCCACATATCAAAACTGCAGCTCAACACACATGGTGCACACAATGGCGATTATCTGCTCGTACGAAAGGTCAATATTACTATCAATTTCAACCGAGTATTCCCACACTGCCGTGGTTTGCAAATGGTACGTATACACGACGTCACATTACTAATATCATCCGACTACGTTTTAATCATGCCTTAACCCCAGTATATTTAACTCGATTTCACATTACGAACGACCCAACTTGTTCCTGTGGAGAATCTGAGGGCGATAGTGACCACCTGTTTTTTCATTGCCCCCCAATATGCACATCACCAGACCATTTTAATGCAGAAATTACTCAAAGTTCAAGTATCTTTCCCTACACGACTTTCAGTTTTGTTGCACCAACCTTCGCCTACGATCATTACTATTTTAAACGAGTACCTTGATAACACATCAAATTGTAATTATGATTTAGTTTTGCAGTTGTTTTTGTTCCGACATGTTTGTGAGGTCTACATGTCCCTGGTGAGTAGATATTGTCTCAAGGTTCTTCTTATTTTCCGATCTTGTACAGTGTAACACGTTACTCCTATTCCAGCTTACTAAGCTCTTTGTGTCCTTGCTCAGTACCGAATGTACTACCTCCATGCTTAGCCTACAATGAATACAAAGCCTGCCCAATAGCCACTCATAGCTGTTCGCCCTGTGGATGCTATATTTGCCGCTAGAGGCGCTGCAATTCAACCTCACATGAACACCTCGGTTGGCGGTATTTCTACACGTTGTATGCTTACTGGTGACGTTTACTACGAAAGTTGAATGTTAATACTGATAGAAGTAATGAAACTCAATAATGATTTTGTTTAGTTCGAATCCTTGGCTGAATGGTCAGCATTGAGGCCTTCGATTCAGAAGGTCCCGGATTCGATTGCCGGCCAAATGGGTGATTATAATCACGTCTAATTAATTCTTCTGGCTCGGGGACTGGTGTTTGTGCTTGTTCCAACACTTCTCCTTTCATATTCAGACAACACACTATACTTCCAACCAGCACAGGAACTTGATATAGTGATTACTAGACCTCGGACATTTAATATGCATTATTTAAAATACCATGCTGATTTTGCTAAATTGATTATAATTCGTTACGGGGAAATATAAAACAAGTTTCCCTCTCCTCTTTGCTGCAAACGTCACAGTATATAATTTTACCATCCAATGTGAAATGGGGAAACTCTTGTAAATTGAGGACGACTTGGAACCTGACACTTTCGGCTTAATTCACACACTGACCAAACGGGAAAAATGTATTGTTAAAATACGTCAATTATATTACAATGGTGTACTGCTGTGTACCGTTTTTTAAACAAGGCTCTAGAAATAAAGTTTTCCATGAATTCCCTTGCCAAGAGCCAACTAGGGAATTGTGGATTAAAGCAATAAACAGACAGTGTATGGTACAGAAAATACGCAGACCCTGTGACGGCAAAAATTAGGTTACTTATTATTATTATTGCTCCTGTTCTGATAATAATAATAATGTCCTTATTCTGTTGTGTAGGTGGTACCAAGTACCAAGGATAAGTTATGGAACACTAGTGACCGCTCCGTCGAGTGCTGCAATGGCATATATTGGAGGGTACTTGGTAAGAGTTGTCGAAGACCACATGCCATGACAAGAGTGTGTTGATAAAATTAGTAGTATCCAGAGTCCATCTCCACTAACGTCATTAATAAAAATCAAAGACAGAGGTGGTCTCACGTCTCAGGTATCCAAAGCCAGGTTTTGTTTCACTGGTGATGAAACTGAGGCAAATAAGGGACGAAATGTTATCGGTAACGCTGGACAGTCCAAAAATAGCACAAACATTAACCGAAATACTGTTACCACGTGTTGCTAAAAATCCTATTCTGCGGTGTGGGAAAAGTGATCATCCTGAGGAACTAAGCAGAATAATACTGCAGAAGTATCTACGCCCCTCTGTCACTAACTATGCTAATGGCATCACAGATGAGTATCGCCGAGAACACTTCTTGAGGAGAAAAACGATTTATGAGGAGAAAATATCAAGGAAAATGGTTAAAGTCGTTCATTTTCACTGAAAATCTACGGTGCGGTAGTAAAAATATCTAGTGTAGACCTTATGTCCTTTTAAATGCCAGACACAAATTTCGACAGTTATGTGTGTTATCTGAAATGAAAATCCATAGCTAGGGGTAAAAGGTGAACATTTATTATTTTCTACTTCATTCTGCTCAGTAACGTATATAATATACAGGAAGTGTAGTGTAGAGGTAAATTTGTGCTGGTTTCAACTCCCGTTATCAATGCTAGTGAGTGCTGATGTGAGGTGGTATACTAGCGCTGCAGTGGTCAAGACGCGCACTGCCAGCCGGACACTGTTTCTGAAGAGTGCACTGCGAATGAGCAGGCTTTGTATTCCTTGTAGGTAGTGATGGGCTAGCGACGGAATCGAGTAGAATCGAGTAATGTGCTCTTAGAATCGGTATTACTCGACTCCAGACTCGAGTCCAAGCATACTGGTGTCGCTATCTGTGGACATGCCTTAGAACTAAAATCTACTGTACTGGAGTGCACGGCATTCAGGGTCACCCACAGAATATTTTTGTGGTGTGGAGTGCAATATGTTTGCTGCTGATGATTGATGTTGTTCAGTCATCGGTCGTCAATAATTCGATTGTTATGATTATTATTATCATCATCATAGGCACTTAAGGTTGTGACTTACTAACAAACTGTCAGCTGTTTAGCTAGAACAGAATGACGTTCTGTCCGCTGATTTGCTGCGTGAACGTACGTCACATTCTGGACGCCTCATCTTAACACCCGACATTATATCTGCCGAAAGTAAGATGTACATATAAACTGCTGTAATTCACTTGTTCCCCCGGACGATTGTAGGCTTTGGCACGGTTAGCAATAGGCTATGGTTACAATAAATCTGCCATACTACCGATCATATTAGCACATCTACGCCCGTGTATATGCATAATGGCTACATGAGATATAATTTACCAGTAGCGAAGCAATACAAAGTGTGCAGAAATACCGTCTATAGTCTACAAATAGCACATGTTACCGGGCGAGTTGGCCGTGCGCGTAGAGGCGCGCGGCTGTGAGCTTGCATCCGGGAGATAGTAGGTTCGAATCCCACTATCGGCAGCCCTGAAGATGGTTTTCCGTGGTTTCCCATTAGCACACCAGGCAAATGCTGGGGCTGTACCTTAATTAAGGCTACGGCCGCTTCCTTCCAACTCCTAGGCCTTTCCTATCCCATCGTCGCCATAAGACCTATCTGCGACGTAAACCCCTAGCAAAAAAAAACAAAAATTGCACATGTTTAAAATACACTAATTACAACATACATACCGTGACAGGGATTTGAAATAATAATAATAATAATAATAATAATAATAATAATAATAATGTTATAACTTTTACGTCCAAGTACGTACATTTGTATGGTTTTCGGGGATGCCGAGGTACCGCATTTAGTCCCCCGGGAGATTTTTTACGTCCCAATAATTCTACCGACACTAGGTTGACGTATTTGAGCACCTTCAAATACTACCGGAATAAACCAGTATCGAACCGGCCAAGTTGGGCTATGAAGGCCAGATAAGCTATATTATCAATATTAGAATAGATGGCATATTCAGTGAAGTGTGTGCGAGACGCCGTAAACGGATATTTTCATATCTTATTATGCGTATTAAGTGGCATTATTATCGTTCTCAAGTAATTATCAAATTTAGGTTATTCCTTTTCCGCATTCATTCAGTTTTTTCATATCGTACCGCGCTGTCGCAATCCCATAAACCCTCAGCGACCGCTTGTACGCATGCTTCATCCATCTACGAGCCGGCGAGTGAGCGAACGTGTGACGTCATGCTATCATCGAGCCTTCGCAAGCGAAGCGAGTCCGAGCCTGGACTCGAAAGAATCGAGTACCGCGATTCCAGGCATCACTCGCGCACATCACTAGTAGTGATGGGCTAGCGACGGAATCGAGTAGAATCGAGTAATGTGCTCTTAGAATCGGTATTACTCGACTCCAGACTCGAGTCCAAGCATACTGGTGTCGCTATCTGTGGACATGCCTTAGAACTAAAATCTACTGTACTGGAGTGCACGGCATTCAGGGTCACCCACAGAATATTTTTGTGGTGTGGAGTGCAATATGTTTGCTGCTGATGATTGATGTTGTTCAGTCATCGGTCGTCAATAATTCGATTGTTATGATTATTATTATCATCATCATAGGCACTTAAGGTTGTGAATTACTAACAAACTGTCAGCTGTTTAGCTAGAACAGAATGACGTTCTGTCCGCTGATTTGCTGCGTGAACGTACGTCACATTCTGGACGCCTCATCTTAACACCCGACATTATATCTGCCGAAAGTAAGATGTACATATAAACTGCTGTAATTCACCTGTTCCCCCGGACGATTGTAGGCTTTGGCACGGTTAGCAATAGGCTATGGTTACAATAAATCTGCCATACTACCGATCATATTAGCACATCTACGCCCGTGTATATGCATAATGGCTACATGAGATATAATTTACCAGTAGCGAAGCAATACAAAGTGTGCAGAAATACCGTCTATAGTCTACAAATAGCACATGTTACCGGGCGAGTTGGCCGTGCGCGTAGAGGCGCGCGGCTGTGAGCTTGCATCCGGGAGATAGTAGGTTCGAATCCCACTATCGGCAGCCCTGAAGATGGTTTTCCGTGGTTTCCCATTAGCACACCAGGCAAATGCTGGGGCTGTACCTTAATTAAGGCTACGGCCGCTTCCTTCCAACTCCTAGGCCTTTCCTATCCCATCGTCGCCATAAGACCTATCTGCGACGTAAACCCCTAGCAAAAAAAAAACAAAAATTGCACATGTTTAAAATACACTAATTACAACATACATACCGTGACAGGGATTTGAAATAATAATAATAATAATAATAATAATAATAATAATAATAATGTTATAACTTTTACGTCCAAGTACGTACATTTGTATGGTTTTCGGGGATGCCGAGGTACCGCATTTAGTCCCCCGGGAGATTTTTTACGTCCCAATAATTCTACCGACACTAGGTTGACGTATTTGAGCACCTTCAAATACTACCGGAATAAACCAGTATCGAACCGGCCAAGTTGGGCTATGAAGGCCAGATAAGCTATATTATCAATATTAGAATAGATGGCATATTCAGTGAAGTGTGTGCGAGACGCCGTAAACGGATATTTTCATATCTTATTATGCGTATTAAGTGGCATTATTATCGTTCTCAAGTAATTATCAAATTTAGGTTATTCCTTTTCCGCATTCATTCAGTTTTTTCATATCGTACCGCGCTGTCGCAATCCCATAAACCCTCAGCGACCGCTTGTACGCATGCTTCATCCATCTACGAGCCGGCGAGTGAGCGAACGTGTGACGTCATGCTATCATCGAGCCTTCGCAAGCGAAGCGAGTCCGAGCCTGGACTCGAAAGAATCGAGTACCGCGATTCCAGGCATCACTCGCGCACATCACTACTTGTAGGCTAAGCTCCATGAACCTCCTCATACCCGATATAATTTTTCTTCTTTAAGTGCATCTATCTACGTGTGATCATGCTAAAATCGGGCATTAGTGTTGTAAACGTGTGTTTTTGTGATATAAGTGTAATATATTACTGATCTTGTGACTGGGAAAGAGTCTTTTGAATCCCAAATAAATATCCGCAAGACAAGACAAGACAAGACCAAGACAAATACAGTAGAGATAATCCGCGACACTGACCGAGATATCGAGGGACAGCTATTGGAGCTCACTCTAGCGGATAGACCTGAACAGTATTGATCCTCTCATAAGAGCACGTGTATTTTTGAGTGAAGTTTTTAGTGTTATTTATGAGTTTTCAGTGAGTTGACGTAATTAAATAGTACGTGTGTCATTCCTTGATATCTCCTCTCAACATGAGGGGAAAGGTGTGTGCTGTGTTTGGCTGCAGTAATTACGAAGTAGAGAAAAATGCGCGGTTGTTCTTCAGGTTCCCTCGTGACAAGAACACTTATTAAGTAATATTGTGTTTGCATATATATTCTTCCAGTGACAGATATTTCTATAGTACTTCATAATCTTCTGACCTGCTCGACCCATATTTTAACTGGCATAAAATGTAATATGCATATTTTATTCTATAGTGCAGCAGTTAACCTTCAATACCGATGTGTTGTTGTAGGTGTGATCTGTGGGTTTTGAAATGTCACAGAAGCGATTTGGATAAGGTGTACAAGAAAGAAGGGACGTTACGCCAAGTCTCTACTGTATTTGGTTATGCTTATATAAGAATTATAAGATCTGTTCAGATCATTTCCAGGCCATCGACTTTAGAAATCCTCTACAAAATGTTTTTTAAATGAGAAAAAAGACAAATCCAACCGTAAAAGTTCAGGCAGGAATGCTAAAGCTAAAAAAGTAATGCATAAATGAAAGATCAAGCCATTTCACAGCAGCCCATTTCATATCTTGTTTATGTGTCTAATTTCAGTGTCTAATTTCATTCTTTGAATAATAACCTTTCAAATAATTCTTCATTCATTTATCCAGAATTGCTTTAGCAACTTCGAAGTTAATAACTCAATAACACTTTCTTTCTAGACGTAATTTATTTATCCATTTCCGTATATACATTTCCATTGATATTTGAATTTAGCGCGATTTGTTCAGGTCAAGTCACTAGAAGCGCCACCGTCGAATTGTCTCCCATTTTAGCAAGGCCAAATCCGTAAGTGTCGCGTATTGTCTCTACTGTATTTGACCAAGACTAACTACAATCAAATACAGTAGAGATATTTGCTACAATATTATCAGACCTGAAGGCACATATCGATGTTGTTTGAGTCATCAGTCCATAGACTGGTTTGATGCAGCTCTCCATGCCACTCTATCCTGCGCTAACCTTTTCATTTCTACGTAACTATTGCATCCTACATCCTACATCTGCTCTAATCTGCTTGTCATATTCATACCTTGGTCTACCCCTACCGTTCTTACCACCTACACTTCCTTCAAAAACCAATTGAACAAGTCCTGGGTGTCTTAAGATGTGTCCTATCATTCTATCTCTTCTTTTCATCAAATTTAGCCAAATCGATCTCCTCTCACCAATTTGATTCAGTATCTCTTCATTCGTGATTCGATCTATCCATCTCACCTTCAGCATTCTTCTGTAACACCACATTTCAACAGCTTCTATTCTCTTTCTTTCTGAGCTAGTTATTGTCCATGTTTCACTTCCATACAATGCCACGCTCCACACGAAAGTCTTCAAAAACATCTTTCTAATTCCGATATCAATGTTTGAAGTGAGCAAATTTCTTTTCTTAAGAAAGCTCTTCCTTGCTTGTGCTAGTCTGCATTTTATGTCCTCCTTACTTCTGCCATCGTTAGTTATTTTACTACCCAAGTAGCAATATTCATCTACTTCCTTTAAGACTTCATTTCCTAATCTAATATTTCCTACATCACCTGCCTTCGTTCGACTGCACTCCATTACTTTTGTTTTGGACTTATTTATTTTCATCTTGTACTCCTTACCCAAGACTTCATCCATACCATTCAGCAACTTCTCAAGATCTTCTGCAGTCTCAGATAAAATAACAATATCATCGGCAAATCTCAAGGTTTTAATTTCCTTTCCTTGGACTGTGATTCCATTTCCAAATTTCTCTTTGATTGCCTATACTGCCTGTTCTATGTAAACATTGAAAAGGAGAGGGGACAAACTGCAGCCTTGCCTCACTCCTTTCTGGATTGCTGCTTCTTTTTCAAAGCCCTCGATTCTTACACTGCAGACTGATTTTTATACAGATTGTAGATAATTCTTCGTTCTCGGTATCTGATCCCTATCATCTTCAGAATCATAAATAGCTTGGTCCAATCAACATTATCGAATGCCTTTTCTAGATCTACGAATGCCATGTACGTGGGCTTGTCCTTCTTGATTCGATCCTCTAAGATCAGACGTAAAGTCGGTATTGCTTCACGTGTGCCTACATTTCTTCTGAAGCCAAATTGATCTTCTCCCGACTCACCTTCTACTTGTTTTTCCATTCTTCTGTAAATAATACGTGTTAAAATTTTGCAGGCATGAGATACTAAACTAATGGTGCGGTAGTTTTCACACCTGTCAGCACCGGCTTTCTTGGGAATAGGTATAACAACATTCTTCCGAAAATCGGATGGGACTTCTCCTGTCTCATACATCTTGCACAGTAAATGAAATAACCTTGCCATGCTGGTTTCTCTTAAGGCAGTCAGTAATTCAGAGGGAATGTCATCAATTCCAGGTGCCTTGTTCCTATTGAGGTCACTCACAGCTCTGTCAAACTCTGACCTCAAAATTGGGTCTCCCATTTCATCAGCATCAACAGCCTCTTCATGTTCCAGAACCAAATTATTTACATCTTTACGGTACCTTGATACAACTGT
Organism: Anabrus simplex; assembly: GCF_040414725.1. Classification (NCBI taxonomy): domain Eukaryota; kingdom Metazoa; phylum Arthropoda; class Insecta; order Orthoptera; family Tettigoniidae; genus Anabrus; species Anabrus simplex. The sequence goes on along the minus strand of NC_090265.1, from coordinate 87,856,452 downwards.
TGGATATGCTCCTGCTATCTTTCTGCTTTGTCTTCTTTCCCTAGAATTAGCTTTCCATCTGAGCTCTTAATATTCATACACCTAGATTTCCTTTCTCCAAAGGTTTCCTTGATTTTCCTGTATGCAGCATCTACCTTACCCAGGACCATACAGCCTTCGACATCCTTGCACTTCTCCTTCAGCCATTCTTCCTTAGCTACCTTGCACTTTCTATCCACTTGATTCTTTAATCGCCTGTATTCTTTTCTGCCCTGTTCATTTCTAGCATTCTTGTAGTTTCGTCGTTCATCAATCAGGTCTAGTATCTCCTGAGTTATCCACTGATTCTTAGTTGATCTTTTCTTCCTTCCTAACATTTCTTCAGCAGCCCTACTGACTTCATTCTTCATGACTCTCCACTCTTCCTCTATAGTGTTTCCTTCAGCCTTTTCATTTAGTCCTTGTGCAACATGTTCCTTGAAACAATCCCTCACACTCTTTTCTTTCAACTTGTCTAGATCCCATCTTTTTGCATTCTTTCCTTTCTTCAATTTCTTCAACTTCAGATGGCATTTCATGACCAACAAGTTATGGTCAGAGTCCACGTCTGCTCCTTGGGAAAGTTTTGCAATCCAACACCTGGTTTCTGAATCTCTGCCTAATCATAATGAAGTCTATTTGATACCTTCCGGTGTCTCCAGGTCTCGTCCATGTATACAGCCGTCGTTTGTGGTGTTTGAAGCAAGTATTGGCAAGGACTAAATTAGGATCAGTGCAGAATTCAACCAGCCGACTTCCTCTTTCGTTCCTTTGTCCCAATCCAAATTCTCCTACTGTATTACCTTCTCTTCCTTGGCCTACCACTGCATTCCAGTCTCCCATCACAATTAGATTCTCGTCACCTTTTACATATTGTATTAAATCTTCTATCTCCTCATATATTCTTTCAATTTCTTCATCATCCGCTGAACTAGTAGGCATATAGACCTGCACTATTGTGGTGGGCATTGGTTTGGTGTCTATCTTGACGACAATAATTCTTTCACTATGCTGGTCATAGTAGCTTACCCGCTGCCCTATTTTCTTATTCATTATTAAACCAACTCCTGCATTTCCCTTGTTTGATTTTGTGTTGATAATTCGGTAGTCGCCTGACCAAAAATCCTGTTCTTCCTGCCAACGTACTTCACTTGTACCAACTACATCTAACTGTAGCCTATCCATCTCCCTTTTCAGGTTCTCTAACCTACCACAACGATTCAAACTTCTAACATTCCACGCTCTGACTCGCAGAATGTCAGTATCCATCTTCCTGATGATCGCCCCCTCTCGTGTAGTCCCCACCCGGAGATCCGAATGGGGGACTAGTTTACCTCCGGAATATTTTACCTGGGAGGAAGCCATCATCAGTACATCATTCATACAGAGAGAGCTGCATGTCCTCGGGAGTTAGTACGGCTGTAGTTTCCCGTTGCTTTCAGCCGTGTAGCAGTATCAACACAGCTAAGCCATTTTGAGTATTATTACAAGGCCGTATCAGTCAATCATCTAAACTGCCGCCCTTGCAACTATCGAAAGGCTGCTACCCCCCTTTCGATGAACCATTCGTTAGTCTGGTCTCTCAACAGATACCCATCCGATATGGTTGCACCTGCGGCTCGGCTATCTGCATCATTGGGACACGCAAGCCTCCCCACTGCGGCAAGGTCACATATCGATATGTCACAAAATGGCCGCCACATTGTGCTACGCGTATCCAGCATGTAGGGCCACGTTTACATTCAGAAATCAGCATAATGAGGTTATTCCATTTAGTGTGTAAGATGTGTGGTACAGGAGAAGTGCCATCTTTTTTTAGTCAGAATGTTGTTATACCTATTCCCAAGAAAGCAGGTGCTGACAAGTATGAATACTTCTGCACTATTAGTTTAGTATCTCATGCCTGAAAAATTCTAACACATATTATTTACTGAGAATGGAAAGACAAATTGAAGCTGAGTTAGGAGAAGATCAGTTTGGCTTCAGATGAATTACAGGGACAGGGGAAGCAATCCTGACTTTACATCTGATCTAAAAAGATCAAGTTAAGAATGTCAAACCCACGTACATGTCATTCATAGATCATGAAAAGACATTCGATAATTTGATTGGACCAAGCTATTTGAGATTCTGGAGATGATCAGGAACTGATAATGAGATAGAAGCATTATCTACAATCTGTACAAAAATCTGTGTGCAGTGATAAGAATTAAGGGCTTTGAAAAAGAAGCAGCAATCCAGAAAGGAGTGAGGCAAGGGTGCAGTATGTTCCCTCTCCTTTTTAATGTTTTTTTTAGAATAGCTAGTAAAGGAAAGAAAAGAGGAATTTGGAAAGGGAATCACAATTTAAGGAGAGGAAATCAAAATTCTGAGATTTGTCCATGATTTTGTTATTTTGTCTGAGTCTGCAGAAGATCGGGAAAAATTGTTGAATGGTCTGGACAGAGTCTTGGAGAAGGAGTACAAGATGAAAATAAGTAAGTCCAAGACAAATATAATGGTTTACAGTCCAACAAAGGTAGGTGATGCAGGAAATATTAGGTTGTTACTTGGGTAGTAAAATAACTAACTATGGCAGAAGTAGAAAGGACATAAAATGCAGACTAGAATGAGGATGACCTTTCATAAAAGAAAGCAATTTGCTCACTTCAAACACTGATATAGGAATTATAGTAAAAATATATTTTTGAAGACTTTCATCTGGAGGGTGGCACTGTATGGAACTGAAACATGGATGATAACTATCTCAGAAAAAAGTGAATAGGATGTGGTGTTACAGAAGAATGCAGAACATGAAATTGGTGGATTGAATCATGAATGAAGAGATAATCAAATTGGTGAAAGGAGATTAATTTGGCTAAATTTGGCCAGAAGAATAGATAGAATGATAGGACGCACCTTAAGACACTCGGATCTTGTTCAGTTGGTTTATTAGGGAAGTGCAGGTGCTAAGAACATTAGGGTTAGACCAAGTTATGAATATGACAAGCACATTAAAGCAGATGTAGAAATAAAGTTTAGAACAGTACTGGTATAGGGTGAAATGGACGGCTGCATCAAATCAGCCTATGGACTGATGACCCAGATACAAACATAATATCATTCCAAGCTATCTCTTCACTGACTACAAGGAACATTCTACTTATTTTGTAAACAGAATTCTTAATAAGATATTCTTTCTAATGGACCACCTATTAAAGAGAAATGAAGACTCTCAACTTGAAACTAAATGTTATGTACAGTATAGTCGTATTAAAACTAAAACATTTTTTAATGCCTTTGTGTCATCTTCAGCTAGTAATTGCAAGGGAACATCTGAAAATCCATGAAATAAATATGTTGGAGAAGAAAATATGATAAAATGAAAATTTTTGGGCTTTATCACATTTAAAGTTAAAAAACCATGCTGTTTTTCATAGTCTAGAAAAATATTATTTTATATGTTTGGTTACATGTTTATATGGTTATATGGGCCAAGCTATTTGAGATTTTTGCTATTTGTTTTACGTCGCACTGACACAGATAGGTCTTATGGCGACGATGGGATAGTAAAGGCCTAGGAATGGGAAGAAAGTGACCATGGCCTTAATTAAGGAATAGCCCCAGCATTTGCCTTGTATGAAAATGGGAAAGCCATCTTCAGGGCTGGCGACATTGGTGTTCGAACCCACTATCTCCCGGATGCAAGCTCACAGCTGCACAGTCCTAACCGCACGGCCAACTTGCCCGGTAGTATTATCTACAATCTGTACAAAAATTGGTGAAATTGGTGTGCAGTGATAAGAATCATTATAAAAGTCTTTTGTTGGGAAATGCAGATCCACTTTCTGATGAATGCCTTATCAACCATATGTACTGCCTAATATTCCTACTTTTGCAACCTTTCTTTCCATCATTTTTATCTTTAAAACTATGTCCGGCTCCATGGCTAAATGGTTAGCATGCTGACCTTTGGTCACAGGGATCCTGGGTTCGATTCCCGGCAGGTTCTGGAATTTTAACCATCATTGGTTAATTTCGCTGGCACGGAGGCTGGGTATATGTATTGTCTTCATCTTCATTTCATCCTCATCACAACGTGCAGGTCGCCTACGGGCGTCTAATTGAAAGTCCTGCACTTGGTGAGCCGAACTTGTCCTCGGACACTCCCGGCACTAAAAGCCATACGCCATTTAATTTAATCTTTAACTATGATAAAAGCAGCTTAAAACAGCTTCGTGGTCACTTTTAATATCTATCACTTCATTTTCTCTATAGGGAGTATGCACAGACTGGTTACCGAGCACTCTGTCAGAGTTCCGAGTATTATTGCGGGGAGAGCGCGTCCCGTTGAGGTGAAGACCTGCTATGGAAGTTGTTTTTTTTTTTTTTTTTTTTTGGTAGTTGCTTTACGTCGCACCGACACAGATAGGTCTTATAGCGACGATGGGACAGGGAAGGGCTAGGAGTGGGAAGGAAGCGGCCGTGGCCTTAATTAAGGTACAGCCCCAGCATTTGCCTGGTGTGAAAATGGGAAACCACGGAAAACCATTTTCAGGGCTGCCGACAGTGGGATTCGAACCTACTATCTCCCGAGTACTGGATACCGGCCGCACTTAAACGACTGCGGCTATCGAGCTCGGTTATGGAAGTTGTAATGAAATATGGGTTTGAGTACATATACTACCAAAATAGTTGTAAGTCAACAGTGAATAAAGTATAGAAACTAGTTGAAAATGGCCATGTGTTACAAGTTGAAATACAAACTGCTTGAAGTTGTATACTTACTGGCTTTGTCATCCCACAGATGATGTCAGTAATATTTAAACATAGTATATTTTACATTTTAACCCCTAGAGGACGCATTCCCGGGTGGCAAATACAGGGACCTTACATTCAGTAGGGCTGGTTGAAATATCCAATTCAACCCGCGGACCAACAGATAGCCCAGTTCCTGGTTGCTTTAAAATGTTAGGAGACGCTCTCTCCAGGGGTTATAAATATGGAGGGCCCATTACCAGGGTTATGGATGGTTTCAGTAGGACTCCTTTGAAATGATTTGAAGAAGAGGTCTACAGTTTTCTGCTGACTGCCAGTATCAGCAGTAGGACAGGTGGCAGACAAACTCAACAGAGGAGTCAACGGAAGCGTCTGGTTCTCAGTCATTTGCCAAACTACAACTGATCGTGTGAGTACGCTCCATAGGAAGAAGGGTAATGAATAGGTCACCTCCCTGCAAAAGTGAGCTCCACAATAGGTTGCCTCCCCATGAAAGTGAGGCTCAGGATGGGTCACCTCCAACCAAAAGTGAGGTAAACATCATTACAGCTGTCCCGAAAAGAGATAAGATGGTGAGAGAATTACCATAAATGAGAATTGGTACATGGAATGTCGGCATATTTACTGGCAAGACTTCTGAGTTGGCTGATGATATGGAGAGATGCAGATTGGATATCTTAGCTTTGCAAGAGACAAAATGGAGAGGAAGCAAATCTAGAAATATTGGTCATGGATACAAGCTCCTGTATAATGGTGTGAATAACTTGCGAAATGGAGTCGGCATAATCCTTGCCCAACACCTAACAACCAGATTGATATCGGTCAATAGGATAAGCGATTGCCTCATCGTAATAAAACTTGCGATGGATGATGATGTCTGCCTGAACATAATCTCTGCTTATGCACCTTAAGCTGGTTGCGATAATACCTCCAAACAGGAATTTTTGGAGAACTATGAGCATATGCTGCAACAGCTGCCGCCAGATGAGCATGTAATCGCTTTGGGTGACCTCAATGGCTATGTTGTACAGACTGCCAAAGACTTTCCTAAATGCCATGGAGTTTTTGGACCAGGAGAAATGACCAAGGAGAGATGATTCTCCAACTGTCTTCGGCATATAACCTGGCAATAGTCAATACTTGTTTCCAGAAGAGGGATGTACACCTTATTACATACAAGACTCAAACTCATGACAAAACTGTTGATGATGATGATGATGATGATGTTTGTTGTTTAAAGGGGCCCAACAGCTAGGTCATCAGTCCTGACAAAACTGTTGGCATACAGACTGATTATGTCCTTTGCAGCTATGATCTCCTAAAACAATTCGTTGACTGCAAAGTCATATCAGGAGAACCTCTCGCTTCACAGCATAGTTTTCTTGTCGGTGGGATAAAGCTCAGACGTCTTTCATGCTTTGTACTAAACTTACATGCACAAAAGACCAAATGGTTTAAACTGCAAGAGACTGTAACATCTCCGCCCTTTATTGAGACATCAAGGGGTACATTATCCAGGATATAGAAGATGGCACCACTGCATATTGCCAATGGGAAAGATTTCAAAGTGACTGCACAATGACAGCTAGACAACATCTGGAAGTCTCAAAAGAGAGACTGAAGATCAACAAGGGGATGTGGTGGTGGAAAGAAGAAGTCCAGGAGGCACTAAAGGAGAAGAAAGTTGCTTTCAAAGAATGGTGGAAGTCCAGGAACAGCCTGGAAGGTTGTAATGCTTGTTGTTTAAAGGGGCCTAACATCTAAGGTCATTGGCCCCAGCCTGGAAGGGTTGCAGCTCAAGATGAGATACAAGACAGCCAAGAAATCTGCAAAACTGATTCTGGCCAAAGCTAAACAAGAGGTGGTTCAAGGATTCTATGAAGGCGTAAATACTCCAGAAGGTGTGAGCCAAATCTATAAGAATGCTGCCCAGCGTGGAAAGCATTCCAGAGATACCATTGCCAAGAAATGTATCAACGACAGGACAGAAAACCTTCTTACAAGAGAAACCAGGATCGAAAACTGTTGGCAGGAATATTTCACTGAGTTGCTAAATGAAGAATTTATAAGGAACATAGCAGTTCCTCAATCACCTGTGTAAGGCCCTGTGCCTATGTTCACCGCAGCTGAAGTTCAGACAGCTGTGTCAAAAATGAAGAATGACAAATCAGTAGGACCTGATGACATTCCATCTGAGCTGTGGAAAGTTCTGGATACTGAAAGAATTGAATGGCTTACTAGGATGTTTAATGAGATGCTCGCAGGTACACCCATGCCGGAGCAATTTTGCCAAAGCTACCTTGTGCCTATCTTCAAGCAGAAGAGAGATGTTAGAGAATGCGGGAGCTATAGAGACATCAAACTCACTGCACACACACTAAAATTTAGGAATGTGTCATTGCCAATCACATCAAGAAAATTATAAACATCTGTAGGAACCAGTTCAGCTTCACAAGTGGAGTCTCAACTAGTGATGTTATTCAAACTTTCCAAATAATGATGGAAAACATTGTGCACTTCACAAGGATCTCGGATCTCCACATGGTTTTTGTTGATTTAGAAGAAGTGTTTGACCACATTCCTAGGGAGATCGTTTGGACTGCACTGTGACACAAAAATGTTCCAGAGGGATATGTGAGGCTTAACCAGGACATGTACATTTGTCCCTCTAAAATGGTGAAGTCTAGTTTTGGTATCTCTGGGAGTTTTCCTGTTGAGGTTAGTGTTCATCAAGGTTTAGCTTTGAGCCTGATCTTATTCAATGTAGTTATTAACCATCTCACAGAACAACTGATGACACAACTCCCATGGCCCCTTATATACGCATTCGATATCATCCTTCTTGGTGAAACACGTGAAGAGGTCGAGGCAGCCTTATAACTTTGGAAAAAAGCTTTGGAGACGAATGGACTCAGAATAAGCTATAAGAAGATGGAGTATATGTTCTGTAACTTCACCAAGGCAGAAATTCAAGGACCACTCAATACAATTTTCTTAGCGGGTGAACCACTGGCAATGAGAAATTAATTCAAGTACCTGGGCTCAGTTATTACCACTGATATCACGACTGATGATGACGTGAAGCATCGTATCAATGTTGGATGGACCAAATGGCATTTGCTGACAAGCATTTTATGTGACAGGTGGATGCCTATCAAGCTGAAAGGCAAAATATACAAGACTGTTGTTAGGCCTGCCCTCACTTACGGCTCCAAGTGTTGGGCAAGGCAAAAGAAGCATGATCAACAAATGCATGTATTGGAAATGCTGATGCTGCGATGGTCAGTGGGTGTCACCCTCTTGGACCGAGTGCACAATGAGCATATACGAGAATCATTTAATATGGTCCCTATCATTGAGAAATTGGAGGAGCAGCAATTGTGCTGGTATGGACCTGTACAATGTTGAGATCCTGTTAAGAGAGCTCTTGCAATCGAGGAACCAAGGAGAGGACGTTGATGTCCGAGAGCAACATGGTGGCGTACAAGGCCTTGAATAGAAATGGATTCCACTGGTGGAGATATCCAACCGCAGTAAGTACTCTAAGGATCAGAAGAACCGATCCTGAGTGATACTTGGGAGTGTCCATTGTAGGCACACATATGACCAGGAAAAAGAATATATTTTATATCTTAATTTTATGTGAGTCAGTGAAGTCTGCAATATTTTGAATTTCTATCACAGCTAAACAATCAATAAACTGTGTTGATTCAAATTGTGACTGTGTGGCTGATACTGGAGGGCGCTGTAAACATGTATGTCCCATTATACAGTACTGAAATTCTGATTCAGGGTTTAGTAGGACAAATTTGCCACAAGAATGGGAGAAACCAAATTTGAAAATAGCTGTTAATTATGTAATAAATTGAAGTGTAGAAAATTTGATTAATATAATGTAGATTTTATATGTTCTAGGGTCCATAAAATATGGGAAAGGAAAGAAGGCTGAAGATCTCTTTCCCAAGAAGAGGGCAAGAACTGACAAGGGTGCTGTTATTACCATCGAAGAAGTAGGAAATTCTGATCTAGATTATTCGCCTTGGACTGGAATGATTAGAGAGGAGCTGAAAACTAAACCTAAATCAGCAGTCAAAATTTATGCGAAGATTGTGCAACAATAGTGTCAGAATTGGTGTGAGAACAATTTTTAATAAACTCATGAACGAATTGCTACAACTTCAAAATGCATCCACCGTTTCCAGTTCTAGAGAGTTTGTTTTAAGTGATGATTTTTATATATCTAATCCCATCAAAAGAACGGAACAAATACTTGATATTGCCTTTAAAACTCAATTTCCAAGTGAATGTGATGAATGATTGAAGGTGCAGTCACTATGTATTTGCACTTCAAGTAGAGCCCATCGGGCCTTTAGGACACATAATTAGCAAAAACATTCCTCGAGGAAACCCCTGTGGCTCATAGAAATCTCATTTATGGTGTGGCATTAAATGTGAACTGATAACTGTTAGTCTGCATTACGACGACTCAATATTCGGCTATCGGCTATGAGAGACTTGTATATTTCTAGGGTGTGAGGTAATAAGCTTAATTTGACAGAATAACATATAGGGGTTGTGAAAAGGAGATTGGCATTCAGTTTCCCAATTAAAGTGTGAGGTTATCTGATCTTCTATTGAAATGAAACAATTAATTTATTTGATACTAAACAAAATATATACATGCTGATTTTAATGAGTGAGATTTACTGTGATAATTCAAAAGATAATATAAAACTCTGACATTATAACTGAAGGAAACTCTAGGCATAAAATTTGAAATTCTCTTGACCAGACATTTAAAAGTTGTACAATAAATTTATCCCTCACTTGTTCACGTAATTGTACCTTCAACACTTACCATCAACACTTTGAGTGTTATTATGAAGTATTCCTTTGAGTTGGTATCGGCTGTAGGTATCTCAAGCCTAATTTGGTGATGTATCTTTTTAGTTTCACAAACGAGATATAGGATGGCTTGGAATTAAGTTCACACTTCACAATCAACTTTACAAGTAATTCACTGATAACTGTTAGTCTGTATTACTATGACTTAATATTCAGCTGTCACCAAATTGACACAAGAACTCGACTGAACAGATTAAGCTTATTCTCAGCAGCTAACATGGCATCATCAGCATAGAGAAGTGTCCATGGTATTGGCTTGTGCAGGTCTGATGTAACTGTGTCCATCACAAGAATGAACAACAGTGGTGCCTTGATGGACTCCTACAGTGATATAGAAATCATCGGATGCTCCTGTGGCAGCTTGAACATAACTCCTTGGTTCTACATAGAGCATCTGTACCCACTTAACAAGGTGCTCTGGAATATTATGTTCTCGTAGCGCTAACCAGATTAGGTCGTGTGGCACCTGATCAAAGGCTTTCTCAAGATCCAGAAAAGCAAGATGAAGCAGTTTATTCTTTTCATGGTGTTTCTCAAATAACAGCCATGCAGCATGGATTGCATCTGTTGAGCCACAATTTTTCACAAATCCAGCTTATTCGTTGTAAGTTTGGCTATCTTGCGAATCCTTTTGTTGAGAATACGTTAGAAGACCTTCATCGCGTGGCTCAGAAGTCTTTATCATCATCATCATCATCATCATCAATATCCCACTCCAGTCGCCTGGGTGTGGTTAACAAGCCTCCTCCACTCCTTTCTGTCCTTCCACTTTTCCTGCTCCATTACTTCCACCACATCTAATCCAGCTTCTCTAATGTCCTTCCAGATCTGATACATTCACCTTCTTCTCAGTCTTTCGACTGGTCTCTTTCCCGTATCTTCTCTTTCCAATTCTCTTCTTGCTACCCATTCCTTTCCCATTCTTTTTACATGTCCAAACCTTCTCAGTCTTGCTTTCTGTATGTTCTGTATTAACAGTTCTATATTTAGATCTTCTCTGATTTTAATGTTTTGAATTCTATCTCTTCTTGTCCTTTTAACCGATGTTCTTAAAAATTTCATTTCTACTTCTTGGATCTTACTATCTTGTCTCTTATTAGTTACCAGCATTTCTAGTCTGTATGTTACAATTGGTATGAAATACTGTTTATATAATGTAATTTCGTTCTCTTGGGTACTTTGTCATCCCATAAAAGCTCTCTGACTCGATGATAAAATGTTGTACCTTTACTTAGTCTGTTCTTAATTTCAGAGTTGATTTCATAACTTCCATTAATAATGCTACCCAGATATATAAACTGTTCTACATTCTCTAACCATTCTCCATGTTCACTTGGCTTCTCTCTTTCACTTTTCCACAGTGCAGACTACAGTTTTCTTACTAATTACCATTCCAAACTCCTTCAGATTTTCATTCCAAATGTCCAGTCTCCTTTGTACTTCCTTTTCTCCCTTTCCCAAAATCACCACATAATCTGCAAATATGAAAGCATTCACTTCATCACTACTGATACTCTGTTTTACACATTTTATGATTTCATCCATCAATATAATAAACAATAATGGTGACAGTGCACTTCCTTGCTTGAGACCTTTTTTGTATAAAATGTTTCAGAGTCACCACTCCCCACTTACACACTGCTTTTACTCTCATGATACAACATTTTTATCTTGTTAATCAATGATTTTGGTACATTCCTTTCCAGTAGGCATTCCCATACATGTTTTCTCTTAACTGTATCATAAGCTTTTACCAAATCCAAAAATACGAATATGATTTCCTTGTTCCTTTCCAGATGTTTTTCCATTATCGTTCGCACTGTAAATATCAAGTCTATTGTTGATCTATTTGGTCTAAAGCCATATTGTTCTTCCTCTAACTGTGTTTCTATTATATCCCTCAGTCTCTTGTCTATGACGTTTTTCATTATTTTTAGGCCTTTTGATAATAGGGTTATACCTCTATAATTTTCACATTTCTTCCTATTTCTTTTTTTTTTTTGGACGTGGTACAATGCTTCCTTGTTGCCAATCTTCAGGTATCCTTTCATCCTTCCATATAGCATTGAGGGCTCTGTATAGCCACTGTAGTCCAATGCTTCCTGCTGCCTTAATCGTATCAGTATTGAATTTGTCTTTTCTACTTGCTTTACCTTTGGTCATTGCTTTCACTGTCCTTTCAAGTTCCAACCATTGGGCGATAATTAGAGCAATTGGCAGGACTTCCCTTCTTCTTGAAGATTGGTACGGTAATGCTCCGTAGCCAATCTGATGGTATTCGACCTTCTTTGATGATCTGGTTGAAAAGCTGTGTTAGTCATACTGCCACATCCCACCATTGAGAGCACCAGAACTCTGCCGGAAGATCATCGGGGCTGGTGGCTTTCCCTGATTTCATCTCCTTCAGAACAGCTTGGACTTTGATGATGTCAATTTCCTTCACTGGATTTTCAGTAGCGGAAGTAGTTGGGATTGGTGGGTGGGGAAATTCTTCGGTTGAAAGTTTCTCAAAATAGTTCTGCCAGCGTTCTCACACTTTCTTCGAGTCGATCAGCAGATCACCTGTTTTGTCACTGATGCCATAAAAACATTGGATGTCTTCTGTTTTGCAGTGCCTTGATTTGAGTAAGCGTTAAATGTGCCACTCGCCCTTGTGCGTGTCAAGTTTTGCATATAGGTCTGCATATCGGTTTGCTTTTGTTGCGGCAATGCCCTTCTTCACTTCACTACTGGCTGCTTTGTAGGCATTCCAGCGACATGGTGTTTTATCTGAAAGAAACCCAGCTGTTTCTTCTTCTGCACTGCATCTTTAACTTCATCATTCCAAAGCCACATGTCTTTGTCAATCCTTTGTCGTCCTGATTTACTTGTTCCAAGAATAGAGCGTGCCACTTCATGAATGGCGTCTTTCAGTTTAGTCCAGCTCTCTTCAACTGTGGTGATTGATGGCACTGTAATTTTTTGTAACAACGTCGGCCTCCTCCTCCTTGAAGTGCCACCATTTTATTCTTTTAGGTCCATTTCTGGGTAAGTATTTGGCTCTTGGCGACTTTATCCTTAGCTTACAGATGACTGGTCAATGTTGCATCAGGATGGTTTCGTAAGGAACAACTTTTGTATCTAGAACATCTTTGAAATTCCGTCGCCTCACAAGGATGTAGTAAATCTGAGCTGCATTTGAGCTACTGTAGTATGTTATTAGATGAGTATCATGCTTTTTGAACCAGGTGTTCATGATGATCAGATCATGAGTTTCTGCATAATCGAGAATTCGTTGGCAAGCGTCTTTTTTCTCTCCATATCCATGTCCGCCATGGGCAGTGTGGTCTTCTTTCCTTTGTCCGACGTGTCATTCAGATCACCGGCATTGATAAGGTAGTCTTCTGGTGGCACTTTAGCAGTCTTCTCATCAAGCAGTTCCCAGAAGGCATCTTTGGTTTCCGTGTCTAGGCCAGTTTGTGGAGTGTAGGCACTGAAAAGAGGGATCTCCCTTCTATCCGCAAAATACACGATTTTCGTCAAACGATCATCATAATGTTGCACCTCAGAGACAGAACCATCAAATTTTGCTGATATAAAAATGCCAACACTATTAGTTGTTCTTTGGGTTCCGTTGTACATGAATTTGTATCCACACCCAATGTTGTATGACTTTTCTCCACTCCATCTTGTTTCCTGCACCACACAGATGTCTATAATCCTTATTTCAAGTGCTGTGGCCAATTTGCTGCTTCGACCAGTTATAGTTTTGACGTTCTGTGATGCTATACAGAATGTGGGGGCTCGCTTATTTAGCCATTGCCGTCCGTGCGACGGTAACCCTTGCATACTTTTTGCACTGACTGGGCCCTGCCAATGTGCGTCGCTTTCAGCGGGGGCCGCCCTAGCCGTGGTTCCAATTCCATGAGACAACATTTCCAAAAAGAAGTGACGGTATGATTTTACGGCCGGCTTGTCACGGAACCTGCCGCCAAGCATTTTAGGGCTGCTGCCAGCAGATAGTTAGGCCGCTCCTGACGTGGAGAACAGACGCCTTTTGTAGTTGTTCCTATGGAGAACAAATGCTACGTTCCTCTCTGCAATAACTCCCAGAAAGAGAGTGCCTCATCTGCCAACTGCACTGTACCGATGGTCTCCATATCCGCCGAAGTTGCCATTAAGGACTTGGACACACTTCCATGATTAATGAAAGTTATTTCTAGAGTGGCGCAAAGACTACGAAAATACAACCAAGATTGTGAGTACTGGTGGCAGCTCTTCCGCTCTCTCCACCATTGGGAATCTGAAACTCCTCTTCCGCCTTTGAGACTGTTGACCAGATTTCACCTAGTAACCCTAGGCAGGGGCCCTTCCAGGTTACTATCTTCTGGAGCCAGATGGACCCAGGTTTTTTAACAAGGTGTTACTCGTCTCCCTCCTCTTTCCTCATCATTTGCGAGATGAGGCCCTGGACTTGGGACTGGCAAGGTTACCTTAAATCTATTTGAGGAAGAAAAGTTTGTGGAAAGTTAAAATTTGCAAGTGAGATTTCCGGTGGAATTGACTGTGTTTTTGACAAGCTATTGACAGACAACATCCGGCAAGCCAATAAACAGGAATTCCGTCAATTGGAAAAGTAGATGGCTCTCTCCTCATATTACTAAGCGAAGTTCTGATAAGCTAGCTACCGGGCAAGTTGGCTGTGTGGTTAGGGGCACGCAGCTGTGAACATGCATCTGGGAGATAGTGGGTTCGAACCCCACTGTTGGCAGCCTTGAAGATGGTTTTTCATGGTTTCTCATTTTCATTCCAGGTAAATGCTGGGTCTGTACCTTAATTAAGGCCATGGCCGCTTCCTTCCCACTCCTAGGCCTTTCCTGTCCCATCATCACCGTAAGACCTATGTGTGTCAGTGTGACGTAAAGCAAATTCTAAAACGATAAGCTAGCTTTATCTGAGTGTATTGTGTACAAAGATTACAGTTCTACATTCTTTATTATTGGAGGCAAGAAATTTCGTAGTATACAAACTATGTAAAGAATGTCACTGATATATGGAAACAGATCTTCAGGAATATATTTCAAGATTTTGAAAATTTTCATCATCTGTATGGATCTTTCAACACAAATTCGCACACTTGCTGCACTCTGAGTTTGTAACACTTCATCCTCCGTAAATCGCCCATTGTGAAGAAAGGGTGGCATGACAAGTAAAGAATGAGGTGACTGGGAATCCCTTGTCAGCTAATTTAACGTCCCCCTCACTCAAAAGATTTAAGAAGCCTGAACTGTTAACAATGGTAGTATTACTAGTTCTTCCACCATAACAAGGAGAAACAAAAACAGCAGTTCCATTTGGGGCCACAGCCAATAAAATCTGAACTGTAAAACATGACTTGTACGGAGAATACATGTAACACCTCCTCTATTCTTACTGGCATTTTTGATTTTATTTATGTTCAATCGATTATAATACGTTTGTCAGGATAAAATGTTTTAAAAACGTGATTTATTAGTAGACGTATGTATACTTGAACACCTCATTTGTTTCCTTGCACTTTCAAAATCGGATACATCACATTCTCTTTTCAGTGTCCTCTTATAGCTCTCATAAATCATAGATGGTATATATGATGCATGATTTTCAATTTTACTTGGGTTCCACATCAACTCACCGACGTATCGAAATGGCACCGGTATGCACTGGCTGGCATCCACCTGGACAGATACCGCAATGAAGGAGACGCATTTCTGCAGAGTATTATAGACACTTTGAAAGAAATAACGAAAGTAAAAAAGTGTTTTAAATCCTTCAGCTGTGCCTCATTTTGAATGCTCTAGGATCCATGAAATGTTTCCTGTTAGGAGTTGTAGGATAAAAAATAGAGCACGACTAAGTAGTATTGTAGTGTAGTCATATGTTAATTACCTTATTGTAGTGCGATCTTTGAGTACTATCCCAGACAATATATCCCTCCGTTCATTTATTTTTTGCAAATAAGTTATTTTATTTTTAATTTCATTTTTTTCCGTAAAGAATGGCTAAGGAGCGCGAGTGTATGAACTGTGGGTGTGACGAGGCATTGAGGGATATGAGGGAGGAGTTGGAAAGTTTGAGGGAGATAATTAGGATTCTCACAGAAGACAGGAAGGAAGATAGAACTCCCTCAAACAATGTACAGGTTACAGTAGGTCTACAAGAGGGAGGCGAAGGAAAGGGGGGAGTTGTAGAAGACAGGTGGTCTAATGTTCTAAGGGGAAGGAGATTGCAGGCTAAGGGCTCTATTCAGGATCAGAATTCAGGACAGGTGTCTGTGAGAAATCGGTACGAGTCACTCCAGGTAGAACAACAGAGGGAAGATGAGGGACAGGGAACTGTTGGTGAGATGTGTGGAAGTAAGAGGAAGGGAAAAGGTAGGAAAGGGAAATGTAGAGTAGAGGATAGGAAAAGACAGGTGGAACAGGGTCATGGGAAGGAGAAAAGGGAGGAGGAAGTAGCTTCTGCAGCTATCAGGAAAGATAGGGCTGACCAGGAGGGGAGGGGATCAAATGAGGTGGGTAGGGTTGAGGCTCTGGTCATGGGGGATTCCATCGTTAGACACCTGGGGAAAGTGTGTGGAGGAAAGGGAACCAGGGTGGAATGTTATCCAGGAATTAGGTTGAGGCAGATGTTGAGGAAAGTAGAAGAGAGGGAGGAGGAGAAGGAGAAGGTGGTAGTGTTTCACGTTGGTACCAACAACGTAAGGCAAGCTGATATAAGTACCAACATAGGTGGAGATGTGTGGGATCTGGTAAATGCAGCACGGGTTAAGTTTAAGAAAGCGGAGATTGTTATTAGTGGAATACTGTGTAGGAGGGATACTGACTGGTGGGTGATTGGGGATTTAAATGAGACTATGGAGTGGGTATGTGGGAAACTAGGAGTGAAATTTCTAGATCCTAATAGGTGGGTAGGAGATAGGGATCTGCGCTTAGATGGCCTTCATTTAGACTGCAGTGGTACGTATAAGTTAGGAAATTTGTTTGGAAGGGTAATAGGGAGGTACATTCAGGGAAACAGGATGGCCTAGGGAGCGGTGATAAGGGAACAGGGAACTGGAAATCAAGTAGGGATGACATAAAATTGTTAGTGTTGAACTGTAGAAGTATTGTAAAGAAAGGAATAGAATTAAGTAATTTAATAGATATATATTTACCAGATATTGTAATAGGAGTTGAATCATGGCTGAGAAATGATATAATGGATGCAGAAATTTTCTCATGGCACTGGAGTGTGTTCAACAATAATAAAGGTGTTTTAATTTGTCCCACCTATTCAATACTTATATTATTAAATTATTAAAGTCAGTTAGTTCGAATAAATTTAGGATACCTAATATATTTAATTCTTCAAACTCTAATACTCCTTCCATACCTACAGATATTAAGCCTACTTCCAGCAATATGGTTGACTCCGCCCCTTTGTCAGCCACGTCACAATTGACTCCACCCATATTCTCCTCCCTTCCGCACTCCCCTATTCCTTCCCCTCCGAGTTCACTGCCGCCTCTGCAGCACAGTTACAACACCAGACTCAGAGCCAACAGACGGGCAGCAACCAACACAACAGTAGATAACAAATAACAACTTCTACTTACAAGTAAGTCCTCATCTGCTTCAATTTCATGTAAACCGAATTCTCTCCTTATGTTCAATTTCTTATTTCTTTCTTTTTTTTTTTTTTCCTTCTCTTACAGAAAACATTACTTCTGCATCTACTGACATTTTCTGGCAAGGTTTCAGCCATTTTTATTACCTACCAGTGCTAAGGGCCACTTACAATTTTTCAACAGATGCTTCTGTCTCACTTGCTGACGAATTTCATCAGCGGCCTTGGAAAGATTGTATTCATGACAATCAAGTTTATGCTTGTGTTCACGCCCTCATGTCGTTGGCTTTATATTATTACCACTTTGGTTTTCCACTAATATTTTTTATGAACTTTTTTTTAAATTTAGAATTTTAATAGGAGAAGTTTTAGCCTCCGACAAGATTATAGTTTAATCATAAGACAGTTTTCCATTAGCATCTTTATATATTGTATCACTTTTCACATTTTTATGTTCTGAATTTTAATAACTGACTAAACTTTTAACTTCCACTTTTAATTTAGTTGTATATTTGACGATTGTGTTTAGGCTGAAGATGCCCTTAATTGAGGGCAAAACATGTCCCATGTAACTAAGAATCTATTTATGTAACCACTATAAGTGAAAATATAAGTATTGAATAGGTGGAAGAAATTTAAAAATAATGTAAGTATTGAATAGGTGGAACAAATTTAAACACCTTTATTATTGTTGAACTGTAAAAATTTTCAATACGGACCTAAAAATGAGGTTTATAACATGTAATATAACATGTAATACTGGAGTGTGTATCGTAGAGATAATGGTGGGAGGGGGAGTGTTCATTCTCGTGAAAGAAGAATTTGTAAGCTGCAAAAAAGTTAAAGATGAGACACATAAAATTCTAGGTGTAAGGCTCATTTCTAAAGATAATAGGCAACTTGATATATTTGGAGTGTACAGATCAGGAAAGGGTAGCATTGATGCAGATTCGGAATTATTTGATAGGATAGTCAGCTATGTGGGAAACGACATGGAAAGAAATGTGATTGTAGCGGGAGATCTGAATTTGCCAGATGTCAGTTGGGAAGGAAATGCGAACGACAGGAAGCATGACCAACAAATGGCAAATAAGTTAATATGGGAAGGACAGCTGATTCAGAAAGTGATGGAACCAACCAGAGGGAAAAATATCCTGGATGTGGTGCTGATAAAACCAGATGAGCTCTATAGGGAAACTGAAGTAATAGATGGTATTAGTGATCATGAAGCTGTTTTTGTGGTAGTTAAAAATAAATGTGATAGAAAGGAAGGTGTTAAAAGTAGGACTGTTAGGCAGTACCATTTGGCTGATAAAGCAGGCATGAGGCAGTTTCTAAAAAGTAACTACGATCGGTGGAAAACGGTAAATAAAAATGTAAACAGACTCTGGGATGGCTTTAAAGAAATTGTTGAGAAATGCGAAAACAGGTTGGTAAGGGTGGTAAGGAATGGTAAAGACCCACCTTATTATAATAGAGAAATAAAGAGACTAAGAAGGAGGTGCAGACTGGAAAGAAATAGAGTTAGAAATGGCTGTGGAAGTAAGGAGAAATTGAAGGAACTTACTAGAAAATTGAATCTAGCAAAGAAGGCAGCTAAGGATAACATGACAGCATGCATAATTGGCAGTCATACAAATTTTAGTTAAAAATGGAAGGGTATGCATAGGTAAAGGCAGAAACAGGTTCCAAGAAGGACATTCCAGGAATAATTTATGAACAATTCGAGTGTGTTTATGAGGATCTTCAAAAGGCAGAAGTATTCAGTCAGCAGTATGTAAAGATTGTTGGTTACAAGGATAATGTCGAGATAGAGGAGGAGACTAAGGCCAAAGAAGTAATATTATTTACATATGATAAAAATGACATTTACAATAAGATACAAAATTTGAAAACTAGAAAAGCGGCTGGAATTGATCAGATTTCTGGAGATATACTAAAGACAATGGGTTGGGATATAATACCATATCTGAAGTACTTATTTGATTATTGTTTGGTCGGAGAAGCTATACCAGATGAATGGAGAGTTGCTATTGTTGCCCCTGTGTATAAAGGAAAGGGTGATAGACATAAAGCTGAAAATTACAGGCCAGTAAGTTTGACATGCACTGTAGGTAAGCTTTGGGAAGGCATTCTTTCTGATTGTATTAGACATGTTTGTGAAATTAATAACTGGTTCGATAGAAGGCAATTTGGTTTTAGGAAAGTTTATTCCACTGAAGCTCAACTTGTAGGATTTCAGCAAGATATAGCAGATATCCTGGATTCTGGAGGTCAAATGGACTGTATCGCGATTGACCTGTCTAAAGCATTTGATAGGGTGGATCATGGGAGACAACTGGCAAAAATGAGTGCAATTGGACTAGACAAAAGAGTGACTGAACGGGTTGCTATATTTCTAGAAAATAGATCTCAGAGAATTAGAGTAGGTGAATCTTTATTGGACCCTGTAATAATTAAGAGGGGAATTCCTCAAGGCAGTATTATCGGACCTTTATGTTTTCTTATATATATAAATGATATGAGTAAAGGAGTGGAATCGGAGGTAAGGCTTTTTGCGGATGATGTTATTCTCTATAGAGTGATGAATAAGTTACAAGATTGTGAGCAACTGCAACGTGACCTCGAAAATGTTGTGAGATGGACAGCAGGCAATGGTATGTTGATAAACGGGGTTAAAAGTCAGGTTGTGAGTTTCACAAATAGGAAAAGTCCTCTGTTTTAATTACTGCATTGATGGGGTGAAAGTTCCTTTTGGGGATCATTGTAAGTATCTAGGTGTTAATATAAGGAAAGATCTTCATTGGGGTAATCACATAAATGGGATTGTAAATAAAGGGTACAGATCTCTGCACATGGTTATGAGGGTGTTTAGGGGTTGTAGTAAGGATGTAAAGGAGAGGGCATATAAGTCTCTGGTAAGACCCCAACTAGAGTATGATTCCAGTGTATGGGACCCTCAGCAGGATTACCTGATTCAAGAACTGGAAAAGCAGCTCGATTTGTTCTGGGTGATTCCGACAAAAGAGTAGCATTACAAAAATGTTGCAAAGTTTGGGTTAGGAAGAACTGAGAGAAAGAAGAAAAGCTGCTCGACTAAGTGGTATGTAATACCAATATAATGGTTCGTTATTGGACATTATAAATTTTCCAGCTAACTCATTCTTGGTTGCCTGCGTTTCGCCCTCGTGTGCTAAGTTAGGCTCGTCAGTTGGGACTTAGCACACCACCCAAGACGCAAGGCTAGTGCATACCGTGGAGGCCACTGCATAGGCTATTTGAAGCCACCAGCAGTGCCAATGCACTATGAGAGCTATGTCTCACTTCCAAAAATAGATGCCTGCCTGGCCATCAAATGATGTAGATGTTGATTCCCATAGGGAACCTAGAATATTTGTCCCGAATGAGTAAATTTATAATACCAATATAATGGTTCGTTATTGGACATTATAAATTTTCCAGCTAACTCATTCTTGGTTGCCTGCGTTTCGCCCTCGTGTGCTAAGTTAGGCTCGTCAGTTGGGACTTAGCACACCACCCAAGACGCAAGGCTAGTGCATACCGTGGAGGCCACTGCATAGGCTATTTGAAGCCACCAGCAGTGCCAATGCACTATGAGAGCTATGTCTCACTTCCAAAAATAGATGCCTGCCTGGCCATCAAATGATGTAGATGTTGATTCCCATAGGGAACCTAGAATATTTGTCCCGAATGAGTAAATTTATAATACCAATATAATGGTTCGTTATTGGACATTATAAATTTTCCAGCTAACTCATTCTTGGTTGCCTGCGTTTCGCCCTCGTGTGCTAAGTTAGGCTCGTCAGTTGGGACTTAGCACACCACCCAAGACGCAAGGCTAGTGCATACCGTGGAGGCCACTGCATAGGCTATTTGAAGCCACCAGCAGTGCCAATGCACTATGAGAGCTATGTCTCACTTCCAAAAATAGATGCCTGTCTGGCCATCAAATGATGTAGATGTTGATTCCCATAGGGAACCTAGAATATTTGTCCCGAATGAGTAAATTTATAATACCAATATAATGGTTCGTTATTGGACATTATAAATTTTCCAGCTAACTCATTCTTGGTTGCCTGCGTTTCGCCCTCGTGTGCTAAGTTAGGCTCGTCAGTTGGGACTTAGCACACCACCCAAGACGCAAGGCTAGTGCATACCGTGGAAGTGAGACATAGCTCTCATAGTGCATTGGCACTGCTGGTGGCTTCAAATAGCCTATGCAGTGGCCTCCACGGTATGCACTAGCCTTGCGTCTTGGGTGGTGTGCTAAGTCCCAACTGACGAGCCTAACTTAGCACACGAGGGCGAAACGCAGGCAACCAAGAATGAGTTAGCTGGAAAATTTATAATGTCCAATAACGAACCATTATATTGGTATTATAAATTTACTCATTCGGGACAAATATTCTAGGTTCCCTATGGGAATCAACATCTACATCATTTGATGGCCAGGCAGGCATCTATTTTTGGAAGTGAGACATAGCTCTCATAGTGCATTGGCACTGCTGGTGGCTTCAAATAGCCTATGCAGTGGCCTCCACGGTATGCACTAGCCTTGCGTCTTGGGTGGTGTGCTAAGTCCCAACTGACGAGCCTAACTTAGCACACGAGGGCGAAACGCAGGCAACCAAGAATGAGTTAGCTGGAAAATTTATAATGTCCAATAACGAACCATTATATTGGTATTATAAATTTACTCATTCGGGACAAATATTCTAGGTTCCCTATGGGAATCAACATCTACATCATTTGATGGCCAGGCAGGCATCTATTTTTGGAAGTGAGACATAGCTCTCATAGTGCATTGGCACTGCTGGTGGCTTCAAATAGCCTATGCAGTGGCCTCCACGGTATGCACTAGCCTTGCGTCTTGGGTGGTGTGCTAAGTCCCAACTGACGAGCCTAACTTAGCACACGAGGGCGAAACGCAGGCAACCAAGAATGAGTTAGCTGGAAAATTTATAATGTCCAATAACGAACCATTATATTGGTATTATAAATTTACTCATTCGGGACAAATATTCTAGGTTCCCTATGGGAATCAACATCTACATCATTAAGTGGTATGTTTCGAGCTGTCAGCGGAGAGATGGTGTGGAATGACATTAGTAGACGAATAAGTTTGAGTGGCGTTTATAAAAGTAGGAAAGATCACAATATGAAGATAAAGTTGGAATTCAAGAGGACAAACTGCGGTAAATATTCATTTATAGGAAGGGGAGTTAGGGATTGGAATAACTTACCAAGGGAGATGTTCAATAAATTTCCAATTTCTTTGAAATCATTTAGGAAAAGGCTAGGAAAGCAACAGATAGGGAATCTGCCACCTGGGCGACTGCCCCAAATGCAGATCAATATTGATTGATTGATCCTCTGCATATGTAAGTGGGGGGAGTTTGGGAGTTGGTACCACAACTTTTACCCACTTTTTCCAAAATACTTGTAATTGCTGTACTTGAGTTGCACTGTGTACCTACGTCATTTCCACTAAAAAACATATGTGAATTCGAAAGTCGTTGCTTCAATCTCAAATGCTGCTTGCACCGACTTACGTAGTTTTCACTTTCATTTTTCACAACTAATTTACAATAAATGAAACAATGATGTTTGTTTGCTCTTTTTAAAGAAAATGAAATTGGGCATAACCTTTGCTGGCTTGTCATTCATATTTGGTGTACATCATGCTACTGCTGCAGGAATATTTTTCACAGCTCTCAGAACAATCAAGAAATGCACTTCTAATTTTATTTTCTGGCATAGCAAACTATGCGTGCAAAATACTGTGCCTCACGTTTCAGCATAAATGGTAAGAGTTACTCTCTTCTGTTAACAGCACCAACAGTTTGACTTTGGGGAGGAGGGACGGAGATAGATAAAGCAAATATTCAAAATTCTACCCCCTAGTGGGAAAGCACTGTGAATGATGCAAGAAATACAGTGATGGGAAGAGTACAAGAAAAAGGTAATTGGGCTCAATTACAGTTACTTAAGAAATATTTTACACAATTACAAATTACTTTTACAAAAAGTAATCAGTAAAATTACAATTAGTTTACAAAATATTAAGGAAATCACTGTTTTTCATTTTTTCTTTTTTTTGTGTGGGGTGGGAATAATATAAAGATTTGCAAGGAAAAGGAATACAGTCAAAACCGGTTATAACTACTCTGAAGCGACCACCAATTAACAATCGTTATAGGTGATCGTCGCTCAAATCGGTTTTTTATTGTTCACAGGTTATAAATACTCAAAATCATCAACAAAGGACCCCTCCTTAACATTACCGAAAGCTGCTTCATATATTTAGATCAATATTTCAACCCAAATCATAATCTTAATGAAATTTCAGAAAAGCCAATATCCTTGTTGACCTTCTAATTCCCATTTTCAGTAATGTCAAACCAACAAGTCATAATTCAGTTTTTCATAATATTCACAGCACCTTTCCTCAACAGCCATCCTTTTTCCCACATCCTTCAGCTCCGCCTTAATCCCCCCTCTCCCACCCTACCCCCTTCCCCAACCCTCTCTCCTCAGGACCTTCCCCTCCCCTCTCCTTCCTTTTCATTTGAATCTCACAACAGTTATTGATATTTAGAAATGTCATGATCCGTATTGAAGTGGGATTACAATAATTGAAATTAAGAGGGTTCCTCCTATTCAATACAAAGATATTTATTAATATGAATGAGTCACATATCGTTCACACGAGGTACTAGTTTTGGCACTAAACTTGTGCCATCATCAGCTAACAAGTCAGTTATATTGTGTTTGCCCGATTTGACTTGTTAGCTGATGATGGCACAAGTTTAGTGCCAAAACTAGTACCTCGTGTGAACGATATGTGACTCATTCACATTAATAAATATCTTTGTATTGAATAGGAGGAACCCTCTTAATTTCAATTATTGTACTCACAACAGTTAGTCTGAAGCACACTCAACAATAGGCCACACACCTCATGCTGTATTGAGAGGTAAGTCTCATATAACCTATGCCATCTAACTAACACATTCTCTCATTCAAGATTCAAGATACCCGTCTCCCTTAGTCTCGAAAATCATAGATTAGGGAGAGGGTATTGTTTATTGTAATCGTTTCATAATTTCATAATTTGTGATACATGCCGTATACAAAATTAGAATGAGTAACTTAAATAACTATTGTGAATAGTGTTAATAATTGTTACATGCAATGAATGTTCATATAAAGCAGGTGCATAGAAATTGAACAGAGAAAGAATACTATAAACTGACTGTTGGAGTTTCATTCATATATAGTATTATGGCAGGGAAAAAGAAACCACAACATCTATTTATAGTGATATCTTTTCAGATTATCAAAGATAATATTGCCTTTGCAGAGAGAAAATGGAAATTATTGTTCTACAATACATAAAATTATTAGAACTAATGTAACGAGGTAGTTCCTTGCTAACCCTTAAGCCTATGTACCTAATGGCTCTAGACTTCAACGGAGTTATATTGTCTAGGTTGCCTTAGGCACAATTCGGTTCCTGGCTGACATGTATCACATCCTTTCCTTCCTTCAATTTCCTGCTCCACCTTCCCCTAATAATGTTAAATAATTTTGCAATTCTATCCGGGTGCATCCATTCTCTGTTCAATAACTTTACAATTGTATACAACTGATTTTCGTTCTCAATTTTCTTTACATCCTCATCGTCTATGAATTTTTCTCGTATTTCCTTTGTCATAGGGCAATCTTTTGTAAGGTGTGCCCATCCCATCTCTTCAGAGCATATTAAACATTTATTTTCATCCCTGTTCCTTCTATATGCTTTATTTTTATGTATCCCCATTAACCACCATATTATACCCCTCATTCTCTTTTTTGTTATAAACTCTACATTTATTCTCATTCTCCCATATATATTACAAAATTCTTCTAATGACCTCTTATTTCTACATTGTGTATCGGTGTCTTGTTTTTCAATATCCTTAATTCTTTGAATTATTTTTTTTTTACATATTTTCCACTTCTCTATACATTCTTTTTCCCAATAACATCCCATTCCAATCGTTTCTAAAATATTCCGTACCCCATCCACCCAGTATCCTTGGTTCTGATGTTTCATTTGGTGTTGATATGCTATCTGTAAAATTTCGCCCCCTTCTCGCAACTTCATTCTCAACCAATACTTTATTATCCTTTTAATAATGTCCACTCGCAGACTTATATCTTTGCACATCATTCTCACTCCACAATTAGCTGTACAGCTGGGTAGACCCATAATTATTTTCCCAAATCTACTCGTAATTGTATCAAGTGAGTCAACCCTTTCTTCAACTCCCCAAATTTCTGCTCCATACAACACTCTAGATTTGACTACTGCATTAAAAACATTTTTATGCACTCTGTAGTCTGTATTGGGCATCTTCTTCTCCAGTATGCTAATAGCTGACAGTGCACTCATGCCTTTTAGCTTTGATCTATTTATTTGCTTTGACCACTTTCCGTTTCCACTTAAAATCATACCCAAGTATTCTACTTTATTGACAACTTCTAACCTCGTCTCGCCCATCCACCATTTTTCATTCTTTGATAATTTATGACCTTTTTTACACACCATTACCTTAGTTTTCTGTACATTGATTTTTAAGTTCCATTCTTGACAGTAGTTTACCACTACATTTATACTACCTTGCATACTATTGGGTGTCAAAGTGAGCAGAAGGATGTCGTCAGCAAAAATGAGGCCCGGAATATCCCGGTTCTCAAGACTTGGGTAAACCCCTGCCTCGAAGCCTTTCGATTGAAAGATATCATTTATAAAGAGTAGAAACAGTACTGGTGACAATTTACAACCCTGTTTTAATCCTACATTAGAGAATATTTCTCCAAATACTATGCGCTCCTTAGTTTTTATTGCGCACCTTACTTCTGCATATATATTTTGAACCGCTCATCTTGGCCACGACCGCCCCTCTGCTCACAGAATCAAATGCTTTCTCCAAATCAATAGTAATAATAACTTATATACTTTTCTTCCTTTCTTTTTTACATACTTATCTATTATTGTTTTCACTACAAAAATATTATCTGTTGTCCTCATCCTTTTTCTAAAACCTGCTTGCAGCCTCTCCAGAATTGATTCCCCCTCTGCCCACTTCATTATCCTTTTTGCTAACACCCCTGTATATATTTTACTTAATGTATCTAGCAACGTTATACCCCTGTAGTTGTTAGGGTTATTTTTATCTCCCTTCTTCTTATAGATTGGGCAGATCACTCCCTCTTGCCAAGATTTTGGGAACTCACCTCCTTCAAATATTTTGCTAAATAGTTTCGCCATACTTTCTAGGATATCCTTATTTTGCGCCAGCTGCTTCCAAAATTCGTTAGTGATACCCGAAATCGCTCCTGATTTGCCTTTCCTGGCTGTCCCTAGTACCTCCCTTATTTCTTCTTTCGATATTTCCTTATCTAATGCCGGCACAGTACACCCTAGCCCTACCGATATACCAGTATCGTTTAATCTCGGTCTCCACCTATCTTCAGCCTCTAATAGTTTCTTATAGTGCTCCACCCAGAAGCCTGACTTATTACCATCTGCCGCGGCAGCTTCCGTATTCCACAAATCCCCTTAATTGTACTCCAAACTTTTCTACTATCATTCTGTTTTGCATTGCTATTTAATTCGACAACACTCTGCTCCTGCCATTCAGACTTAGTTGCATATGTAATTCCCTATATTCTCTTCTCAAGTTACAGAATCCCATCCTATGGTTTTCTCCCCCATGCTTCCGAAACTCTTTCAGTGCTTTCATCACTTCATACTTTTTAAGCCTGCATTCGTCATTGTACCAGCCTTTTCCTATTATATTCTTCCCCTCCTTTATCCTCATCTTCTCCCCTGCCATCTTAACAGAATTTTCAATTATTTTAACTGCTGTACTCGTTTGGTTACTCTCGATCATTGAATCTATTCCAGCTTTCACTATCTGTCCTATTTCTCCATCATAATAATTCATAAACTCGTTTTTTAGCTCCTCTCTCCACCTATATTTAGTGACTATCTTTTCTTTGTATTTTATCATATTGCTTGTTGGTGTCTTACCCTCTCTAACTTTTATTCTAACAATAATTGGGAGATGATGAGACTCACCCCATTCCTTAACCTCCATACTGCACCCTTGAAAATTGGTTATTGGTTTGCATGGGAAGAATATTTTATTTCTAGTGTGGAACCATGCATAAATTTATCATCCAGGAAGGTGATTTCAACTCTGCATTGTCTGCTAGCCAGCGAGGGGAACAGGTTTTTCCCGTGCCGTGCATACGAGTCTGGGTTTTTTTTTTTGTGCCTTGTTGAAGACAGCAGAAGGTGGCACGTGGACAGGAACTCGACCAGATTAAAAGCGATCAATACTTTGAGATTTTGACGTCATGATATTCAACCAATTGGACCGCAAGGTTAGCCTGATCGCAAAGTCTTAGCCAATAAAAATTAATTAACAGACACACCTCCGTCTTGAAGGAATAAATACCCATGTACTTGAGGAAATTACTCTCTTTGCGCTCTTTTGCTTTCTTTGCTCATTTGCATTCGCTCAGTGCTCATTTGGTCTTTGCTCAGTTGTCTACGGGAAGAATTGTTCGAGCACATGTGTTACTGGAAGCGACGTATTCGACGTGGAATCTTACCAGTATTCATTTAAGGAAAGACGAGAAATTTTCTGCTTCCGAGGAAATTTTGGGACAAAAAAATATCGGAAACGCCGCAGTTCAGATTTCTTTAGTTTTATAAATCTGAAGAGAATTTATAAAGTAGGTAAAACTGTGCCATCTTGAAGAATCGAGTGTGTGTGGAGTATTTTTTCTAAGACATATCTTTTAGTTTCAGCTTCAACCAGAAGACGCAAGATCCCCAGCAACCCAAAAATAGTTTGGAAGAATGGAACTTCAGCGTTACGACGAAGTGTGTGTTTATCCTAAGTCCTCGCCTGCTGCAGCCATGTATCTTTAAAATGTGAGGCATAATTCAGCCCGGGAGAGAATAACATCAGAGATGGAGTTTGGTTAAATATTCATTGATCATCTGCCGAGTCCAGAAGCCAAGTCTACTACAGCTAAGATTTTAAATTATACTTTTCTCTTTTCTCTGTTGTAGTAATTATGTAGACGTAGTCCTTGCTTGAATATTTAAAGTCATTTCTAATAGTCTTTGTAGTTAGAAATTTCACTCTTCTTTCACTGGTGTTGGTAGATTTGATGTGTGTGAGAGTGTATTTGGGACCTATAATTTGTTCTATGTGAGTGAATGCTTCGTGACATATTCTCACTGTCCCATGTTAAGTCTAGGGAAGTGTTAAAAATATTTGACCCACGCGATAATAATTTTCAATTTATAAATTAATGATGGAATAATTTTTGATTTATCTGGGACAGAATATCGACGTGTTCCGTGAATTTAGGATTTTTCCTTGATGTTTTGTGGTTTACCATAGATCCGAAATAGAATAGAGTCATCTATGATTTCCTTAAACCATAGCCTGCGATGACGCGACCGCGCGCGTATAATAATAATAATAATAATAATAATAATAATAATAATAATAATAATAATAATAATAATTGACATTATTACGGTCTAATAGAATATTTAAAGGTCATGAGTGTAATTATTGCTGTGCTTATAAGTGATTAATGTGTGCTATTTTGAAGTAGATGTGACCTGGAATATTGGTCGTGGCTTGAATGTCCACAGATTTTGCATTTACTGTTATTGGTAATTTTTGAGACTTGTAAATGGATCTTAAGATAGGATTTTATTTGTGTGTCCATTACATGAGTCAATTAAGGAAGAGAGTGTGTTTTTAAACATAATTTCTTCTTGTGCAGCACATGTTGGTCAATAATTTGTGATAATGAGGGATTAAAAATAACGTAATCGTGACTCATAGACCGTATGCGCGAATGTTTATTTATCTGTGACTGTAGGCAATTCTATGGAATTTTTAGTGACGATTTCTACTACAAAATTATTCTGGAACATCGTTGTGGAATTTATTTCATTGGAAAAGTGGTAATCCTGTCACAATCACACGTCAGACGTTTGTAATGGTAACCCTTGTCTGATATGGTCATCGAGAGAAGTTCTCATGTTTCAGATAAAATTTAAAAATAAAATTCAAGAGATAGGATTCGATAAATTTATTTAATAATATTAACGTGGACCAAAGCTTGAATGTGAGATGGATGAATGATTGATTTTATTTATAACTAGCAAGATACCCGTGCTTCGCTACGGTATTGTACTGAAATGTATAATTGAATGCTTATTGTTTTAGATATATAATCCGCCGAAATTCGCGATCTGACTCGTTTTCTGTGAGAATCCACCAAAATTCCCGATCTGACTCGTTTTCTATTAGATTACGGCACGTTTCCTCCCATTTTTCAATCTTCCTTTCCAGCAATCGATTTCGTACTTCCCGGGCTAGGCTCAGGTATTCCTCCCGGTCAGTTGGCTCCGTAAATCTTTGCCATCTTTTCCTATAATCATTTTAATATGTATAAAATCCTTCAGGAGATCCGGCGTGGTGTCATATTGGGTGCTTTGGCGGCACTGAACCCGCGGCCGGACTGCATTCTTAGTCATTACCCGTCCAGGAGCCGTTTCCAGCGCGATCCGCACATTTGACGACGGTCCGGAACATTATTATTATTATTATTATTATTATTATTATTATTATTATTATTACTATTATGTGTTGCTGGAAAGGCTGATGACAGGGAAAACCGGAGTATCCGGAGAAAAACCTGTCCCACCTCCGTTTTTTCCAGCACGAATGTCACATGGAGTGACCGGGATTTGAACCACGGAACCCAGCTGTGAGAGAGGCCCGCGCGCTGCCGCCTTAGCAAAGGAGGATACTTATAAGTACATTAAGAACAGTAAAATCAATGGGTTCACCTCCTTCTACACCCCACCGCCGTTAAGTTTATTTACCGGCAAACCCCCCCCAAAAAAATTAAAAGAAGGCTTGTTTCTTTATGTTTAAAGGAGATTCCAAACACCAATGTTCACGTCTATTGCCGTCAGTTTTGAGATATAAGTATCCCCATAAAAATAATTTATTTTTTTCACTTCATCTCACACTACTCCCCCCCACCCGTAAGTGAATTTTCCCGCAAAAAATACTTGCTTCTTTAATAGTAAAAGATCTTCTAAATACCAATTATCACGACTCTAACTTCTTCAGCTTTTGATTTATGTGTCGTCATGAAAGGAATTCAACTCCTTTACACTCCCACCCTCCAAGATGGTTTCCCCACCGAAACGCGTTTTTCTTTGTTTTTAAAGGAGATCTAAATACGAATTTTCACGTCTGTAACAACTTTAGTTTTTATTAGATGTTTGCATTCTCATACAATTAAGTCAATTAAATTTTCAATACTTTCACCCCCCCCCCTCATTGGATTTTCCGAGAATACGTGTTTCTTTACTTTTAAAGCAGATTGCAAATATCGAATTTCACGTCTGTAACATCTTCATTTTTGAGATATCAGTAGCCTAATTAAAAGAATTCAACACCATTTTCAGTCACTCTTACCCACCCCCCACCACCCAAGTGGTATTTCCGAAAAATAAAAATACACGATTCGTTATGTTTAATAGAGATAAAAAATACCATTTTTCACTTCTGTAACATGTTAAGTTTTTTTAGATATACTGTAAAAATTCTCATTTTAAAATTTCACCACTTTTGAGTTCCCCT
Organism: Anabrus simplex; assembly: GCF_040414725.1. Taxonomy (NCBI): domain Eukaryota; kingdom Metazoa; phylum Arthropoda; class Insecta; order Orthoptera; family Tettigoniidae; genus Anabrus; species Anabrus simplex. Next base: position 87,825,379 of record NC_090265.1, on the reverse strand, counting down.
TAGGTGGATTTCCAAAAACAAATCACCTATGTTTCTTTACATTTACAGGAGATTCCAAACACCCACTTTTTACGTCTGTAACATTTTACGTTTCCAAGATATTCTGTAGATATAGTCTTTCAAAAAATTCACCCAATTTGTCACTCCTGTTTAACCGCCATTAATTGGATTTCCAAAAACTAAAAAATACGTGTTTCTTTATTTTTAAAGGAGGTCCCATATACAAATTTTCGGTTCTGTAATATCTTCAGGTTCTGAAATATAAGTATCCTCATTAAAGGCATTCAACCCATTTTTCACCCTTTTACACACCTCCTATTGGGATTTACAGGAAACAAAAAAATACGTGTTCCTTTATTTTTAGAGGAGATTCTAACTACCAATTTTTACATCTGTAAATTTTTAAGTTTTAAGATGTAAACACACTCATTTCTAAAAATTCACCCCCCACTTTCAACCCCCAATATTTATATCTTCAAAAAACGAAAAAATACGTGTTTCTTTACTTTTAAAGTAGATACCACATACCAATTTTCAGGTCTGTAATATCTTCAGGTTCTGAAATATAAGAAGCCTCATTAAAGGCATTCAACCCATTATTCACCCTTTTACACCCTTCCTATTGGGATTTTCCGAGAACAAAAGATTACGCGTTTCTTTATTTTTAAAGGAGATTCTAAATACCAATTTTTACATCCATACACTTTAAAAGTTTTGAGATATAGATACACTCATTTTAAAAAATCACCCCCTTTTCACCCCCCCCCATTAATTGGATTTTCGAAAAACAAAAAAATACGTGATTCTTTATTTTTTAAAGAGATCCCAAACATCAATTTTCAGGTCTGTAATATCTTCAGGTTCTGAGATATAAGTAGCCTCATTAAAGGCATTCAACCCCTTTTTCACCCACTTTTACGATTCCTATTGCGATTTTCAAAAAACCAAAAAATACGTGTTTCTTTATTCTTAATGAAGATTCTAAATATCAATTTTTACATCTGCAAACTTTAAAAGTTTGGAGATATAAATTCACTCATTTTAAAAATTCGCCCCCTTTTCACCCTCCCATTAATTGGATTTTCCAAAAACAAAAAAATACGTGTTTCTTTATTTTTAATAGAGATCAAAAGTACCAAGTTTCAGGTCTGTAACATCTTCAGTTTCTGAGATATAAGTACCGGTATCCTGATTAAAGGCATTCAACCCATTTCCCCACATTTTCACCCTTTTTCATCCCTCCTATTGCGATTTTCTGAAAACAAAAAAATACGTGTTCCTTTATTTTTAAGGAAGGTTCTAAATACCAATTTTTACAGCTGCAAACTTTAAAAGTTTGGAGATATAGATTCACTCATTTTAAAAATTCACCCCCTTTTCACCCTCCCATTAATTGGATTTTCCAAAAACAAAAAAATACGTGTTTCTTTATTTTTAAAAGAGATCAAACGTACCAATTTTCAGGTCTGTAATATCTTCAGTTTCTGAGATATAGGTACCGGTATCCTGATTAAAGGCATTCAACCCATTTTTCCCCATTTTCACCCTTTTTCACCCCTCCTATTGGGATTTTCTGAAAACAAAAAAATACATGTTTCCTTATTTTTAAAGACGATTCTAAATACCAATTTTTACATCTGTAAACTTTTAAAGTTTTGAGATATAGAGCAACTCATTTTAAAATTTCACCCCCGTTTTCACCCCCTTAGCGAAGGAATATCCCAAAATCCTCTCTTAGCGAGCACCTACGTCTTAATATGAATATATCCCCAAAATTTCATCTCTTTATGTCCAGTAGTTTTGGCTCGGCGATGATGAATCAGTCAGTCAGGACAAGTTATCTATATATATAAAGTAGCTTGTCCTGACTGACTGATTCATCATCGCCGAGCTTAAACTACTGGACATAAAGAGATGAAATTTTGGGGATATATTCATATTATGACGTAGGTGCTCGCTAAGAGAGGATTTTTGGATATTCCTTCGCTAAGGGGGTGAAAACGGGGGTGAAATTTTAAAATGAGTTGCTCTATATCTCAAAACTTTAAAAGTTTACAGATGTAAAAATTGGTATTTAGAATCTTCTTTAAAAATAAGGAAACACGTATTTTTTTGTTTTCAGAAAATACCAATAGGAGGGGTGAAAAAGGGTGAAAATGGGGAAAAATGGGTTGAATGCCTTTAATCAGGATACCGGTACCTATATCTCAGAAACTGAAGATATTAGAGACCTGAAAATTGGTACTTTTGACCTCTTTTAAAAATAAAGAAACACGTATTTTTTTGTTTTTGGAAAATCCAATTAATGGGAGGGTGAAAAGGGGGTGAATTTTTAAAATGAGTGAATCTATATCTCCAAACCTTTAAAGTTTGCAGATGTAAAAATTGGTATTTAGAACCTTCATTAAAAATAAAGGAACACGTATTTTTTGTTTTCGGAAAATCGCAATAGGAGGAGTGAAGAGGGGCTAAAAAGTGGTTGAATGCCTTTAATGAGGCTACTTATATATCAGAAACTGAAGATATTACAGACGTGAAAATTGGTGTTTGGGATCTTCTTTAAAAATAAAGAAACACGTATTTTTTTGTTTCTGGAAAATCCAATTTAGGGGGGGGGGGGGTGAAAAGGGAGTAATATTTTAAAATGAGTGTATCTATCTCAAAATGTTTAAAGGTTATATATGTGAAAATTGGTATTTAGAATCTCCTTTAAAAATAAATAAACACACGTATTTTTTCGTTTTTGGAAAATCCAAATATTGGGGGGTAAAAAGAGGGAGGGTAATTTTTTTAAAATGAGTGTGTATACATCTTAAAACTTTAAAATTTACAGATGTAAAAATTGGTAGTTAGAATCTCCTCTAAAAATAAAGGAAAACGTATTTTTTTCCCCTGTAAATCCCAATAGGAGGGGTGTAAAAGGGTGAAAAATGGGTTGAATGCCTTTAATGAGGATACATATATCTCAGAAACGAAAGATATTACAGAACTGAAAATTTGTATATGGGATCTCCTTTAAAAATAAAGAAACACGTATTTTTTAGTTTTGGAAAATCCAATTAATGGCGGTTAAACAGGAGTGACAAATTGGGTGAATTTTTGAAAGACTATATCTACAGAATATCTTGGAAACGTTAAATGTTACAGACGTAAAAAGTGGGTGTTTGTAATCTCCTGTAAATCTAAAGAAACATAGGTGATTTGTGTTTGGAAACTCCACTTAAGGGGAACTCAAAAGGGGTGAAATTTTAAAATGAGAATTTTTACAGTTTATCTCAAAAAACTTAACATGTTACAGAAGTGAAAAATGGTTTTTTATCTGTATTAAACATAAAGAAACGTGTATTTTTAGCTTTCGGAAATACCACTTGGGTGGAGGGGGGGGGTAAAAGTGACTGAAAATGGTGTTGAATTCTTTTAATTAGGCTACTGATAACTCAAAAATGAAGATGTTACAGACGTGAAATTTGATATTTGCAATCTGCTTTAAAAATAAAGAAACACGTATTCTCGGAAAATCCAATGAACGGGGGGGGGGGGTGTGAAAGAATTCAAAAATGAATTGAATTAATTGAATGAGAATACATACATCTAATAAAAACTAAAGTTGTTACAGACGTGAAAATTCGTATTTGGATCTCCTTTAAAAACAAAAAAAAAAAAAACGCGTTTTGGGGGGAAACCATCTTGGAGGGCGGGAGTGTAAAGGAGTTGAATTCCTTTCATGAGGACACATAAATCAAAAACTGACGAAGTTAGAGTCGTGAAAATTGGTATTTAGAAGATCCTTTACTATTAAAGAAACAAGTATTTTTTGCGGGAAAATTCACTTAGGGGGGGGGGGGGAGTAGTATGAAATGAAGTGAAAAATGTAAATTATTTTTATGGGGATACTTATATCTCAAAACTGAAGGTAATAGACGTGAACATTGTTGTTTGAAATCTTTAAACATAAGAAACAAGCCTTCTTTTAATTTTTTTTTGGGGGGGGGGTGCCGGTAAATAAACTTAACGGCGGTGGGGTGTAGAAGAAGGTGAGACCATTTGATTTTACTGTTCTTAATGTACTTATAAGGATCCTCGGCAGCGCGCCGGACTCTCACAGCTGGGTTCCGTGGTTCAAATCCCGTTCACTCCATGCGACATTCGTGCTCGACAAAACGGAGGCGGGACAGGTTTTTCTCCGGATACTCCGGTTTTCCTGTCATCATCCATTCCAGCAACACATAATAATAATAATAATAATAATAATAATGTTCCGGACCGTCGTCAAATGTGCGGACCGCGCTGGAAACGGCTCCTGGACGGGTAATGACTAAGAATACAGTCCGGCCGCGGGTTCAGTGCCTTCTAGGCACCCAATATGACACCACGCCGGATCTCCTGAAGGGTTTTATCCATATTAAAAATGATTATAGGAAAAGATGGCAAAGATTTACGGACCCAACTGACCGGGAGGAATACCTGAGCCTAGCCCGGGAAGTACGAAATCGATTGCTAGAAAAGAAGATTGAAAAATGGGAGGAAACATGCCGTAATCTAATAGAAAACGAGGCAGATCGGGAAATTTGGTGGGTTCTCGCAGGAAACGAGTCAGACCGTGAATTTCGGCGGATTATGTATCTAAAACAATAAGCATTCAATTATAAATTTCAGTATAATACCGTAGCGAAGCACGGGTATCTTGCTAGTTTTATATATATATAGATTGTGATTTCCATGGTTATATTTCGTCATGTTGTGTGTACGCTGAGCGCGTAAAGTTTCGTTTATTTTGTTGTTTTGTGGCGAGCATATTTGGCTCAATTATGAATCTTTAAGTGATTTTATGACGAAATAAGATAGATTAGGATCTTTGCTTTGAGAAAAAATACTTAAGCAAGGATCGCGTCAATGAAATAAGCTCACAGAATGTAAAATGTTTAACGCTATAATGCGAGAATTTTAAGCCTTTATTGTGAGTTGTGCACAACACTAGGACAATTGACGTAAGAATAAGAATCAAATGAGTTAGATACTTGATTTCAAAATAATTTTGTTATATAATTTGAAGCTTAAATAATTAATTGAAATAATATTCAATTAATAGAAGGGAGTTATTGGATTTTTCGTGTGACGTAGAAATTTGACTCAAATTTAAATGAACCGCTAAGTATTGTCAATTTAAATTATAATTCAAGAAAAGGAGAAATAATTCATATTTTGAGATTTTGAGATAGGTTTTTCTCAAATAATAATTTGTTTAATTTCTTAGGACGATTTATTAAGGCTTAATTTCGTCTGTTTACAGAATTCAAATTAATGGAGAATTGCGGAAGAATTCCGGCAGGGAAGAATTATTTAATTTTACTTCAAGATTTTGAAAATATTTCTAGAACCTGGAAAGTGCTAATATTTTATTTAATAAATGTTAAAACCCATTTCTTTCTAGTGTTTTCATTTGTCGTCAGTCCTTAGATTGTCCCTGACCCCTATAATTTAGCGTCGCCTGTAAGCGAACGTTCCGCCTCTGGGAACTTTTGCTTACCGGCTGAGCTGCCCGGCAAAACGGGGGCAATACTTTTAATCACAGGCAACGCATTCCTGGAGCATAACGCCAAGTCTGTGCTACTACCCCCTGTTTCCATAATGTATGTCAGGTTCCCTGATTCGTCGCCATGCCACCATCCATTCAAAATATATAGTTCTATCGTACCACATAGCTCTAGCAACTTTTCTCCGTTTTTATTACAACCCTTATCCTGGCTCACTCTCTTTTTTACATAAACAGCTTCTGTCTCCTTGTCGTATACCGGCTTCTGGTCTGCAACCCTCGCATTAAAATCCCCCATTATTAGAATGCTTGTATCCTCAAAAGTATTTTGTACTCTATTGATTTCTAATGCCAACTCATCAAAGAAAACCCTTTTCGCAAATGGCGAGGTTTCAGGAGGGTTGTAGACAAAACCAATACATAAGTCTGACTCATTTTCATCATACATCTTTATTCTGACCCACATCATTTCCTCCATTTCTGATTCTATCTGAATTATTCTAGCTTGCAAATCCTCCCTAACCATCACCATTATCCCACCCGGGTATCTGCCCCTTTCGGTTCGTCTCTCTTTTGACTTATAATAGACTGTAAACTCTCCTATTTCTATAATAGTTTTTGGTGGAATCCAGGTTTCCACACATGCGAGAATATGCAAGCTATGTAATAACTCTTTAAAAGCTTCATTCTGTAACTTACTCCTAAGGCCTTCAATATTGATACACCCTACTCTTATCTCTAGTTATGTCTTTCTCCCTTGTCCCTCACTCTGGCTGATCTTCTTGGACCTCGTAATCCTTGTTACACCTATATCTTCAGTGTTCTCATCTATAGTATTAACACCTTCTCTATCAAGGCTACCCTCATTTGCATTACCTTTTCTGAGCAAGAAGTCCTTGATACTCACACGTCTGCGTTTCAGTGTTGCTTCTTTCAAAGAGTCTGCACTCAGCTGCCTCTGAAGGTCGCCTGGACTGCCTTCACTATTCGTTGTCTCAGCATCTGTTACTTCCTCTCTCTGTCCTTGTTGCATCGCTGGCTGGTTGTCCCTTGCTGCTCCGCATTCTGCTGTTCTCAGCTGCCTCGTACGTTCACCTTCCTCCTCGGCCAATGTACTCGTTGTATTGTACATATTCTTTAACTGCTCAACTCCCCAAGTCCTCGTCCAGTTACTGTCTCCCACCACTAATTTGTTGCGCCTTATGTAGGCCCTTAATCCTTCACGTCTAGCTTTGCCTAGGTGAAACTGTAGCATTTTCTGGTTCCTGAGGGCTTCTTTTTCCATCTCCTGTTTGACCCATATGTTCTCACCTTTCAGCCGGCTTGTACTATGCAAAATCTTTCTCTCTAGTAGGTTTGATACAAATCTCACTCTCACTGGTCTCTTGCCTTTTGTTTTCCCCATTCTCTGTAGTTCTTCTATATTGGCCTCTCTGCAGCTAATCTTCATCTTCTCGTTAATTAGCTCCAGCACTTTGAATACCAGGTCTTCTTTAGTGTTCTCTGGTAGCCGATATATAAAAATATTTTTCTTTCGGGTTTCCTCTTGTCTTTTTTTCTCCTGCCATCTCAACTCTTTTATCTCTTCCTCCATTCTCCTCACCTTATCCCTCAAACTTGATATTTCTTTATTATTTTGGACCGCCCTTTCCGTCACTTTTCCTATCTCCTCTTTCACCATTTCTCGTAGATCGCTAGATTGCTCTCGTAATAGCTCTCTCATTTGTTCAGTTTGGGCCTTACTAAATTCCCTTATCTTCTCCATGTCTTCCCAACCAACCACATTCTCATGATCAGGTCCAGGGTTCATCTCGACCCCTCCAATAACCAACAACACTGCCATCACTGATGCAGCCATCAAAATTGAAACCAAACTCACCTACTGTCTGGTTCTGCCACTCATATTGCGCCTCGTATTCCTGCCTCTACTGTGCCAACGACCTATCGTCGCCCGGTACAATTCTATTGAAATCCCCATGTCAGCACTCACACACTCAACAACCTTCCTTTTCGCTTGGACGATTACAACGGCATTCTCTCATTCAATTCATTAATTATATCTAATTTATCAGGTTAAATTCATGGGCACCGCAATGAATTGCAAATTTTATACCAGTTAACCACATCTTCATGTGCCGTCCTGACAATGTCCAACAACATTTCAGCATGATTTAACAAGAACCACGAGAGCATCTCATTTTATTACTTTGATTGAGGATGAAACAACATCTAACAGTTGCCCGTCAGCTAGTGGTAATTTACAGCGGTGTCCAATGAATTGCACATAGCTAACACCACACAAATAGATTTGGTGATGAACTACGGGATCAACATTTACCAGTTCCCATTTACTATTGAAATATTAATGATCAGCAGTATTAGAACTAACAGTTCTGTGTATATAAATTAATACTTGAAATCAGCTCAATGATGAGCATACTCAAGATGTTAGAACCTAGTTTATTTTAAAATTTATTCATAATTCCATCCCTGTTTTTAATCTCAATTTGTATATATTTGTTTAATTTGTTTTATGTCAATTGTGTGCATGTAGGCGAACGTCTGGCAGTACCGGACACCTAAGCAAATGCTCGAGTTAAAAAGGTAGACTAGTGTGGAATTAAACAAATTAACGATTTTCAGGAACCTTATTATTCACCTTATGACTGCTGTTCAACTCTTACAACATTAAACAAAAGCAATTTATCAGTAATTTAGGAAACATAACAATCTTAAAGATTTAAAAACATGGCATACAGTATCGGACAGTCTGCTTTCAAAGGAGTGTTCTTACTTTCTTATATATTGTTACATTATTTCACACTGCACATGTCACATTTATAATAAAGTTCATTTCCCTTCAAGATTTGTACACTTTTCATAAGCCCAACCCTTGCATACACTGCACTGGATCCAGTCCTCAGCGAAATTTTCCCCACAGATGATGCAATCAGTTTCGTCGTCTCCAGTGTGAAATTTCAGCGCTTTTCTTGCAGTTTTACTGCACTGAATATTTCCTTTTAATTCTCTCCTGGATTTAATATTGGACTTGACGGTCGTCTGCACTGAATGGGCACCTTTTATTCGTTGCCTTTCTTCCAGGAGGAGTTTGTAAGGGCTTGAAGTGAGAATTTCACTTTGGTCCCCACTGATAGATACCAGTACAAGCGAACGCCGACTGAGCCAGATCCATACGACACACTCTGGTATATGCAGCATTTACCAGCCCAGAAATGTCACTCACTGAGAAGTAAGCTCATTTCCGGAAGAAATTAATTTTACCCTGTCGCCTAATGTGCTTTTGGGAACAGAAAAGAGTTCACTTGCTTTCCTGATACTTCTGTTTCCACTTTTTACTTCATTAATGGCCATTTTCATATTTTCCTCTGTCCATTTTCCACATTTCTTCTCCATTTTGAGCTGAAACAAAATAGAAAATTCTTATAGTCGGCGAGAAAACTTACAAGCTTCATGTCCAATACTGCCCTCCAATCGTCTGTCCGATACTGCCCAACCCAGTCGTTTAAAGTTTATGTGTCAGGAAACTGAATGTATTAAAGCCACAGGGATATTATACCACTCAATTGTGCACTAACCAATAGTAATTGACGAACTGTATGTTAATTGATATTGCACTTATCTATGCTGACGTTATTAGCCAAGAAAGTTATCTTCGTACAGTGACACTGAGCACAAAATCATGAAATCTCACACCACAAGTACACTTCTTAAGTAACCACCTCAAAATGGCGACCACACGCTTCCATCACAACGAGTTTGTAAGCGCTTACTGAAGGGTGCTGCAATCTTGTGGCGATTCCCAGAAAGTGACACTGTCCGATACTGCACGCCGTCCGGTACTGCACGCCATCTGGTACTGCCAGATCTTTCCCTACATTTGTTTAGTTATTAGATGTTTTACATTAAGGCTGAAGAAGGCCAGCCTTGGCCAAAACTAGTCCCTAATTAATGTAATTTAGAATATTACATATTATAGTATTGAAAGGTGGACCATTACTACATTAATTTAATAATTATATTGTGTTTTTATTGTTGCTAAAAATGTCAAATCTGTAAGTTTTAGGCTGCATACTTACATGGTTAATTAACATAATAAAGTTAAAACTTCAAAAAACTTAGGTGAAATATGTACTGTGTTTGAAATACAGTAGGCTATTTGAGGAATGGTACTGAGAGGAATTTTTCTTCTAATGTTTAATTAGCTTACACTGTATGTACGGCAATAATATGTCAGAAAAATATAAAATAATAAGTGTGGAAAGAAGTAGCAACAATGTAAATTGGTCAATAATGTTGTGCATGGTCTTGGCTAATAAATGAGATGTTCTCTCTGTCCTTCAAAATTGTAAAAATTGTTGAGTGGAATACACCCAATTCCTTGGAGACGCTGGCATTTGTTTCCCCATTTTTTAACCACCATATTATTTGTGACTTTTCTTTAATATTGAACATTTTATGGTTTAATTTTAATGTTTAATGTCTTTGAATACTGGAGAGGTAAGAAAGTACCCCAACATAAGAGATGTAGCAAGCCACCATCATAATTAGCTGTGCTCCATTATTCTGGTTCTGCCATTTGGGAGAAAATACATAAATTGAAGTGTACATGACTCTGTTTTTGAGTTTTTCTGATACCATTGGCTGTTATAACCAGCACATTACAGCCCATAAAATGGCAAGTATAAAGTGAAAATTGCCTATATTTATATGGTAATGGTATAGCATATGGAAAGAGGAATTGAGTGCTTTCTCGTACTTAGTAGGCGGTGGCGGTGAACTGTGCTAGTGTTGTTATGGCTGCACCACGCTGCTCGCGTTAACACAATAAGTGGGCGCAGCAATACACGAAACAGAAACTCTAAAGGTGAGTCCACACTTGTGTCAGATCAGCGTATCGGATCAAGAATTGATATGCGATCATGATACAGCCATCTTTAGACAAGGCTTTTTATTTTTTTTTGTTAAGAATGAAGCCATACTTTTCAGTGTCGACTTAGTTAAATGTAACAAAAAATTTCAACCCATCAAACACACTGCAATTACAATATAAATTATAACACTATCAACATACCGTACCTGTAAAAATGCACACTATTATACAAAGAATGACATGTTTTGTTCTACAAGAACATCCTCAGATTCTGTCAAATCACTGAAAACATGCTTATATATGTACAGTATTGTTTAAGTTGCATAACCTTGTCAAGGATAGAGAGTTTAGTGATAAAATGAACCAGTGAAGACAAAAAATAAATTTATAAGTATTAACCCATTAACGCCTAGCGTTACCATATGGTAACACACGTAATAAATTATTAAAGCTGTTACTGTACTTCAACAGTTGTGCTGGAGGATTGGTACTACTGCTTATCGCTCTATAAGGGAACCGCGCTTATGACAATGTAGCGCTCACTGACGTGTTCGTTACAATAATAACATACAGACAGTTCAAAAATTGCTATCGCTGAATGTGCAGCAAAAATGGACATCCGCTTCGAGTAAATGCATTTTTATAAGCTTATAATTATTACATGGATTATTTTTTGGTGTTATACTTATTTGTATAGTGTAATATACATTCTATGACCATTACAAATGATTTTACTCAAAACATGTGGAAGTTATGGCTTTCGAATTTCTAGTTTACCATATGGTAACGCTAGGCGTTTATACTCAGTAAAAGGTATATTTTGCTTTATTGTTTTAGGAGCGGGTTTTCACTTGCTGAAGCACTGGACATCATTTACAATGATGATATTGACGGTGATGTGTTTATTGAACCACCAATACCAAATATAGACACAGATGAGGATTCTGGAAATGAGGATGAAGGTGGATTAGCTGACAACCTGATGTCTCGTCAATTACTGGCTAACGCTGAAATAAAGTTATCCAACAAAGAAAGAATAGGTGTGGACGAAAACGAGAAGAGTACAGCCCATCGGTACAGCCACCCACACTAGCGACAGCTTCACCTGAAATTATATGTACCCCAATATCTGAAAATGTTATCAAATGGGTCGCTGAGAGGGAAACATCCAACATGCGATGGGAGAAAGGAGCTGATTTTGACATTGAAAAACCTACTGCATTCCCCCTTCCAGATTATTCAAGATATGAACACTTGTCAGTAATTGACATTTTTGAATTATTTATAGACGAAGAATTCATAGAACATTTAGTGGAGGAAACCAGATGCTATGCATTATTTTTGAATTATCAGGACCCAAAGATAACAGCAGAAGAAATACGCTGCTTCATTGCCAATCTATATGTTAGTGGCTACAATAACCTGCCTTCTAAAAGGCACTTCTGGGATTCGAATGATGACTTGAAGAACCTGGCAGTTTCTCGGTCAATGAGAAGAGACCGATTTCTTCAAATCTGTAGGTTTCTGCACTTTGTAGACAACTGTAGAATTGACCCTAATGATAAGGCATGGAAAATAAGGTCTATAATGGAAAAGTTAAAGAAGAGATGTATTGATAATTTCATACCCGAGGAACATCTATCATTTGATGAATGTATGGTGAAATATTTTGGCTGCCATGGGTGCAAACAATTCATTCGTGGTAAGCCCATTAGATTTGGATACAAGATCTGGAGCCTGAACACCAAGGACGGATATTTAGTGAATTTTGAGTTGTACCAGGGTAAAGGACCAAAATCTAATGCTGACTATGACAAGTTATTTGGTAGGGCTGCAAGTCCCCTACTTGTTCTGCTTGAGGAAGTTCCAGATGAGAAAAAAGAACTAAGCTACACCTTCTTCATGGACAATTTATTTTCTAGTGCACGACTTTTCTCATTTCTCAAGTATTGTGGCTATTCTGCCATTGGTACTGTTCGAGAAAATCAAATTCCTAAAGGATGTCCTCTGGAAAACAAGCAAATATTTTCCAAAAAAGATCGTGGGACTTATGAGACAGCATTAGAGAAGAATGATGGACTGCTTTATGTCCGGTGGATGGATAACTCCGTGGTAACAATGATCTCTTCTTCATGTGGTGCACAAGAAGTCGGTCAAGTAAAGAGATACTCACAGCAGCAGAAGCGAACTGTAATGATTCCAAGGCCAAGGCTGGTCGCCAAATACTTTTTTTTTAGCTAGTTGTTTTACGTCGCACCGACACAGATAGGTCTTATGGTGACGATGGGACAGGAAAGGGCTAGGAGTGGGAAGAAGCAGCCGTGGCCTTAATTAAGGTACAGCCCCAGCATTCGCCTGGTGTGAAAATGGGAAACCATGGAAAACCATTTTCAGGGCTGCCGACAGTGGGGTTCGAACCTACTATCTCCCGAATACTGGATACTGGCCGCACTTAAGCGACTGCAGCTATCGAGCTCGGTCGCCAAATACTACACCTTTATGTGAGGCACTGACCAGATGGATCAGAATGTTGCCTGCTATCGCACTGGGATACGAGGCAAAAAATGGTACTGGCCTTCGTTCACATGGATGCTAGATGTGGCTGTTCAAAACAGCTGGATTTTATACAATAAAGGGAGAAAACAAAAAATTGCTTAGCTGGATTTCAAAAGAGAAATAGCTATAATCTATCTCCAGAGATACCAGAATGTACCAAATGGAGCTGGAAGACCAGCAGTTTCACGGACCTCTCTTAGCGGCCGCATATCAGATTCTGTAATACTTGATAAAACTGACCACCTTGTCCAGCACACAGAAGGAAAGAAGAGGAAAAGGTGCGCTAATGAAAACTGTAAATCCAGTGTGAGGACAATGTGCTTGAAGTGTGGAGTAGGATTGTGGATCGTCTGTTTTGTTCCTTTTCATACTGGCTAGACCGTGTGGTTTTACAAACACAGAAAGAAGTGATGTGTGTAATATATCAAATGTGAAGTTCTAATTGTTATTGAATTTTAGTAGTAGGCTATTACATTTAATAATAATCATAATGTAGAATAGTAGCCTGCTGATGATTCAGAGTGTAAATTTGTAATCAAAGTGATACCCAATATAAGTAGGTAGTAGAAGCGCCTAGCGTTGCCATATGGTAATGGCAAATATTTTCAAAACTGAGTGATGAATAACATTAAAAATTTCTTTTTCAGTGTGCTTGTGTTACTAGACTCATAATAATGTAAAAAACAAATAAAAATTTAGAAAAAAATAATTCAGGCGTTAATGGGTTAATATAATGAAAAACTTCTGTACTTATCAAGACTGCCGATGCTAAGTCTGAATTCACCAAACACTATTTCAGGACTGTGTTCCTGGAGAGGCAAATGGAAAGTTTAGGGTAGAGCACACTGCTCGCAGAGAGGAGGAGGGGCAACATGGGAGGGCCGTGTGGATTGTTGTGGATCTCTCCTACTGGATGTTAAAATCTAGTATACTGTACCATAGAGAGGGGAGGGGGAAGTAGGGCAGAGTGAGTGGAGCACTGTAGAACCTCCTATCAACACTGGAGAGGGGAGAGAAGGTTATTAACTTACTTCATGTTACACTGACTGACAGAGCAAATGCAACACCAAGAAGAAGTGGTTCGAAAGGGATGAAAGTTGGGGAAAAACAGAGACGGCACGGACGAATAATTGATGTTTATTTCAAACCGATATGCAGGTTACACAATGCGCATGGCATTGACTCAGTAGGATGTAGGACCACCGCGAGCGGCGATGCACGCAGAAACACGTCGAGGTACAGAGTCAATAAGAGTGCGGATGGTGTCCTGAGGGATGGTTCTCCATTCTCTGTCAACCATTTGCCACAGTTGGTCGTCCGTACGAGGCTGGGGCAGAGTTTGCAAACGGCGTCCAATGCGATCCCACACGTGTTCGATTGGTGAGAGATCCGGAGAGTACGCTGGCCACGGAAGTATCTGTAGTTGGGAGATGCGAGCAGTGTGTGGCGGGCATTATCCTGCTGAAACAGAGCATTGGGCAGCCCCTGAAGGTACGGGAGTGCCACTGGCCGCAGCACATGCTGCACGTAGCGGTGGGCATTTAACGTGCCTTGAATATGCACTAGAGGTGACGTGGAATCATACGCAATAGCACCCCAAACCATGATGCCGCGTTGTCTAGCGGTAGGACGCTCCACAGTTACTGCCGGATTTGACCTTTCTCCACGCCGACGCCAAACTCGTCTGTGGTGACTATCACTGACAGAACAGAAGCGTGACTCATCGGAGAACACGACGTTCCGCCATTCCCTCATCCAAGTCGCTCTAGCCCGGCACCATGCCAGGCGTGCACGTCTATGCTGTGGAGTCAATGGTAGTCTTCTGAGCGGACGCCGGAAGTGCAGGCCTCCTTCAACCAATCGACGGGAAATTGTTCTGGTCGATATTGGAACAGCCAGGGTGTCTTGCACATGCTGAAGAATGGCGGTTGACGTGGCGTGCGGGGCTGCCACCGCTTGGCGGCGGATGCACCGATCCTCGCGTGCTGACGTCACTCGGGCTGCGCCTAGACCCCTCGCACGTGCCACATGTCCCTGCGCCAACCATCTTCACCACAGGCGCTGCACCGTGGACACATCCCTATGGGTATCGGCTGCGATTTGATGAAGCGACCAACCTACCCTTCTCAGCCCGATCACCATACCCCTCGTAAAGTCGTCTGTCTGCTGAAAATGCCTCCGTTGATGGCGGCCTGGCATTCTTAGCTATACACGTGTCCTGTGGCACACGACAACACGTTCTACAATGACTGTCGGCTGAGAAATCATGGTACGAAGCGGGCCATTCGCCAACGCCGTGTCCCATTTATCATTCGTTACGTGCGCAGCACAGCGGTGCATTTCACATCATGAGCATACCTCAGTGACGTCAGTCTACCCTGCAATTGGCATAAAGTTCTGACCACTCCTTCTTGGTGTTGCATTTGCTCTGTCAGTCAGTGTATAATGTACTTTAATGTAATATGGATGAATGCAAGTTAATGATTTTAGGTGAATTTCTAAAGTATTATTTTAATTGCTTTTCTGTGGTTTCCCATTTTCACACCAGGCTGTACCTTAATTAAGGCCATGGCAGCTTCCTTCCTACTCCTAGGCCTTTCCTATTCCATCATCACCATAAGACCTATCTGTGTTCGTGCAACATTAAAAAAAAAAAAAAAGCATTTAAATACAGTATGTGGTGACTTGTAAAATTTATTTCAAATTGATTGGACATCCAACAATCCCTGCTTCATCTCATCTTCTTATTCTTCTTCTTCTTGGAAAAACTTCATCTTCAGCAACCTTTGAATTTCAATTTCAATCTCTATATATTAAAAGAGTTTACTAAAAACTAAAAACAACTTTAGCAAATCTGTCCGTCCATTCTACTGGACCAGTTTGCTTCATTTTCATTTTATTCTCTCCTGAATTACCTGCTGGTGAATCATAAGACTTTGATAGGTCTTTAAGTTCAGCGAACTTCCAGTAATCATAAAATCAAATCATTAAATAATCCCTCTAATAATTGCAGGCGAAGGCTTACCCTAATCTGCAATACATTATGTACTTAGCAGATTGCTAAGTGACTAATACTTTCATTAACATTTGTATATGTGATTTGCATTCTTAATAATGTCATTGCTAGAGGTGGGGACGGAGCGAGTAGAACTGGAGAGTAACTCGGTTCTTCAGGTTTTTGTGACGTCACAGCGGAGCACCGATTCAACTCGAATACTCCGTATAGCGCTGCGGGTGCTTCAGTAAACCTTCCAGCCAGGCTACACTCGCAACACCACTGTGCTGTTGTTCAAACTCCAGACTGAGACGTCTGTTCTATTTGTGTTTCCTTATACTACATATGTCTTTGTTTAAAGTTGTTGCGCTATATTTTCTACCGATATTTGTAATAAGAAAGAAGCAATAATGCCATGA
Source organism: Anabrus simplex (assembly GCF_040414725.1). NCBI lineage: Eukaryota > Metazoa > Arthropoda > Insecta > Orthoptera > Tettigoniidae > Anabrus > Anabrus simplex. The sequence continues at coordinate 87,808,985 of NC_090265.1, read as the reverse complement.
CAGTCCTCCCAAGCATGGCAGTATTTTACTAGCAGTCGAGGTAAAAAATCCGCTACTTCTAAAATTTGCAATCAAATCTATTGTACAGGTGGAGGAACGTCAAATTTATGGAATCACATAAAACGGGCGTATCGTAAGGACATGGTACAAATACAGTTGCACATTGTGAAAGTAATTCCATTCCTATGTATGGATGAGACAGTGCAGGGAAAAAAAAAAAAGTTGCATAGGAGTTTGGCTACTTTTGTATGCGACGACAAGCAGTCACTGAGGGTTGTAGAGGATAGAGCCAGACCTGTAGCTTAGATCCTTTCCAACAGAGCAAAAAAGAATGAGGCCACCATAGCTCAATTGGTAGAGCTACCAACGCGAACTTGGGAGGTTGTGGGTTCGGATCACACTGGTGTCCGGTTGACCACTTTTTTTCTGTACTTAACATCTCTTCGACACGCACTAGATGTATGCAACATGACCTAATAGGTTGAAAGCCGATTTCGATTACAATGCGGTCGTGAAATTTCAATATTCATTGACCTTTAAGTGAACTTGCTCTTGCTTACCTTAGCGTATCTGCAACATCTGTGCCCGCATTGGAGGTGTTTTGCATGTGCTGGACAAATTCGTTCAGACCAAAGGTCAAGCCAGCGTTGCTGTAACAACCTGACGTACTTAATACACTCCGTACGAAAAATCCTGAACATTTCTTCCAACAAATGTTTCAACGGAATTATAACATCAACTTGACTATCTTTTAGATCCATTCGACTACCACATAATTTCCGAACTCCGCTAGCTTTGACATACGTTTTATCATAAGCAACGCCTCTACAGAAGTTCCATTTTCTTCTCGACTTTCAGATATCCCAAACATATACATTTTAATTTGTTTATTACATTCACACTTCCGTTTTAAATAACTGACAGTAATTTTACCACCTTGGATTCAACTTGGGAATTGAAGAAACATCCCCCTTTGATGATTGTGTTTATACTCAAGGCCATCACAGTCTTAATGATATTATAAAAATATGGATCCATTTTAGTTTTAAACTCTCAAAATTTCATGTTTAATCACGTTTTAATCTTCAAAACTGTTAATTCACTCTCTTTTAACATACTTTGGTGCATTATCGTTGTTTTAGATGTTATTGTATAATGTTTTACGAAATCATTTTTCAACATTTTAACCTATAATATAAGTATATGTATTATTTTTAAGATTGATATAGGCTGATGATGCCCGTAAGGAGGGTGAAACATGTACCTTTGACTTTTATGTATTATGTATTAAAAAAAATATTTGACCATATGAAATAGTGGATCATATTATATTGTATTGAACAGGTGGACTTATAATATTGTAATAATACTTGAGACATACAGACCAAAGGTCGTCGCTTTCTGCAGAACGAGCTGAAACTCGGATATTTCTGAATGGAAATTCCTCCTATATAACACTTGTTCTATACAATACAGAACACTAACGGTAGGCCTACTTCCCATACTGTCTGTGTACAACGTATTGAGTCTTGATTTTAATGCTTGTCACAAGATGAAGAATTGAGTTCATTTGTATACTTTACTTATTTCCATTACTGATGTTATCTTAACAGATTTTTCATTTAACTCTTTACCACATAGTTATAAATGAAATGTTTGACATTATATGAGTTTAGGCACATTTCAAAGCACTAGATTTCATTTCGTCAGTTATCACATTATGGAATACGGTACGTTTATCCATATGCATTTATATTCATTGTATTTATTTATTCATTTGTATGTTTATTTATTTATGTCTACTTGATATGCCTCATAACCCTTTCAGACCTGAAAGAAAACTGGAGGTGTGAATTTTTGTTTGTACGTCAAGAACTGACTAAAATGCTCCTCAATACACATATTAATAGTTTATTTTACAAAATAAAAACTAACATCCGAAAAACAGGACCCACACAATTGTGCGTATCAAAATTCAAAACCTCGTTGTATCACGTACGATGGTGTAGCTTCAAAATTTACGTTCACTAACCAAAGTACACACTTCATTGAATATATTCCGGTATTCAGTAAAGCTTCTAGATTAATATAAACACAGTAAATAAATACTTACTTTCGGCACTACTGCTTCCTGCCATCTCGCCGATCAACTGTGCTTTTTAAACTCTTCTTCCTTCGCCCTGGCGACAAGCGCATACTAAAATCAATTGAAATACACGCCACGTGTCCTGCACAATCACTACAGTCTGGTGTAGCGCCGAAAAAACATCAAATACGGTCAGGTATAACTAAAATACGAACCCGCACAATTGTGCGTACTCAGTCTGAAAGGGATATTAAGCTCAGGGTTGTAATTACACTGTTTGTTATGTTATCTGTTAAATTTATATTACATTATAAAAATCGTGCAAATAACCAATAACAGATAGTATGGAGCATTGTATCACTGATAATAATTGATAATCTTCTTTATGAATGTAACTGTAGCTCAGAAGGTCAATATAAAGTTTAAATTTACCACTATAAATTTGTACTTGGTTCTGTACTCGGTTTAACCGAGTAATGACATCACAGTACTTGCTCCGAACCGAACTGCTCCGTCCCCCCCACTGGTCATTGCATGCAGCCATGTTTGATTACTACCTGTCAAGCCAGAGAGTATACACTTCCTCTGATCACAGAAGAATAGTATTCGCTGCTATATACTCTTTGATTCTCTAACCTTTCCCAGCTCCCAAATACACTCAACTGATGGCAGAGCATTCCTAATTAATAACTTGCATGCTACTAAGAGAAAAAGTCTACGTTCAAACAGACCCCATCATGGCATATGTCTTAGACATTATCTGGGAACACCTATCGAAGGATAATGTAATTGTACAGTCTATGGAAGCTAAATAAATGAATGAATGAATGAAACTAGCAACACTAGAAAGAGCGAAGGCCATGTATAATAAAAAGTTCTTTGCCTGGCAAAAGAAGCTCCTTTGAGACTAGCCTATGAGCTCATAAGACAACCGTTCTATATAGAACTGCGATTAAAAATACCATTGCCCTCTATGACACAATACCAAGCTTTATATAAAGAATTGCAGGACAAACAAGTGAATATATGTATAGATATTTTTTGCCAAACAGACGGCATGATGATGCCCGAATGGATGATTTCTGCCTACAAACTGCGGCGTACCATAATGTGCTTCTTATTAAATGTTCATAAAACCATTGAAAAGTGCAAGTAAAACAATATGAGTATGACAGGCATATCAAGACGAGTTACCTGACCTATTTATATCAAATGCTGCAGAGCAGCATGGGTACTCTAGTAATACTGTGTATTGTGACATGATGTTTAATGTACATTACCCTATGTTGTTCTATATATATAAGCAGAAAAATTTAGTATCGTCTAATATACTAGATAATATATGCACCGATAATACCTGTGTCTACAAAAGGCCTAAGCTACATAGATTTGTACGATTTGGTATTCCCGAAGGAAGGTGGAAGGGATTTTGAATTAAATTGTATTGAACATTAAAACAAGAATAATAGTTAACACCACCTTTCCAATACTTATCTTTCCTATATTTAGGAAATAAACATTACAACAGGCGTTGTAAGATGGGACATGTTTCGCTTAATAGTCGTAAGCATCATCAGCCAAAAATAAATCTTAGCCTAAAGTTAGGTCAGGGCCCTGAACCTAGTGTCCTTAACATATATGGCACCCTAAGAATCAACATTTATATTTATAAAATGAAAATAGGCTTAAAACTAGTGTGAAAAAACATGGAATGTTACAACATGGCTAAGAGAAAAAACACAATCGAGTTGAGACAGAGGATAAGAACAGAAAGTGAGCTGGTGGTGAAATAATTAAAATCATTAGGATGTCATTGTTACCAGTCAGTCAATCAGAATGTTCAAACATAAAAACAAGAGTGAAAATATATAAGAGTGTTCATCATGGCTGAGTTAGAAAAAACACGTAATCGTGTTGCCAGAGGTTAAAAACATAAGGTACAACACAGAGCTGGCAGTGTAATATCAAACTCATGGCTGCCAGTCAGTTAATAAGAATGTTCATATATAACAAAACATGATGGTTATATTCTTTTAAGCGAAGAAATAATGAAATCCCACTCTTGTATAGATATGTGAGAACGGGCGAGAGAAGTCATATGTTGTAGCAGACATGGAGTAGTAACACTTCAAACAGGATTGATCACGCCTGAAGCTGCTTCATTTTTGCTGGGATTTCAAGACCAAAATGGAAAAAATAAAATGCCAAGTGCGTGCACTGAAATCTCTTATGTTGGATGAGCGTTGAGCGGTTGAACGGCTAATGTAATGTAATATAACATGTAATACTGGAGTGTGTATCATAGAGATAATGGTGGGAGGGGGAGTGTTCATTCTCGTGAAAGAAGAATTTGTAAGCTGCAAAAAAGTTAAAGATGAGACACATACTATTCTAGGTGTAAGGCTCATTTCTAAAGATAATTAATAAGGAATAATTAATGAACAAGGGGAGAGTGTATGCGAGGATCTTCAAAAGGCAGAAGTATTCAGTCAGCAGTATGTAAAGATTGTTGGTTACAACGATAAAGTCAAGATAGGGGAGGAGACTAAGGCCAAAGAAGTGATAAAATTTACATATGATAACAATGACATTTACAATAAGATACAAAAGTTGAAAACTAGAAAAGCGGCTGGAATTGATCAGATTTCTGGGGATATACTAAAGACAATGGGTTGGGATATAGTACCATATCTGCAGTACTTATTTGATTATTGTTTGGTCGGAGGAGCTATACCAGATGAATGGAGAGTTGCTATAGTAGCCCCTGTGTATAAAGGAAAGGATGATAGACATAAAGCTGAAAATTACAGGCCAGTTTGACATGCATTGTATGTAAGCTTTGGGAAGGCATTCTTTCTGATTATATTAGACATGTTTGTGAAATTAATAACTGGTTCGATAGAAGGCAATTCGTTTTTAGGAAAGGTTATTCCACTGAAGCTCAACTTGTAGGATTCCAGCAAGATATAGCAGATATCTTGGATTCTGGAGGTCAAATGGACTGTATCGCGATTGACCTGTCTAAAGCATTTGATAGGGTGGATCATGGGAGACTACTGGCAAAAATGAGTGCAATTGGACTAGACAAAAGAGTGACTGAATGGGTTGCTATATTTCTAGAAAATAGATCTCAGAGAATTAGAGTAAGTGAATCTTTATTGGACCCTGTAATAATTAAGAGGGGAATTCCTCAAGGCAGTATTATCAGACCTTTATGTTTTCTTATATATATAAACTAGCAAGACACCCGTGCTTCGCTACGGTATTATACTGAAATTTATAATTGAATGCTTATTGTTTTAGATATATAATCCGCCGAAATTCGCGATCTGACTCATTTTCTGCGAGAATCCACCAAAATTCCCGATCTGACTCGTTTTCTATTAGATTACGGCACGTTTCCTCCCATTTTTCAATCTTCCTTTCCAGCAATCGATTTCGTACTTCCTGGTCTAGGCTCAGGCATTCCTCCCGGTCAGTTGGGTCCGTAAATCTTTGCCATCTTTTCCTATAATCATTTTAATATGTATAAATTCCTTCAGGAGATCCGGCGTGGTGTCATATTGGGTGCTTTGGCGGCACTGAACCCGCGGCCGGACTGCATTCTTAGTTATTACCCGTCCAGGAGCCGTTTCCAGCGCGGTCCGCACATTTGACGACGGTCCGGAACATTATTATTATTATTATTATTATTATTATTATTATGTGTTGCTGGAATGGCTGATGACAGGGAAAACCGGAGTATCCGGAGAAAAACCTGTCCCGCCTCCGTTTTTTCCAGCACGAATGTCACATGGAGTGACCGGGATTTGAACCACGGAACCCAGCTGTGAGAGGCCGGCGCGCTGCCGCCTGAGCAACGGAGGATACTTATAAGTACATTAAGAACAGTAAAATCAATTGGTCTCACCTCCTTCTACACCCCACCGCCGTTTATTTACCGCCACCCCCGCCCCCCCCAAAAAAATTAAAAGAAGGTTTGTTTCTTTATGTTTAAAGGAGATTCCAAACACCAATGTTCACGTCTATTGCCTTCAGTTTTGAGATATAAGTATCCCCATAAAAATAATTTACTTTTTTCACTTCATTTCACACTACTCTCCCCCCCCCCCAAGTGAATTTTCCCGCAAAAAATACTTGTTTCTTTAATAGTAAAATATCTTCTAAATACCAATTATCACGACTCTAACTTCTTCCGTTTTTGATTTATGTGTCCCCATGAAAGGAATTCAACTCTTTTACACTCCCACCCTCCAAGATGGTTTCCCCACCGAAACGCGTTTATCTTTGTTTTTAAAGGAGATCTAAATACGAATTTTCACGTCTGTAACAACTTTAGTTTTTATTAGATGTATGCATTCTCATACATTTAAGTCAATTAAATTTTCAATTCTTTCACCCCCCGCCCCTTCATTGGATTTTCCGAGAATACGTCTTTCTTTACTTTTAAAGCAGATTGCAAATATCAAATTTCACGTCTGTAACATCTTCATTCTTGAGATATCAGTAGCCTAATTAAAATAATTCAACACCATTTTCAGTCACTTTTACCCACCCCCCACCACCCAAGTGGTATTTCCGAAAAGTAAAAATACACGATTCGTTATGTATAATAGAGATAAAAAATACCATTTTTCACTTCTGTAACATGTTAAGTTTTTTTAGATATACTGTAAAAATTCTCATTTTAAAATTTCACCCCTTTTGAGTTCCCCTTAAGAGGAGTTTCCAAAAACAAATCACCTATGTTTCTTCACTTTACAGAAGATACCAAACACCCACTTTTTACGTCTTTAACATTTTACGTTTCCAATATATTCTGTAGATATAGCCTTTCAAAAAATTCACCCCGATTTGTCACTCCTGTTTAACCGCCATTAATTGGATTTTCCAAAAAAATAAAAAATACGTGTTTCTTTATTTTTAAAGGAGGTCCCATATACAAATTATCAGTTCTGTAATATCTTCAGGTTCTGAAATATAAGTATGCTCATTAAAGGCATTCAACCCATTTTTCACCCTTTTACACCCCTCCTATTGGGATTTATAGGAAACTAAAAAATACGTGTTCCTTTATTTTTAGAGGAGATTCTAACTACCAATTTTTACATCTGTAAATTTTAAAGTTTTAAGATGTAGGCACACTCATTTTAAAAAATTCACCCCCCCTTTTCACCCCCCAATATTTGAATTTTCCAAAAACGAAAAAATACGTGTTTCTTTACTTTTAAAGTAGATCCCAAATACCAATTTTCAGGTCTGTAATATCTTCAGGTTCTGAAATATAAGTAGCCTCATTAAAAGCATTCAACCCATTATTCACCCTTTTACACCCTTCCTATTGGGATTTTCCGAAAACAAAAGAACACGTGTTTCTTTATTTTTAAAGGAGATTCTAAATACCAATTTTTATATCAATACACTTTAAAAGTTTTGAGATATAGATACACTCATTTTAAAAAATCACCCCCTTTTCACCCCCCCCATTAATTGGATTTTCCAAAAACAAAAAAATACGTGTTTCTTTATTTTTAAAAGAGATCCCAAACACCAATTTTCAGGTCTGTAATATCTTCAGGTTCTGAGATATAAGTAGCCTCGTTAAAGGCATTCAACCCCTTTTTCACCCGTTTCACGATTCCTATTGCGATTTTCCGAAAACGAAAAAATGCGTGTTTCTTTATTTTTAATGAAGATTCTAAATACCAATTTTTACATCTGCAAACTTTAAAAGTTTGGAGATATAGATTCACTCATTTTGAAAATTCACCCCCTTTTCACCCTCCCATTAATTGGATTTTCCAAAAACAAAAAAATACGTGTTTCTTTATTTTTAAAAGAGATCAAAAGTACCAATTTTCAGGTCTGTAATATCTTCAGTTTCTGAGATATAAGCACCGGTATCCTGATTAGGCATTCAACCCCTTTTTCACCCTTTTTCACCCCTCCTATTGGGATTGTCTGAAAACAAAAAATACGTGTTTCCTTATTTTTAAAGAAGATTCTAAATACCAATTTTCACATCTCTAAACTTTTAAAGTTTTGAGATATAAACACACTCATTTTAAAATTTCACCCCCCTTTTCACCCCCTTAGCGACGGAATATCCAAAAATCCTCTCTTAGCGAGCACCTACATCTTAATATGAATATATCCCCAAAATTTCATTTCTTTATGTCCAGTAGTTTTGGCTCGGCGATGATGAATCAGTCAGTCAGTCAGTCAGTCAGTCAGGACAAGCTACTTTATATATATAGATGATATGAGTAAAGGAGTGGAATCGGAGGTAAGGCTTTTTGCGGATGATGTTATTCTCTATAGAGTGATAAATAAGTTACAAGATTGTGAGCAACTGCAACGTGACCTCGAAAATGTTGTGAGATGGACAGCAGGCAATGGTATGTTGATAAACGGGGTTAAAAGTCAGGTTGTGAGTTTCACAAATAGGAAAAGTCGAAATGAAACTGTTTAGCCCAGCACTATTGAGCATTGCTATCACGGTGAGGTGTGCTGCTGCAGCCGGTGGAAGGGGTTGCGAGGGACAGGGTCTTGATTTGGCGAGGGCAGGGTGGTTTGTATCATGTAAATAAAGTTGTACGGGGCCCGCTGTCAGTAATGTAATTTATTTTGCCAATTTTGATATATTTATCTGTTTTAGGTCAATTCAAGATCGTATCAGTGGTTTGTAGATTTCTTGTGTGTTTGTTTGTTTGTTCCACCATCACGGTTAAAGGGATAGATCTCGACCAAACTTCATTATTTAGAGCCTTCTCATCCAGGCACAGGTTTTGATATGCATATAATTTAAAAATCTCTGCACAGACTGGAGGTTTATACGGAGACCAAAAGAGGTTTCTTTTCAATTTTATCCCACACTATTGATTATATCGCGACCAAACTTCATATTTGGAGTCTACTCATCCAGCAGCAGGTTTCGATATGCATATCATTTACAAATCACTGAAAAGACTGGAGGTTTATAGGAAGACTAGAAGAGATTTTTTCTCAATTTTCTCTTACGCTATTGATTATATGTAAAATCTGTAGACTATATGTGAAACGTCCCTTCATTTGAAATAATTTTTGTTATGTAGCCTACATAATTTCTCTTACTCTTCAAACGACGGTGAAAATTACAATTTTCTACTGGTTTCATGCTCTGCACCCAGAGACGGACTCCATCACAGACCTACAGTTTTTTGAAGGATCAATAACAGTAGAAAATCACAGGATGCATAATATTTCGCTCGGCTTGAAAATTAACCCCACCCAATGTAAGTGAACATCGGGGAAACATGAGGTAGAACGTTTCCTTTTGGTGTCTGTCTGTCTGGTTACCTATCTGTTTGTATATTCCTAAAAGTGGAAAACTGCTGGACTTATTTCAACCAAACTATGTACTGTATTTGGAATCTACTCACTTAGGATTGGTTATCAGGTGCATATGATATCATGGTAATCACATGGAGTTGGTATTTATTGGAAGGTTATTCTCATATATTTTCATTAATATTGCGTCTATCAAGAGACTGTATATAATAAACGTTAAAGAATATGTTACTTCTGTTCCTTTATGCCATGTAGGTATTTATCGTACGACGGATAATAACGCAGATGATTACAAAATTGGACTTTCAGTCCACGTCCCGTGGGACATTTCGTACATGTCACTTCAAGGTGGGTAACGGGAAAACTGAAGAGCCATTTTACTCTTTACGATAGGGCAGAAACTAAGGGAGGTATCATCAATGTCAGAGCGCCACGCCAGTGGTCAGAGATACAATATGCAACCTGAGAACCACGGAGAATTTTGCACAAATTCGGACCAGGAACTGTACCGTACAATAAATTCGGAACTCTCTCAACTTTGTTCAGCTTCATCATATTTCACGTTACTGCTAGGTGCTTTCGTAGGAAAATATCATAGAGCCATGTTAATTGGCATAAATTCATGAAGGAAACATGTAATCCACTGAAAATTCCCGTGCAATGAATGGGTACAAATGTTTGTTTACAAGTAAAAGATGTGTTGGCTTTGTATAATACATTCGTTTTTCATTAATTTCGTTTAAATTATATTCCAGGTCTCTGTGAATGTATAGATTTTTGAATGTATTGAGCAGGGTAGTTTCGTGTGTGGAATAGAGGATTTTAAAATCTTGATGAGCATGCACACCTCTGTTACGTGAGGGATATACTCGTGCCTCTTTGCCACTGGCAACATTCAATCGCATACAGTGGCACTGGGCGAATGACTGTGCGGTAGATCTTCGATTTGAGAGACAGCGGGATCTTGCAGTCACAAATGACACCGTCCATGACCCGGAGCCACTTCAACCAGGTGCGTTAAACTTTCTCGAGCATCTACAAGTGTGTCACTATCAACTGTCATGTGGGAGCCAAGGTAATGGAACACAGATGTCTTCGCTAGTGGGATGTCATCGACCAATAGTCTCATTTGTCTGCGTGCCGCACTCCACTTTTTCTGCGAGGTTTGACCGAAATCCAACTGTTTCCAGCCTTGCTTTCCACTGGGTAACCAATTCATTAAGCCTTTTTCATGAGTCGCTAGCCAGCATAACGTCATCTGCATAGAGAAGAGTCCACAGTTATTGTGTCCATGCACAGGACGAACAGAAGGGGTGACAGGGAAGATCCTGGACGAACTTCCAATAGGAAGTGAAATGGCGTCGTGAAACTAGCTGCACAGTCGACAGGGCTGGTAGAGTTTTGGCATAGGAGCTGAACACAATGGGCATACTACCTTGGGACATCATGGGTACGGAGCGAAATACCAGATGAGTTCATGTGGGACCCGGTCAAATTCCTTTTCTGTATCTAGAAAGACCATATGGGCCATTCTTCAATTCGGACCAGGAACTGTACCGTACAATAAATTCGGAAATCGTCCTCATTCTCTCGACTTCGTTCAGCTTCATCATATTTCACGTTACTGCCACGCCTTTTTGTAGGGAAATATCATTTTAACATGTCGCAATAAACGTGCCTCTCTGCCAGTAACCTGACAGCATGGATAGAATAATTATCCTGCAGCCTTGAATGAAGCCACATTGGTTTGATGAGACAATAATGTTGCTTCAAGTCGTGTGTCAATCACCTGCTCAAAGATTTTTCATGGTGTGGCAGAGGAGACGAAATCAGGGGTAATTGGCGCAGGACATAACCCTTGCATTTGTAGATTGTTATTATGATACTTATCTTCGTGCGGATGGTGTGTCGTTACCTTTAATGCATTTGTTGAAGAATTTTGCTAGAAATTTAGTCTCAGATTGCACTCTCTCCAAACTTCAACAGGACTATCACAGGTCCAGTAGCTTTGCTGTTTTTGATTGTACGGATGGCAACTGCAACCACAGCAGGCGAAATAGATGGAACTTCACTCTCCTTTAGATTGGCTGTGTGGATAGTTGGATGTGGGAACTCCTCATTACAAATGACATTAAGGTATTCATGCTAGCGTCTATCTTCTGGGTTCGAAGGAGCTGTTGATGTTCATTCTTGATGTGAGTGACATGACCAATATTTCAATGACACGATGGTGAGATATGGTGATACCTTGATATCATTGGCTACTCCAGTTAATACTAAGAGTTCACAGAGGCCACGAAAATAACTGTCCTTGATGGTTGCCAGTGCTTGTTTTGTGACAGATTCGAGTCCCCTGTGGTGGACCAGATTGGTGTCAGATCTTGTTGGCGAACTTTCTGGACTTCACTGCATTCTGGTCCTCGTCATTCAACCACCAGACCTGTTTGTCCATGAAACATATTGTTGGTTTCATCACTCCTAATACTTCGTTCGCACTCATTTGAACTTGTGCAGCTATCACACCCCATGTAACCTTCACAATGTGGTCAGGATTTAGGAGGAGACAGATGGTGTGCATTAGCACTGTTGCTTTGTCATAAATCTTCCACCACTCGATGCGTTCTGTGGTGGTGACAGGTCGGACCGTGGGTGAAGATGAAGTTAAAATTCAAGAACCTGGAGTTTACGCTGAGGATCAATGTTGTCTGATGCTATGAAATTGCAGTCCATTACTAACCGCAGATACTTCCTTTTCACTGTCAAGTAATCGACTTGCGACAATAACTGCTGTATATGATAATGTAGTACAGGCGTTTCTTGAAGAATGTATTTACTTTGGCCAAATCCTATTCCAGGGCCATTCACCAGCTCTGTTACAACGCCAAACCAGAATCCATCATGCACCCATTCGAAATCATCTCTTGAATAGCCACCATGGCTGTTAAGGTTTCAAGCGTTTAACAGATGCCCTGTGGCATAAATCGAGATCTGTCTAAAATCCATCTTGTTCCTCTACTGATCATTCTACCCGTGGTCCATAACAAGAGACGATGCATATTATTTTTAACATGGTAACAACTCTGATGCCAATCAAGCAATCGGTTATTCGGTCTCCCTTAAAACTGAACGAAGAAATTGACACGCAGGAAGGCTAGGTGGCGTCACCTCAAATTACCTGTTGGCTAAGGCAATTCAATTATTATTTTACTTGAAATTTGCCACTAGGGCTAATACCTCTATTTGAAAGTAAAGCATATTGGTTTACTAATCAACTTATCTACTTTTGGTGTCTAAAGGCATTTTCAAACACTTTCAAAGCGTAAGATTAATAATATGTTAAAACTGCCCCGACACCCTCCTATCCACTAGGCTTAACGGTCAAAGTCCCCCTCCTCACAAATTTGCTCCCTGTTTCTGCTCTATGAACTACGGTACTGTAAGTAGAATAACGATATATGATAGTTCATAATAAATGATTATTTATTCAGAAGTTTTAAGATACAAAACAGAGTTTGAAATTGAGATCACTTTGGCATACAAGTTAGGGTAGAAGAATCACATTCTAAATTGTTTCCACATTTACACATTTTTGGATAAACGTTGGTGACATTCACAACGTTACCATCAGGGTAGCTTACATAGCTGTTGATAGGCATACTGTAGGGACTGCATGGCCTTCCCACTTCAATAAGAGGTGTGCAGATGGGAAAACTGTGACGTTTCCGATCTGGAACATACAACGAGCATTGGTTACTTATACCCTAAATCATGTATTTAGATATATACATTATATTTATTCAGTATGTTTTAATTTGGAAATTCGCAGGCGAACACTAGGCTATTTCGTAGGGTTGCCAGATTTCCAGATGGCAAATAAGGAACAGTCACTCGATTCCAGATAGCAAATAAGGAACACTTCAATTTACTTTGCCATAGAGCACTAAATTAAGGCTCCATAGCCATGATTAAGAGAAGAGACCAGGGTTATATGAACAAATAAATGTTGTGTTTTAGTCATCAGTCCATAGACTGTTGGATAAGTGAAGGGAGTAATGTGGATACACTTTGGGCTAAATTCAAAGGAATCATTTGGGAAGGAGAGAAGAGATTTGTACCTGTTAAGAAGGGTAAAATGACCTCAGACCCTGTTTATTATACAAGGGAAATAAGAAAATTAAAAAGAAAATGTAGAATAGTAAACAGGAAAATCTTAGAGGTTAGGGAGAGTAGAGAAACTAGAAAACAGCTAATGAGGGAACTGAATAGAGTGAAAAAGGAAGCAAAAGAGAATTATATGAATGGCATTCTTCAAGAGCGTAATGGCCACAAAGGGAAATGGAAAAAGCTGTATTCATATATCAGGAATCAAAAAGGAAAAGGAATCCAAATCCCTACAATGGTGGGAAGGGGGTGAACACTATTTAACAGATACTGAGAAAGCAAACCTCTTTAGTAAGGAATTCAGATATTCAGTAGATGATTGTCAGGAGTTGGAAACCGAAACAGAAGATAGAGAGGGAGAGACACAGAGGGAAACAAGAAGCTTCTCATTCACAAATGAAGATATTTTCATAGAAATCCAACTGCTTCAGCAAGGAAAAGCAGCAGGAAGTAATCAAATTACTGGGGAGGTGTTAAAGACAATGGAGTGGTACATAGTGCCTTATTTAAAATATCTCTCTGACTATGTCATAAATAATAGTGTCATACCAAAGGAATGGAAGGAATCTATAATAATACCAATTTATAAAGGAAAGGGTGATAAAAGGAAACTAGAAAACTACAGACCAATCAGCCTGACCAGTATAGTTTGTAAAATACTGGAGAGTTTAATATCAAAGTACATCAGAGGGATATGTGATGATAAAAATTGGTTCATGAGGAGCCAGTATGGATTTAGAAAGAAATTTTCTTTTGAGGCACAACTGGTGGGATTTCAGCAGGACATATCAGATTAATTGGATTCAGGAAGCCAGTTAGATTGCATAGCCATAGATCTTTCCAAAGCCTTTGATAGAGTGGAACATGGAATATTATTAAAGAAATTGGAGGGAATAGGACTGGACGTAAGGGTGAAAACATTTCTAAATTCAAGGATTCAGAAAGTCAAAGTAGGAAATAACGTATCGCAGGAAGAGAAAGTTTGGAAGGGAATTGCACAGGGTAGTATAATCGATCCATTACTTTTCTTAATATACGTAAATGATTTAGGGAATAATATAACATCAAAAATAAGATTGTATGCAGATGACATAATTGTTTATAGGGAAATAAATACCATTGAGGATTGTTCAGAATTACAAAGGGACCTTGAGAGTATCCAACAATGGGTTGAAGAGAATAATATGAAGGTTAATGGAGGCAAATCAACTGTTACAACATTTACAAACAGGAGTTTTAAAACTGAATTTGAATATACTTTGGACGGGGTAGTTATCCCGAAAGATGGCAAGTGCAAATACTTAGGTGTAAAATTTGAAAGTAATTTGCACTGAAAGGGTCATGTGGATGACATTGTTGGGAAAGCATACAGATCATTACATGTCATAATGAGGCTACTTAAAGGATGCAACAAAGAATTAAAAGAGAAAAGTTATCTAAGTATTGTTCATCCATTATTGGAATATGCAAACAGTGTTTGCGATCCTCACCAAGAATACCTAATAAAAGAAATAGACAGTGTGCAGAGGAAAGCAGCAAGGTTTGTAACAGGGGATTTCAGGAGAAAGAGTAGTGTATCAGAAATGTTAAAGGAACTTGGGTGGGAAACTTTAAGTAAGAGAAGGGAGAAAACTAGACTTATAGGGTTATATAGAGCCTATACAGGAGAAGCAGCATGGGGAGATATCCATGAGAGGCTTCAGTTGGAAAATAATTATATCGGCAGGACTGACCACAAATGTAAAATTAGAAGAAATTTTAGTAGAAGCGATTGGGGTAAATTTTCATTCATTGGGAAGGGTGTAAAGGAGTGGAACAGTTTACCAGGGGTAGTGTTTGATCCTTTTCCAAAATCTGTACAGATATTCAAGAAGAGAATAAACAGCAACAGAGAAAATAAATGAAATGTTAGAGGACATTCGACCAGTGCAGGTTAATGTAAATAAAAAATGTGTGTGAATAAATTAATTCCATCCCCTGATCTAAGGAGTTTGGACAGCCAAAGTAGGGGACTGCCTGTAGGGGTGAAGTACAGTGGGGACTTCGAGGGCCCTGGGACCGCTACGGTAGCTGTGAAGGCCCTTCAGGAACTCTGAAAAGTGATGGCAAAAGGGGCTCTGGTTAAGACGCAGCAGGTCGTTATGCTACTTAGGTTCCAGAATGGGTAAAGGAAAAAAGAAAAAATTAAATAAATGCAATGTAAATTTTAATCGTATACCAGTTGTACAGTATCATTTGAAGTAATTCCACATACTGTATATCAGTTGACTATATTTGTAAGTAGTACGGGAGATATTATTAGTAGAATTTTGTAAACAATATAAATTTACTAAGGATGAGCTGTGTGTTTAATAGAAAAAAATGTTAGTATAAATTGTATAATATTGTATTATAGGAAAATTTTGTTCTCTTGTTAATTTAATATTTAGTGCTTGACAATAATGTATTTTAGTGTACCATATGCCACCGAGGTAGGCACTTCATTTGCAAATAAAGAGATTTTGATTTGATTTTTGATGCTGGTAATACTATAACAGCGGCAGTGTGAGCTATTTAGCTACTTAATTTATTACATTGAAATGAACATTTCACAAGTACTTGTCATTTGAAGAAGCAATTTGCAAGAGTTACTTATTCAACAAAACTTTCTTGAGAAATTCCTTACAATTCTCATCATAGTTGAAGTAAACAAGTTAATTTTTTATTAAATCTACTGAGCATCTGTTTCTGTTATCTCTCCATTTTATTGCCATTACTGAAAATACTCTTTCAGTATACGCATTCGATGGTAATATACTTAAGTCAAACCATCAACATGTTCTTCAGTTTTTCTAGGCCAATTAAACCGGTGATATATACCCACATATCTGATATTGTTTTACTTAGGAGAGTTAGTTTTAGCTTTTCACCAGCACCACTCTCACCAGAAAACAAACTGACTATTTCTACAACTTCTGAACACATGTCATCAATATTCAGCTTTTCCTGTAAACCTAGTGTCTCCACTAACTTTAAAATCTTCCTGAACTGAGGTGAGTTTTCTAGAGTTATACAATTCATCAGTGAAAAAACATTAGAATGATCACTAAAATCAAACCATTTACATACATAATTAACACAAACCTCATAGACATGTTTAAAATTATTTTCACAGACCTTAACTTCCCCAGTAAACAAATCATTCAGTTTATGTGCTAGTCACTTTGTAACCAAGAAATGATTCCCCCATTCTCTGTTCCGGTTTCATTTTCAAACTTTTCATAACAGCATATACCTCACAGACTGTCAGATCACTCTTTTCAAGTTTAAGAACTGCCTTATTGAAAACATCTGCTAAATGTAACCTAACAAATATTTCTTAATGAATACTGGACAGTCATCAACACTTGAAAAATAAGATACTATCGCTGGGAGATTTCTCAGCAGTCTTTCAATAGCAGACTTTCTAGAAAGCCATCTTGTTGGCACATGTCTTAACAAATTAGTGTATTCAATATCAAGAAACTAAAAGAATTCTTTTAAGTGTGAAACTCTTTTGGATGAATTTGAAAAGTAATTGAATATTTTAATTATAAACATTTCAATATCATTTGACATAGAATTCATCCCAGCTTTACATGAATTGTGAACAACATGTGCACAAAAATTAGACTTAACAAAGGTTGGATTTTCTGCCTTTAGGTGTACATATACAGAATTTTTCCCAAAATTAGAATTTGTGTTGTCAGCAGTGTAGCTAGAAATCTGGGGTAACATTACACCATGTTCCGAAATTCTGTTATAAATGTGTTGAAACATTTTTATAGCACTTTCGTCCCCATCTTCATAGAAATCTAGAATTGAATCGTTTGTTGCGGAAAGAGCACTTCTCCACTTTTTGACACTATATGAGTTATTATTACTGCCATGATTAATGCACGAAGGGCTACCATTTTGTGCAGAAAAAACACTTCTACCATATATCTCTGCCTGTCAGTCGCGAATGAAAGTTTCCGTTTTGTGCAGAAAGAACACTTATCCTGGAGAGGTGTTGTTTTTACTTCAAACCAGCCCACTTCACAAAGCAGTTCTGTCAGTTCTTTCAGCTTGAGTTGCTAGGAAGATGTCGAAAAGAGATGCAAAAGGTTGTGTTTCATATAAATCAATTTATGGAGTTTCAGCATGAGGCAAATCATGTCTTAGGAAAATACTGTATTGGTGGAATGTGCATTCATACTTTCAAGTTGCTTATTTCTGCAACCCGTCTCCCTGTGTTACCAAGTAGACTTGCTTATCCACAAGGCTGTGTTCAATTAAATGAAAAGAAATTAGCGGACATAAAGAAGTTGGAATCTTACATACCAGAAGAACACCATGAGTTTTATAATGGACTATTTGCATGGACGACATCAGCGCAATAGAAGTGAGAAGCATTGTTCAAAGATAAGAGACTTACACGTTACTTGTATTTTTTTTTTTTTGCTAGCGGCTTTACGTCGCACCGACACAGATAGATCTTATGGCGACGATGGGATAGGAAAGGCCTAGGAGTTGGAAGGAAGCGGCCGTGGCCTTAATTAAGGTACAGCCCCAGCATTTGCCTGGTGTGAAAATGGGAAACCACGGAAAACCATTTTCAGGGCTGCCGATAGTGGGATACGAACCTACTTGTATTATATTGTGTTGTTTTGTTTTATATGTATTTTTGAACATTGGAAAGGGACATAAAATGAGTATTCTTCAGTTTATTTTTTATACAATGTTGTCTTATCATAATATGTGCAAATAAGTAAGTCTTACAAATAACTATTAAATAATGGGTTTAAACACTGTATTTCCTCAGTACAAATAAAGTTCCTTTTGAAATTGAAATGACGTTAAAATCAATGTTACACTTCCTAATATTCTCATTAGTGGTGTTTGTTGCAGAAACAGCACGTCTCCACCATTTTCAACAAAGTCTGTAAAGGAACGTATTGGACTAATTCATACAAACAACATATCTGTCATAGTCATTTCAACTGTAGAATAAGCATAATAAATATCGGAAGGATAGAAATGACATTACACACTACAAACAGTTTTTCCTGTTTTCTGAACAATATGGTACGTTGGAGAAGTGTCGTTTC
Organism: Anabrus simplex; assembly: GCF_040414725.1. Taxonomy (NCBI): domain Eukaryota; kingdom Metazoa; phylum Arthropoda; class Insecta; order Orthoptera; family Tettigoniidae; genus Anabrus; species Anabrus simplex. Next base: position 87,790,301 of record NC_090265.1, on the reverse strand, counting down.
TGAAACAAACGATTCAATTCTGTTACAAATACCTAGCTTTTCATTGAAATACCTCACAGCCATTGGGAAACATTTTTGGTTTCCTTCATTTGGAGCATCAACACCCACGCCAAGAAAGACATGTTCCCTTAATTCTTTTGTTACACATCCCACACTATATGGACCTAATACGGCTTTCAATAGAGCCTCACACTTTGTCTTCCCACATGATATTTTATTTGCTAGGGAAGAATCCGGAAACAATTCTGACAGAAGTTTTACATTTCAGTCTGTGCTGATGTAACGTAGGTGGTGTTCTACAGCATGGTATACAGCGTAAGTTCCGATGCACTTCTCTGAGAAAAAAATAGGCCTACATTAGAGACTACAGGTTTAAAAATATGCACGTTGGCCTATCTCTTACAATGAAAATGTTGACTTGCCTTTTCTGACTAGGAAGAATTTTTCTGAAAGTAACTTTTCAATACAGTTGCATGCCATGCTGAATTCTGTCTCTCCTTATGTGAAGCACTGTTGAAATGTTGCCGTACATCCATTATTCCGCCATGACTTAGTCCATAGGAAAGTCTTCTCCTGCTATTCCAGTACACACTCTGCATCTTGCGTTGTACTTATTACACACGACGTGCTGTAATTCTCGTAAATCTTTTTTCTCACAAGGAACGATACTGCTGCAACCTCCTTTACTTCTTTGTACCCTTCCCTTCAACTTCATCGATCTCCACCCTTTCTCATTTATTTACAAATTTATCCATTACGATTATCACTCAGAATATTCCATGCGGTGAAATTAGCTGTCGTTTACATAATACACTATGCGAAAGAAATTTCTTGTTTACCGCACACATCCTGCGTCCGCTCATGATGCAACCCAAGAATAAAATGCAGGAAACTCATGTTCTACATACTCGCTAGTACACTGCCAGAGACGCCGTTCTCAACTGTGATGGCTGATCATTGGTCAGAAATCAGAATACAAAATATCTTCATCATAACCGCGCATCATAACCGATAGGCCTACTGACCTGTTGTCTAAAACAAGATATTCTGAAAAAAAAAAGGGAACGTTAGGCGTAGCTACGGTATAAAGGGTGCACCGTACGTGCAACAAAATGAAAAAAACCGTATTGTTCCGGGCAAAACAGTACATCTGGCAACCCTACTGTACGTCTTGGTGTAATGTGACAATAAAGGTCGAGAGTGTGCGGGATGGGCGCATCCGTCCGTCCGTCCATCCGTATGACATAGGTTCGATTAACTATAGAAATCAGCAATTGTGGCACGAGGCCTAGTACAAAATAGGAAAGGAATGAAAGATTGCACGTACTAATTTTAATATGCATTCAGTTGTTGAAAACAGTCCACAATTGTACTTATGATTATCATTCCAATAATAATAATAATAATAATAATAATAATAATAATAATAATAAATGAAATGGCGTATGGCTTTTAGTGCAGGGAGTGTTCAAGAACAAGTTAGGCTCACCAGGGGCAGGTCTTTTGATTTGATTCCCGTAGGCGACCTGCGCGTCATGATGAGGATGAAATGATGAAGACAAAACATACACCCAGCCCCCTTGCCAGCGAAATTAACCAATGATGGTTAAAATTCCCGAACCTGCCGCGAATCGAACCCGGGATTTCTGTGGTTAAAGGCCAGCACGCTAACCATTTAGCCACGGAGCCGGATATAATAGTTATAAATTAAATACTACACAAACACAAATTATCCTGTTGAATTAGAGAACGGAGAATACATATTTTTTGTATGATCCATTCACTGCCGCACAGTTCTTTTCTTCTTTGTTCAATTTAGTCTTCACCGGGCGAGTTGGCCGTGCGTGTAGAGGCGCACGGCTGTGAGCTTGCATCCGGGAGATAGTAGGTTCGAATCCCACTATCGGCAGCCCTGAAGATGGTTTTCTGTGGTTTCCCATTTTCACACCAGGCAAATGCTGGGGCTGTACCTTAATTAAGGCCACGGCCGCTTCCTTCCAACTCCTAGGCCTTTCCTATCCCATCTTCGCCATAAGACCTATCTGTGTCGGTGCGACGTAAAGCCCCTAGCAAAAAAAAAAAAGTCTTCCACGACGAACTGTTAGAACCTTCAAGCGAGTTGAAGTCATTTTTGAAATTTTCTCATATCTGAAAAGCCTGTGTAGGATTCCTCCGAATCAGCTGAAAATGCAGAGCTTACTTCGGCCAACAATTTCATCCCTGATGAGATTATGTAAGAATTGAATTAATCTTTTTTCAGCCTGAAGTACATCTGAAATCTTTCTGGATGCCCATTTAGCTCCCTTACTAAGTTGTGGCATTCACTGCAAATTACTTTCATGTACCCACAGTCGTTTGAGACAGACAGTACTCATGGCAACTGTAACATCACAGGCAATGAAAAGATAATCAGAATGCGATGAACTTATTGTTCATTAACAAACTACAACAAACACTGATCTCTATACCTGGATGGCTGGTAGCTTGGGTAGCAGTAAGCCGAATAGAAGATGACTGGCGTAGCAAGATGGCAGCGAGCGCATGGTGCAATAGACCACGAGGAGCGCGCTTGCTTTGTTTATGCCATTGAACTATAGGAAATTACCTATAGTTCAATGGTTTATGCTTAGTTCAGTGACGCTAGGTCTCTTGATTGTAGTTCCACGAGTGTTCTGTGCTGTGATATTGCAAAGTAAATAGTAGTGTATTTTACGAATTTAGGTTCGTTGCCTTGTAGTATACTTGTGGATTACAAGATTCAATTTAAATATGTATGTGTTTATCTGAAATATGAATGAAGAAACATTCTACGGGGTATTAACATACCGCAGTGTTCAGCTTATGGATGTACAAACAGAACCGATCAGCAGAAGGAGAAATCATTTCATCGGGGAGTTTTATACTGTACATAAGAATCTCCCTAGGGTAGTGTTTTGAGTTTTAGGTTTATTGTATCTTTTTTCGCATATTCTGGGAGCAAAATGGTAATTAATTTTTGTAGGTTTCTTTTCTCGAGACCCGAACTTCTAAGATCATGGATTAGGAGTATCAGGCGGGAGAATTGGGAGCCTTCTAAAACAGCTGTTCTCTGCTCGGATCACTTAGAGGAAGACTGTTTTGATAGAAATGTACTAACTGTACACCTTAGAAGTGATGTACAGCCAACTGTTTTCAATTTTACTGAACATTAACTGCAAGTAAAGATTTACTTATATTTTCTTTATTTCTCATAATTAAACTGACGGTTTCGATGAAATAATTGACATGACCTTATAACAATCTTAGAAAATGAAGTCTGGAGGAATTCTAGACCTTATTTACCTCAGTAATAATTATGGGTTTCAGACACTGGAGTGGTGGGAGAAGGGAAAGTGTGGTGGGTGTTTGGGGCTATCCCATTATACTATTCGTGGTATTTGGGACTCTTTTAACTGGTGTTACATATTTCTGATGATGACTATCAATATCGCTTTGCTAGCTGAATTTAATTAAAGAGGTCTGTAATGGTAAATTAAGCTGCAGGTAATGTGATATATTGACAAGTTTTGAATATTTGCTGGTTTTATAAATGTGTACATTTGCTTCAATGATATTTTAATTTAATAATATGCGCGTTATTTCATGGAAACAGGAAACAGAAATTCATTATCAAGCACCGATTACGATATGTCGAATCTAGGCCTGTATAGTGAGCTACGTTTATAGATACGTCATTTTAAGAATGCATAATTTCGTTGCATACATGTATACAATTTACAACAATGTTTCCAGAAACTGGTTTTCACTCGTATTGTGTTACCGATCGCTGATTGCATGTATTCAGCACCTAAGTTAATATTTGTCGGCCGTTATTATACACTCATGTTTATTGCTATCCCGGAGATTTACTGACCTCGGAATGACGTGTCAGTGATCCCAATGTCCTTATGCTTTGAGTGAACATGTCTCTATATTTTTAATTATTCCAATGCGCCATTAATTGCGACTTAAAATTGACCATATTATCATTGCTTCCCCATAAGGAGAGCTCTAGGTTGGGTACGCCAACATAGCGAACCGCGCGCTCAACTTGGCGTACTTTCTCCTGCAGCGGAGACCTGCCATTAGCGGTCCACGTAGAGAGATCAGTGACAACAAACTATCATACTTTGCCGTCGGACGAAGTATAATGTGATCTGTGAGCGTGAGGACAGTGTTTTTCCTGTCTTCTCGATGCAGTGACATCATCAACCCCCCTCCCTCAACGCTGACTCAGCTCAGAGAGTGGTCACGTGAGTTCGCGCGTATTGTGACGCAATCGAACCTGTCAAGAAAGATGTGCTATGCCTTTTCCACACTGTATGAAATGTAGAGTGATCACACTGCACTCATGTCACGGCTGTTGATGTCGGCTGACGTCATTGTGACGAAGAATCTGGTGACAGTGCTCTTCACGCGGAGCACATTTTTCTGCTCTGGCACATATAAGGCGGAAACACACTACTGTCACTTCACGTGAAGGTTAAACATTATCTTTGATGATTTTAACGGTTTATGAGTTATTTGGGGTGTACATCTTAGCTGATTCATTCTGTACATAATCACACAGTAATTACCTGGTTAATCTATAATAAAGAATAGTGTACTTTATGTAAAAGTTGAATATACAACATGTTAGCACTGCAAATTTTGCGGCCTAATAGTTGAAACATCAAATTTGGATACTCACCTATCACGCAACATTCGGAAGGACTGCACTGATTTGTGTTCACACAACAAATAAAGTGGTGACGGTCTGATGTCAGTTGTGCAGTACACACAGTGAGGACAGCAAATACCACCAAGAATTTCCTCATCGTGGTGTTCTGTAAATATACCCACACATTAGGATAATTTGTTCAATGAAGTCCAAGTTGTCTATTAGCTTATATAATAAGGAATTAACAGACAATGTTAATCCTTGGTAATCACTGGATATAGTGCCGCTGAGTTTGATGTTAAATACGGTATATGAATACGTAACGATGTATAAATGTTACTTCACAGTCCTTCGAAGTTGCCGAATATGATGTAGGCACTTAATCTTGTTAGCACTGTGATTTCCAGTAGTTTACACAGCGAACATTTCATTGGTGGTGCTGTTCAGTGTATCAGATTTTACCCTGACTATAAAGGCTGACTATTAATACTGTTAAGTTGATCCACATAAGGACACACAACAGGGGAACATGGAATCGGAGTAGCGGCCATAGGATCCCAGGGGAGTCTGGTATTGCTTCCACTTGCTTCTATCTCTTCTGTCCGAGCTCCCTTGGTCAACATCGATAACAGTATTAGTCTTGCGAAGCTCAGAGACATTTCTATTTACCCGCCATTCGCGGTCCTTCATTTTCTTCATTATTTGAAAGACCAGACCTCATTCTCGGTGGTGGTGGAGATTATTTTTTAATGGAAGTACGACTGGATAACCATCCTCTCTTAGTACTAATCAAAAGGGGTAAAGAAAAAGGTCCGACACTTCGAACAATAAAGGTAAGGGTTATTCTACTCGAAGGCAGGTCCGAACCTCCGCAGAGGTGTTCCTGAGCCGGAGTTTACGTGCGGTAGGGTGGCCAGTTCCTTTCCGCTCCTCCATTCCCTTACCCCCCCCCCACCAACAGCGCGTGGCAACCCATCCAACTCCTGACCACGCCCAATGTTGCTTAACTTCGGAGATCTCACGGGATCCGGTATTTCAACACGGCTACGGCCGTTTCGAACAATAAAGGCATAGGCAAAAATGCAAATGAAAATCTCGCAAAGCTAACACCGCCGAGGTCGGGAAGGAACAAGAGTTGACCAAGTGAGATCTGTTAAGAATGATGAAAGTGAAGAGTCTGACACAAATATGAATCAATGCCAGATTCTGCTAGGGCTCATGCTTGCTAACCTACGCTCTCCAGTTGAGAGATCCTAGAGTCTCTGTATGACTTATGACTGGCAGGGGATATCATGGATATATTTTAAAGTTACAAGTTAAAAACTTCATACTGAACCCATGATCTTTGTGTCCCAAGAATTTTGAGTCTTAAAGTTACCACACGAGGCCCCATGTCAATCGTAATGGGAAGCTTGAAGATATTTTTATATCGCAGAGGCGACACGAGGCAGGAAGATGGCTGCTTTATTTCCCACGCTATGAGATGTGACGTCATCCACACGTGTCGAAGGTGGATGGATACAGAAGGAAATTTTGGTAAAATGATTTTTTTTGCCATTTGCTTTACGTCGCACCGACACAGATAGGTCTTATGGCGACGATGGGACAGGGAAGGGCTAGGAGTGGGAAGGAAGCGGCCGTGGCCTTAATTAAGGTACAGCCCCAGCATTTGCCTGGTGTGAAAATGGGAAACCACGGAAAACCATCTTCAGGGCTGCCGACAGTGGGGTTCGAACCTACTATCTCGCGAATACTGGATACTGGCCGCACTTAAGCGACGACAGCTATCGAGCTCGGTAATAATGGAATTAGCAATGAATGTAGTATAATGAGTGTCCTGTAATTATCTGTAAGACAATTGGTCTTTAGTAAGACAGATTTGAGATTGATAAGCCATTTCCGTGGATGTTTCATGAAGGACGCGCGTGGCTATTTTACCCTCGCCGAATCGTCAGAATACAGTGCCTATCAAATTAGGTCAATTAGCCAGTTAATTTGGTACGAGATGATATTAAATGATCATGAATAATGTCACTAGCAAGTTAGCAAGTACTTGGTTACAGCAAAACTGTTCGAAATACATTTCCACAAAGTTGGAAAAAGTACGCAAATTTTCTTGGCGGCAAGAAAAAATGCCTGAGGGAGGGGGGCACAGGATCTATAAATATAAGGGGTCGCCATCTTGAAACCACCCTACACTGTATCATTGAAGCTCGCGAGAGAGGGTTATACTGTTGAGTCAATCGATCGTCGAGAAATAGATAAGTCCAGCAAATACAAATTTTTGGCCGATGTGGCCCGGGTCTTGACTCCAAGTGGAGGTAGATTTTTTGTCACAGAATTATACTGATGTAAAGGTGGTCAAGATACCAAAGTAGTATTTGTGAATGATAATAATTATATTGTGTTGTCAAGAAAAGTATTTCGTGTGCGGGCAACAAATCAAATCATTCGGGTTCAATCTTCCAAGACACCGAGTGAAGGGCATTTCTTGTTTTTATGCTTTGTTTTTCAGGAAAGAAACATGAATAAAGTCAAATGTGAAGCCAGAAATATTAAAATTGCTAAATAAATGCCAGAGGGTTACTGGTGAGCCAAAAATGGAAGCTGACGTGCAGTTAAGGTAGGTGGAATGCCATCTTACCGCCTATTATATCTTGTTTTATTATATCAATATCAATTATATTATGTTATGTATGTATTATATGTATTATATTATGTATTTGTAATGGGTATTTATGACGCAGTTTGGTCACCCATTTGTTTCGTGAATGTCAGAAATATGACGGAAGGTCACTTGTTTTATTTTTCTGCTTGGATAAATTTTTTAAATTATTATGAGTGCCGTGTAATGTGTTGTAAATTGTCAATAACGAGGGTTACGAAGTGATATCACGTCCAAAGTAGATCGTCATTTCCGTGAAGTTATTGGCTGTATTTCGTGGGGTCAAGTCAAGATGTTTTATCTGACGTAAATTTTTTTCTCTTTGAATTGATGGAGGTGGCCCAAGATATCCGTGGTTACCAAGTTTCAATCGGGTGTAAGCGCGCTGTCGTGTTGAGTAATGCAGATTGGTGAATATCTGTCATGAAGGGTAATGCTATTCTATGTCCGTTTAAACTGTGTCTGATTGAGAATAAATAACAGTAAAATTTGTCAGTCATTTTTGTGAAAATCCAGTTTAAAAAATACGAGATCAAGTTGTTCATTATTAAAGTATTTGTGCGTAACTATGCTTCGTGGATTCTAAGGATTATTATTACATTCTTTTGTCAGTGAGATTTGTCGAGTTTGAGACAAGAGGTTAGATTTGTCGTATGAATTGAGGTAGGATTTGTGAATCAGGTGATTGGAAGCCTGTAACGATGTCGGGATTCTGTGTGAGCCCGAGGAAGATATCTGTATAATGTTTGGGATGGGAAAGTGTGAGGGAATCCAAGTAAGTGTTAATTTGCGACGTGTATAATTATTGAATGATATCTTAAAAGTAAATCCATGTGCATATTTATTTGGGTCAAGAATTATATTTGCATGTTTTCACTAAAAGTTAAATAAATTATCAAAATAATTAGGTTTTTAGTAAGTTAGATAGTTAGTATGTATAGCACCGGTTAGCATTTCAATAATTTACGTTGCACTAAAACACTGGTAGTGTCTAGAAGCTTCTCGTATTAATACTGATTCACACCATTATTGGTAGTAAACAACATGATTTTCATATTTGTATTTATCAGTGAACGAAGAGAAAACTTGTTTGTCCAACCGTGAAACTTCCAGTGGTGGGGATGATTTTTGTTATGATTGTACAGTATAGCAGTGTCAGAGAAATATCTTACAAAAAATTCAAAGCTGTTATAAACTTCCCGTGCGCATAAGGTGGTTTCCGTCCTTACCATTGTGCAATGGCAGAAGGGGCGAAATGCGTGCCAAAATGTTTTAGTCTGCTGTTATGTACATTTTCGTTAAAATCGAAGAGTGATGATTACGTCACGAAATTTGGGATCCTAAGAGCCATCTTCAGCTATTACAAATAGTCTAAATCAAACATTAAAAATTAATAAATAATTAAAATGATATTTTCCCTCCTCCATTAACACTTGCCGGCAACAGAATTTGTTTAACAAATATTGTAGGAGAGGCTTATGTTTTACCTATAAGAAGGATTAAAAAATTTGAAGAAGCGGCTTCTTTTGATTTTAGATTTCAATTTGGACTGTGAATTTATTTTAAGTTTCAAGTTGAATGTGCTTGATACATACTGTGTATACAGTATTTTTAATGTATTAGCCCTTGTTTTAAATGTTTATTATGTTTTTGAACAACGTCAGGTAGATAATATCTTATTTATGGCTATTTTAATTTAGACTCTTTTTACTGTAACAGCTGAAGATGGCTCTCAGGAACCGAAACAAGTACTGCGTTTCTTGTAAATATCATTGATCACTAAGAATGGTTGTAAGGCTGTATGGATTTGGTGGATTTTCCCAAGCGTTATAGATTTTAATATATTTTTCCACCTCCATCCACAAAGGATCCTCTATTCCACCTGTGATTTGTATTGAAAGGAGCGCTTACATGACATTTTTTCTGGTTTCAAAGACTTCGCCCATAGGAAAGACATGTAAAGTTTGAAATTTTGGTTAAAATCACTAGACAGTAAGAGATGTCTTTTTTTTTATGGAGAGACAGACAACTTTAAATACAGCCTGTGTAATACTGTAAGTTTATGGCACATACACTACAAAAATCCGGTAAAGACATTTAGGCTATTCCTTTATCAGTTTTTAAAAAGGGCTAACATAAAGGAATATAACAACTGGTAAAGTCGCGATTGTATCCTTACGCCCACTTTGTGCTGGTTCGATGTTTTATCACAGAAATGAATTGGGGATGGATATGATCAAAGTCCTAATTCGTCTTTATGGACGAGCGGAAAGGACCTACTTCAAAATAGGTCATGGGCTTAAGTGAGTTAATCTACTGAAGTGTTTTACTCATTAGTGTAATCAAGGGCTAGGTTTTTAAACAGACATTGCTTCCTGAAATGAGTTTAAACTGCCAAATTTTGCTGACATGGCATATAATATGCTATAAACAATATGGCACACTGCTGATTTGGGGATGAGAATAGTACATAGATTTAAAGAAACAGTGAAGATAATTTTATATTATGAACGGATCCTCTTGCAAGTAAACAAACGTAATCATCACTCTTCGATTTTAACGAAAATGTACATAACAGCAGACTAAAACATTTTGGCACGCATTTTGCCCCTTCTGCCATTGCACAATGGTAAGGACGGAAACCACCTTATGCGCACGGGAAGTTTATAACAGCTTTGAATTTTTTGTAAGATATTTCTCTGACACTGCTATACTGTACAATCATAACAAAAATCATCCCCACCACTGGAAGTTTCACGGTTGGACAAACAAGTTTTCTCTTCGTTCACTGATAAATACAAATATGAAAATCATGTTGTTTACTACCAATAATGGTGTGAATCAGTATTAATACGAGAAGCTTCTAGACACTACCAGTGTTTTAGTGCAACGTAAATTATTGAAATGCTAACCGGTGCTATACATACTAACTATCTAACTTACTAAAAACCTAATTATTTTGATAATTTATTTAACTTTTAGTGAAAACATGCCAGTATTCATTATAATATGAAAATTTGAAAAATATTGTTAACAAATATACATATTTTGTAATATATGGGTCGCTAGACCTTAAGAGGGGCGAAGGGGCTATTTTGCTTTATGACTCGGGTTTCTTTGTGACAGGTACGCGCCAAATATTTATTGCATATTTCGCGGTGTTTTGGATCGATCGTTTATAATGAGCAGCATGTGTTTTCACCCCTCAATAATACTGCTACCCGTGCGCACAATTGTACGATGTATTGTACCGAACGCGTGTTTTGTGAAAAGAAGGAAACTTTTATTGGCGACACAAAACGTTAATGAGATATTGTACACACTATGATGTTCCACTATACCGAAGCAAGAATGTTCATCACTTGTTAAGATCTGATTGATAACTAGATGAAATGGTCCGTATTAATCTACGTTATGGAAATGTTCATGTTTCCTGATACACATGCACAATTCTCATATCGCTTTGAGATTTCTTTCAATAATTTATGTTAAAATGAAATTAAAAACGAGAAGATTAAGGGGTAACTTTGTGACAACACTGGTTCTGTCACTAAGTAACCCACTGAGTTCGATAGCTGTAGTTGCCATTATCCAGTATTCGAGAGATAGTGGTTTCGAACTGTCACCAACGGGAACTGTCGCTCAAAGAACAGTAAAGATACCCGAACAGAGGTTTGAAGTAAAAATGTCAGTGATGATATCTGCACTGAATCAAAGGACTGTTCAGTGCATGAAGAAGAATCTAATTCTGACACTGTGAAGAACTTTCTATTCGTGAAAATCGTACCTTCCAATCCGAAGATAAGACTGTTAGAACACACGTAATTGTAATATTCGAAGGCAGGTACTTTCCAGAAATCATAACGAAAGTATACAAGCGAGGTGCAGTTGTCAGTGCAATGGACAGGACTGGGAAGTGGCCGGATATCACGGACGAAATCTAGAATGCAGATGACAAAGTATGGTGTCAAATTCATCCAACCATACAAAGCGGAAAACTTGAACTCTATGACATTCCAGAACTCACAAAACACAGCGCTAAGTAAACAGTTGTAAACTATTCTCTCTTGAATAATGCACACATTTCATATTTTTATATCTGAGAGTTTAAAAAGATATACAGTGTGTTGTATTATCATGGTTGTGAAAGAAATTCTCGTTTCATATTTAACAAAAACTTAAGTAACCACTTAATGGTGGTAACTGCGTGATATCTGCACTAAATGTGGAAATGCAATGGTAAAAAGATGGTGTCACAAAGTAACCCACCTAACGGAGTAACATTGTGACAAGTTCTTCATGAAATATTGAAGTATTGTAAATATACCTTTAAAATTGTTGCAAAACATGAATAAAGGATGGACGCATATGATAAATGTGGGAAAACCATACATAATGATATTATTCCGATTACTTTGAAGAAATCAACAAAACCGTCACAAAGTAACAAAGTTTACTGACTGTATCAATTACTGTCCGTAAAAGAATATAGTGTCTGATGACATTGGTTAGTCGTGTTAGGAAGCACAAATTATCTTGTTTATTAAATTATATTTCTAAAAACTTTAAAATGCAGAATATAAAGTATACGTGGGAACAAGATTTAAATCTGTGCTGCTGGGAGGATGAAAGATTTAGTAGGATAGTGTAAAAGTACCAACTTGTCGATGAGGTGGTGGTGATTATTGTTTTAAGAACAAATACAACTGGGCAACCATCCTCCGTTAACACTAATCAGAGAGAAAACTGGAAGTGTCCTAGTCTTCGAAGAATTAAGTCATCGCTATAAGAAAGAGAATGTCAGCGATTGGCGTGAAAATGAAAGACTCCCTAGGCCTCACAAATGTAACACCGTCGGGGTCGGAAGAGAATAAGTGTTGACCAGTGGATGTCCGGTAGGAAAGGTGAAAGCGAGAAGCCTAACACAAGTAAGCGTAAGCAATGCCATACTCAGATAGATGAACCATGGTCGCCAACCCACGCTCCAGTTTGAATAGTCCGTGGTCCCTCTTTTAGTCGCCTCTTATTGCAGGCAGGGGATACCGTGGATGTATTCTACCATCCCCACCTACAGGAGCAACCTGTCGATAATATGACAAATAAATTAAGAATACAGAACGTGTTACTACTGACCAACAAATTCCTACCCAAATAGCACCAAAACATTTTACTTTCTATGATTCAGTACCGTAATGCAATAATTATTTAAGATCTTGATATATAAAATTTGATTAAGATACTGTCTTTGGAGTAGGACGTGGGATTTGTTCGGTTAATCCACTGTAGTACCTTATTGATTAGTTTAATATGGAGCTAGAAATACCTATCAAATATTAGAATACGAACGAGAAATGATCCTAAACGAACTCTTTCACATTAATTCTTCAATATGACTGTCTGGAGGAAGTTAACATTTGTTCAGAGTTTCACTGATCGCATTCGTTTAAAATCGTAAGAGTGAATAAGATGAACGTTGAAGTGGCATTACTTCTAAGAGAAGTGTCCTATTAACGTTGCACAATCTTACCTAAAAATGGAAAATTCTGTGCGACAGTTCATGCCATGAAAATGAATAAGTTAATCACAATACCACCACATTCTGCTTGATAAAATTTCTTTCCATTACAAGAACGGACCGATAACCTAGTTGTTAGCCTTTTGAAAAGCAATCATCATAATTACCATTACAAACTTGCACAACATGAAATTTAACTTACATAAACCAGAAAATGTAATTCTGTGTTATCAATAACATCTTGTTTATTTGTATTTACTTGGTGCTCTAAACGCATACTTTGGATTCACTAACCATGATTCTCGCAAATTCGGTCGATGTGGCCACAAGGCTGTGAAATTGTACTCCATTATCTAGTTATTGTAAAATCTAGTTATCTTCATTCGTACACCGTATTTGATTTTTCACATCAACATTAAAAGCGCGGACACCGTGTTTCATTTGGAATATTTATTTCTTTCGTCATAGAGTTGTTAGCTCTTCTGCCTACTTTGGGAGGGCAAAGGCAAAGACTGTTGGTGCAGAGGAATACGCAACGACCTATATTATACCATCGCCCTCTCTTATGACTGCGCCATTCCGTTGCCTGCGAGATACGTAAGGCCGGGAAATACAGCACACTAGACTTGGCCTCGAGATACTTCCGACAAGTGCCGCTAGGGTTCTCTTCACTGAGCTGTCTCGCCCGCTCATTGCAACACGTTCGAGTACGAAAAGCTATAAAAATTAATTAAAACTAGTAATTTCAGAAGACACCAAACAGATGTGAGATAAGAAAATAGACCAAGAGCACTTGCTTAAACGAAATAAGTAATTCACGAAAGAAGCAGAGAAATCTTTTAGTGAGTTAGTCACATCTTCCCGTTTTCTTTAATTCTGCCTCAGTGTATCTGATAAACTGATCGAGATTGCGGTCATGAATAACTTTGGGTTTAATCACCATCTTATAAATTATCAGCGATCCCATCTTTCCCTCCACACATCTGTTGTTGCGACATTCGTAGGCCTATTGAAGTCGCTGTTTGGAGAGCGACGTTATGGCCGCTTCGCCATTATAAAATCCTATGTGATTTTTCAGCATCTTCTGATGTGGTACAGTTAGTCATTGCAAGGATCTCAAATCTGTAGCCGGTAGGCGCTTTCCTATGCCAGAGGACGCAAATTTTTACCTCAAATCATTTTTCTGATTTCATATTACCGTATCCTACTTCTCAATATAAAGACTGTTTTCTGTAATCTGCATTTGAAATCTCATCAATATATGTTTAGATTTAAGATAGATACTCGTAGCCTTTCTTTGACACAGAAACGAGACTTGTAGGTACTTCTTTTTTGTTTGTGGCTGACGTAGAGCAGTTATATACTGAAGATATGGTATGTTTTTCGTTATCTGAATCAGAAATGTTCCTAAATTTTGATGACAATACGTCATTTCTGGGAGCTGGAAACTTCCTGCGTCTGACACTTTTCTGTTGTGAACAGGATATACACTAAAAACGGAAGGAACTTCATTGGGGAGAATTCGCTTGATTGATATGCTTATACTGAAATCTGATGTATTAAAATGCAAGGTACATGCTCGTGCCTCGAAATAGCTTGCCTGCATTCTCTATTAAAACGCACTCCGAAAGAAAATTATGGAACGCCAATTTTCTTGCTTTTTAGCAGTATCCGAAGTATATAGAGATACACAACAATGCGCCATGCTTTTCAACCTCACAGACACTCACCGATAGAAACAATACTCACAATAAATTACATAAAATCAACATAACATCACAATTACTCCGTACACCACAATGTTTAAAGTCCGTCAAGAGCAGAACAGAAAGCTGACATCTAGCGGCCAAACCGCGAGCGGCAAATTAGCAGCTATGTCCCAGCCTTGGAGCGCAGTGAGTGATCCAGTTGGCCGTGATGTAGTATAATCAAATCATCGCCCTCTACTATGACTTGTTTACCGGCAATCAGTTTAAATATGTTTTCTTTCATTTTCTTCAGAGTTTTCAACATTGTCAAGAGCGACAACAGTTCCGATGTCACTGCTTTCTCTCCCACGAATGCTCAGATGACTCGAATACTGCCCAGCACATCCATTGAGCTCCGTGGTAAAAAGTGGTGCTCTTGCAGTACGTGCTCTTGTACACCACAAGAGGAGTTAATAGAGAAGCATTTGAAATTAGCGGCGGAGAGTGCGAGCAAACTGACAGAAAAGATCCGAAATAGCGCTGAAAGTATTTTATTTTCTCACAGTTCGTGGCCGAGAGCTTATCTAAGCTGCCAGTGCCCCCCCCCCGTCGGAGGTCCTCCCCCTGTGGCTGGGGGCGGTAGAATAACACCCACGGTATCCCCTGCCTGTCGTTAGAGGCGACTGAAAGGAGCCCCAGGGGCTCTGAAATTTGGAGCGTGGGTTGGCGACCACGGGGCCCTCAGATGAGTCCTGGTATTGCTTCCACTTACTTGTGCCAGGCTCCTCACTTTCGTCTATCCTATCCGACCTCCTTTGGTCAACACTTGTTCTTTTCCGACCCCGACACTATTAGGTTTGCGAGGGCTAGGGAGTCTTTTATTTTCACGCCCTTTGTGGCCCTTGACTTTCTTTGACCGATATCTTCATTTTTCGAAGTGTCGGATCCCTTCCAGTTTTCCTTTTGATTAGTGTTATATAGAGGATGGTTGCCCAGTTGTACTTCCTCATAAAACAATAATCACCACCACCACCACCACCACCACCCCCGGAGGGCCGGGTTTATTCCTGGCTCTACCACGAAATTTGATAGATACGAAGCCAGACGGGATCCACTCAGCCTCGAGAAGTCAACTAAATAAAGAGGGGTTCGAATCCATCCTCGAAGTGATTTTACGTGGTTTCCCACTTCTCCAGGCAAATGCCGGGATGGTACCTAACTTAAGGCCACAGCCGCTTCCTTCCCTCTTCCTTGTCTATGCCTCCAATCTTCCCATCCTCCCATAAGGTCCCTGATCAGCATAGCAAGTGAGGCCACCTGGATGTGTTATAGGTCCTCCTTCCCTGTTGTATCCCCAGATCTAAAGTCTCACGCTCCAGGACAATGCCCTTGAGGCGGTAGAGGTGGGATCCCTCACTGAGTCCGATGGGAAAACCAACCCTGGAGAATAAATGGATTAAGAAAGAAAGAAAGAAAGAAAGAAAGAAAGAAAGAAAGAAAGAAAGAAAGAAAGAAGTGTAAATTGCTTGTAAATAGTAGGAGAGATGATTCATTGAAGAAAAATGAGAACTATTTGTACAATAACATAAAGTTATGTTCGAATCATTTTGAAGACAGCCAGTTTCTGTCAGCAGAGAAGAAGAATGCAGTACCATTCCAAATAAACCGCTGTAGATTTCTTCAGAACTAAAGTTATTGACAAGAGATGATCAACCTGTGTTAAAGGAGCACCGACACAGATGTGTCTTTCGGCAACGGTGAGATAGGAAAGCGCTTGAGTGCGAAGGAAGCGGCCGTGGCGTTAATTAAGAAAAGCCTGGCGTGACAATGGGAAACCACGAAAAACCATTTTCAGGGCTGCCGACAGTGGGATTCGACCCCACTGTCTGCGGAATGTAAGCTGATAGCTACGTGACCTAAACCGCGTGGCTACTTGCCCGGTTGTCAAAGGAACAGGGTAGGAAGTCGAGGAGAATTGAGAGAACAGGGACTGTTGTTAGGAATTTCCTGTGTATTTAAGGAGAAAGCTCAAAAACTTGGATGTGCTATGCTGTTAATTCTCTAACGTAAATACCTGATTTTCCACATGAATGCTGTGAAGGTACTAGGTCATTAGTGTTGAAGTTATTTGTGATTAGATTACATAGTGAAATTTTGCAATGAAATTTCTGAGTGCCATACAACAACAAGAACAAGAACAAGAGCAACAACAACAACAATATCAAAACTATTCTTCTTCTTATTATTATTCTTCTGTTTACCCTCCAGGGTCGGTTTTTACCTCGGACTCAGCGAGGGATCCCACCTCTACCGCTTCAAGGACAGTGTCCTGGAACTTTAGAGTATGGGTCGGGGATACAACTGGGAAGGATGACCAGTACCTCGCCCAGGCGGCCTCACCTGCTATGCTGAACAGGGCTTTGCGGGAGGATAGGAAGACTGGAAGGGATTGAGAAGAAAGAGGGAAGGAAGCAGCCGTGGACTTAAGTTAGGTACCATCCCGGCATTTGCCTGGAGGAGAAGTGGGAAACCACGGAAAACCACTTCGAGGATGGCTGAGGTGGGAATCGAACCCACCTCTATTCAGTTGACCTACCGGAGCTGAGGACCCCGTTCCAGCCCTCGTACCACTTTTCAAATTTCGTGGCAGAGCCGGGAATCGAACCCGGGCCTCCGGGGGTGGCAGCTAATCACACCAACCACTATACCACAGAGGCGGACATACTGTTAATTCTCTAACTTTAATACCTGATTTTCCACATTAATGCTGTGAAGTTATTTGAGAAACCACGATTAGATTACAAGTGAAATTTTGCAATGAAAGTTTTGAGTTCCACCCAACAACAACAACAACAACAACAACTACAACAAAACAACAAAAACTCAAGTACTTAAAATTCAGTCATTTAGGTTGCTGAGATCTTTGAATATTATTTGAACTGTTTTTTTAGTTCATTACTATTTTTAAGATTTATGTGAAATTACCAAATTCAGTTCAATAATAGGACTTCGAAAATGGCTGAGATCTTAACTACAGTGGTGTGACCAGTTGTTCTTCCGAAAATAAACTATTTTCGTTTTCCTTCGGTGTTATTACCACGCTGTAGTCTAGTGAAGGATACGAAACCTGGACATTAGAGAAACAAGAAGAAACAAAATTTGACGCTGCTGAAATGTGGTTCTGGAGAAGAATTACAGAAACAAGTTGGGTGGATAAAAAACAAATGACGTTGTTTTAAAGAACGTAAAAGAGGATTGATGTTTATTAAGTACGATAAGGAGAGGAAAAAATATCTTTATACACGTATTGAGACATGACTCTCTTCTCCAAACCATCATTGAAGGTAAAGTACTGGGAAAGAGACCCAGGGGACGACTAAGGATATCATATATCAAGAACTCTATCGGTGAACTGGCATGTGCTTCATATAGCAACATGAAGAAGCTAGCAGAAGATCGTCAGATATGGCTACAGCGACAAGGCATTGCCCTTAGTGGATGATAATGATGATGCTGATGGTTTATCAACATGTTTTCTTATAATTTACGATTAATCTAGTCGTTGAGGTGGTTACAGTTTATAATTTACATGGGAAGGTGCAATCAGCCGTTGGGTAGAGAATTGTTCCTGACAGTTGTAGCTTGCTGGCTGCTGCGAGCGCTGGCGGCGTTCCGCCTGTCAACGGGATGCCATTTCATCACTAAGAAGCTTCGCGACTGTGTATATTAGATTGTGGTTACGTTAAGTCGTTTAGTTTCCGGTTACATTTGCATTGAGAATAGGGCCTTATTCTTGACCCCCAGCCCAAATATTAAAACAGAAATGCACTCTAGACATGATATAGGCTTTTGAACGTATGTCGCGTCAAGAGAATATGGTGAAATTAAGAAAATTTTGACTGTAAACGAAGACGACTTCTCCAGTGTTAACATTAGAATTCAGTCCGTCAGCTATCACACTAAGATACTGTATTCATAAAACAGTGCGTTTCACCTCTCGCTCAGTCACGGCCTTCCTGATTCTTAATGTTTTCCAAGTTGTTATGACAAATTTTAGCGATATGCCATATCTTGGAAACATACTGTTCTTTAGAGAATCGTATTACATTGTTTCTATACGCAGGTCAATTTTCCCATATAGAGTATATACCAATAACAAAATATTAATTATGGTTTTTCCCTTTTATATATGTTTAAAAACTGCTTTATTGCCTTAATATTGCTGCCATATTGGCGTCAATTTTCAGATCCTTCAAGACTTTGGAAAAACCATAGAGACCGTTTTTCTGAGGATATGAAAAGGCAGGCGGAGAGTGAGTGCTTCTCATTATAACGGGAGCTCCCCAACTCGATTGTGACTGACAGAACGCAAGGGGGCCTTTCATTATAATGAAAACTCCCCAACACGGTCTTCATATGAGAAACGACGTATGGCGACATCTCCATCATGTTTCTCGCTAAGAGCCATGCAGTGTAATAACACGATACTTCAAAAAATGTGTACACCTAGAATTCTGTATACAATGTAGAATTCCGTAGCGAAGCACGGGTACATAAGCTAGTGTTGAATAAAACCACCGTTTAGTCTTAAGTAATTCATGGCTTCATTAACATTTATTCAACGTGTATTGTGAAATTGTAGCAAACTGAAAGCGTTTTACGAACTAAGGTCTGTCGGATAAACGAAATGAATATGGAGAAGCTTTCGCGTCCAGAGCAATTAGATTTGGACACTACATCGCAATCCTTTTCGCAGGAATGGACGTACAGGAAGAAAACTTTTACTAATTTCCTGACAGCTAATTCGGGAGGACAACTCACGGAAGTTATAAAGCTTCAACTGTTAATAAGCCATATCTCTCTTAAGGTTTGTTCTTTAATTAGCGATTGGTTGCGACAGTTATTCTTTGGCTATTACCGGCATTGAAGCCGTATTTGTAAAACCGAAGATTTTTTGGTAGACACTTCTTAGCTACAGGACAACAACAGCAGCAGGAATCTGTCGACGAATATTTACAGGCACTAAAACTACTGGCAAAAATTGTAGTTTTAAAGCAGTATCAGCAGATGAGAGCGCAAATAAATACATTCACGATGCATTTATTACGGGACTATTATCCTCTGATATTAGATAACGACTTCTATAAAACATTACATTAAAATTAGATGAAACATTTTATCAGTACGGGCCTTAGAGATAGCCTTCTGTCTGAATTGTAATGATACAGCAATGCGTCGTCAATCGGTGCACCGTCAGGTGACACACAGGATACACTTCCTGACGATAATATGCTGGCCATCGTGCGAAGATAAGATCATTGCTTCAAGAGGCGGATCCAAGATTCCCTAAACGACGACGACTAAAATGTTTTCATTCCTCCCCTGAAGGTTGGTGGCTGTGGCCTATGTTAGGAACTGTCCCGGCATTTACCTTAATGGAGGAGAATGGAAACCACGGAAAACCATTCTCAGGACAGCCGGCGGTTGGGAACAGCCATGAGGTCCAGCCCTGTCCCGTCTCCCGAATACAGAGGCATAGAGCCACGGTAGAGCGGTTGCCACCCCTCCTCCGTTCGGTTGGCCGGTCAGAGTGCAGAGCTGTTGAACCACGGATCAGCCATGGCCACTTAAGGGCCGAGACCCACTCTGCATCTACCGACGATTTTTCCCTAAAGGGAGGGGCTAACTTAAAAAAAATACCGCACCACAAAGAAAAAACGAGTAATTGGGACATTTTACTTCCGTAGTGATGAAATTCCCCAAGTTTATTTTAAGATAATTTATTGATATTTATTTCACCACAAAATTCCATTCAATAATGTTTGAAGTTTAATGTTTAACTTTAATCTGTACAGTAATGTGTTAGCAGTTCACATCAATCAACAATTGACCAGTTAGAAATATCCAGATCTTCAACAGTTTGCTAATGCAAGGTCATTAAGCCGGTTCTTTCCCGTTGTAATTGTAGGTTTTTAGCTTACGTAGGCCGAGAAATTTGTCTCTGTAGAGGCTGTCATGACGGGGAGGGTGGCAAATATTTGTAGCAATAGTCTATAATTGGGAAAGGAGTCTTCAATACATAGAGCTCATTACATTTAACCTTCCTATTACGGTGCCAAAGTAAGATAAACTGCAGCTGTTTCAAGACCAATGATACTTTATCTTCTTCTCAAAGTCGTGCCTAAGGCAACAGCTTTACTTAACGTCTCACTTTCTGGATCTTCTTTTATTTGTTCAAGAAGCCTTACATGTAATATTAGTTCCTGAAATAGAATGAAGCTATCAAATCTTTCTATCCAATGAGTGGGACAAAATGCTTTAAACTTTTTGACTCACTGATATCAGGTTCACTAATCGTACACTTTAAGAGCAGACATTCTATTCGCAGAAGCAGAGACAAACGTTGTCACTGACGAGATAAATTCCGAGGCCGAAAATATTGAAAGTTTAATCAAACTTTTAAATGTAACTTTAATTTAATTTCGTGCGGCTATTTCTAGCCGGGTGAAGTCCTTGTAAGGCAGACCCTCCGATGAAGGTGGGAGGCATCTGCCACGTGTAGGTAGCTGCGTGTTATTGTGATGGAGGATAGTGTTATATGTGGTGTGTGAGTTGCAGGGATGTTAGAGACAGCACAAATACCCAGCCCCCGAGCCATTGGAATTAACCAATCCCAACCCGGTCGGGCATCGAACCCGGGACCCTCTTAATCGAAGGCTAGTACGCTAATCCTTCAGCCAACCAGTCGGACTTAAATGTAACTAAGGGGGGGGGGACTAAAGCCTTCCTTATCCCCTCCCTGGATCCGCCTCTGATCGCTTCATCTGCGGATTCAATCGTCACATGAGAAGTAATTATTCCTCTATGCTACTTGTAATAATTGCAAGAATTCAGGACACTACGCTGAAGTATGTCAGCCTAAAAGGATAGTTTGTGATATTGTAGTGCTGCTACAGGCGAAAATAGAAATAAACATAAGGATACCTGCATTAGTTCTAGTCATACTCTCCGTGATGCTTTGCTGGCTTTTTAAAATAAATCTGTCTTATACTTGGGGACACAACCTGACAACCTCGCCTCACACCACTACTCTCCAGCGACAGCCCGGTGTCTATTAGCGGCTTATAGGATTTACTACGTCTGCTGTAGCCGGAGTTGCCACATCGTCTGTTTCACCCGACACGAAGAAATGGTAAACAGTGAAGACAGTGGGGAAGAAAGTGGTTTGGCAACCTCTCCGCACCAAACAAGGATCGCTTATAGTTGGGCCCACGAAAGTTGGAGCCTGACATTTGAGCGGCGAAAGCAATAACTACGAAGTATGCTGCGTTGTCATGGTTACCTCCATCTGTGGCATATGACCCTTTGCTACCAGCTGAATATCTAATCAAATATGTAGGTTTAATGCAATTCAATAAACTTTGACCTGTTCTTAAGCTCGTGCTAATGATTCCAGCATTTAAGACAGAACACGCCATTGCCGATAAGTATGAGATTTCATAATCACTAAACTGACAATAACCTTAACAAATGCACATGTTAAATATAGAATAGAACTGAACAACTAGCCACTGATTAACTTACAAGAAATAAACTAATAACAAAAATAATATTCAGAAAACAAGCACTTACATAATTACATAAACCAGCAACAACTAACACAGTACTACTCCGAATAATACCACAAAAGAGACTGAGAGCAAGCCAACCCATGTGGCGATAGCTTCCTTAAATGTGGCATCTCTGTTATCGTTGCCATAGCAACAGACCATTTTCAAGCAGCGTTAGCCAACTTTTTCTCGCCGGTGGCGCTAAACGTCAGACTCCAACTCTCGTGGGCTCGGCTATAGAACTCGTTAACTCAGCAGGGTACAGGGTGTGATTGACTGCTAGCTTCCAGCTCGCTTCCAGGAACTGAGGCCGACATGTTTTGTCCCCAAGAGCCATGCAGTTTAGTAAAATGATACGTACACCTAGAATTCTGTATACAATGTAGAATTCTGTAGCGAAGCACGGGTACATAAGCTAGTATTGAATAAAACCATTAAAGTTAATGGAGTTCAGGCTGAGGCCTTCGTCGACACTAGCTTCATTAATAGCTCCCTTATTAGCAGAAACAAATTTGAATGGGTGAATGGAAATGTATAGATATCAATGGCATCGTCAGGTCTTGTTTCTTGTGCAAGAGCTACTAGAGTTCTTGGTAATCATATGACCGTGACGACGTGCGAGGACCTCGAGAACCCCTTTATGTACGCGGACTTGTCACAGCGTCTATACCACCTGTTATTATATTCTAATCTCAAGAGAGGATTGTAATCCTATCGCTATAAAGTCTTGAAACATTCTCGAGAAGACGACAAATATATAGAATCTTAAATTTCTAAACTTTTGAGCGAAGGTATAATTGGAAAGAGTGTGTCGGCTTGGAGGGTGCAAATCCTTGTTATATCGAATGCTAATCACAAAAAGAGGATTGTTGTGAACGATTCATAAACTATCAATAGATTTATGCAAATCGATGCGTACCCTCTTCCTAGTGTCGAAAGCATAGTATCAGATATAGCTAAATACGAACATTTAAGCACTATTGATCTACCATCAAATATCTATTGTCGAAAATGAGCATTTGAAGCTTGTGGGCAGCTCTATCAATTTCTAAGAATCCGATTTGGTGTCGTGAATGACGTGGCTGGTTTTGGGAGAGTAATTAATTCAATAATCAATTATGAAAAACTCAATTGCGTTTATGCTTATTTAGATCATCGATCAATCAATCAATTTATCAGTCAATAAATAAATCATTCAATCACATCATCTGTATATAAGGTAGTCACCCAGGTGACATATTCCCTATTGCTACTGACTGCTACTCTTAATGAAAAACTACAACGCGCTCAAAACACCTGTGTTCGCTATATATGTGACCTACGTTACTTTGACCATGTTATACCTGCCTACGATGAACTTGGTTGGCTAAAACTCAAACAGACCCGTAATCTTCAACGAATACTCCACGCATGCTCACCTCCCTACTTGTACAGTCAATTTCACCACCTCTCATCCAATCATAGTTTCGGAACACGGTCAAAATCTGATACTCTTATCTATTCCACTTCACCGCACCACACGATACACAAACTCATTTGTTATTTCTTCGGCACGACAATGGAATACAGTACCCGTCTCTGTCAGAGGAGCCTCACCTTCTAGTTTTAGGACACTTTGTCACCGGTACCTAGTAAGTAATGTTATGGAAATATTGTAGATTTAGTCTTCCTCGAACTATAGACTTTATATAATCTCACTGTAATTGCCAAGGTTAATAGAATTTAGCTAATCATGTCATAATTGTGTAAATCATCATCATAATCATCATCATCATCATTCTATTTTTCCTATTTTTATTTTTTTATTTTTATCATAATATTGTGTTGTTTAGTAGTTGCATGATGTTTCAATTGTAAGTGTATTTATTTTAATTTTGCACATGTAGATACTGTATTTTCTGTTTAGATGGAAGAGAGGGCCTAATGGCCTTAATCTTGCCAGACAAAATAAATCCATTGTATTGTACTGTATTGTATTCTTTTTTACCTAGCCTTTCTTCAAATGTTTTCAAAGAACTAAGACATTTATTGAGCATTTCCCTTGATAAATTATTCCAGTCCCTTCCTTCTCGTCGTACATAATATGAATATTTGCCCCAATTTGTCTTCTTTAATTCCAACTTTATCCTCCAACTTTTAAAAGCTCCACTCAAGCGCATTCGTCTACTAATGTCATTCTACGCCATATCACAACATATCACAGCTCGGAACATACCGCAGCCCGTCTCCTTATTCCAAAGTCTTTCCAGCCCAAAATTTGCAACATTTTCGTAACACTTCTCTTTTGTCGGAAATCACCCAGAACAAATCGTGCAGCTTTCTGTTGGATATTTTCCAGTTCTCGTATCAATTAACCCTGGCATGGATCCCATTACAGTATGCAGCACAACCCAAATGGGTTACGATAGAAACTTGGAGAAGTTCCTTGTAGCAGTTATGAAATATGGCCTTACCCTCAATGGAAGTAATTGCAAATTCTCTATCAAAGCCATTAACCTCCTAGGATATAATATTACTAACAAAACTATTAAACAGTGAAAACTCGAATGCCAATCAATCGATCGGATACACGGTCTACGTAGGAAGATGGTAATTTCCATAGCATCTCGGCATGATGTTGCGCCTTAATACAATGTCTTCTATCATTCACCAAATCACAGGCTTTCACAGCTTTCCACTTAGTGTACTGGATAGAGGCAATATCTACGTGTTGTAGCTTGAGTGAATCGGCTAACTCGCGGCTGCGTCCAGCCATTGCTCCAATGTTAACCGTCGCAAATCGGGTAATTTGGCTTCGCTCCTTTAACCTGCTCCCACCTTGGGCAGGTAACCCTGCATATTTCTCACACCAATTGTGCGGTACCGGATTTCTGAAAACTAAAGAAAAAATCCTCGGTTCGCCATGTTAGAAATATCTGGTATCACATATCAATCAATCAATACTAATCTGCATTTAGGGCAGTCGCCAAGGTGGCAGATTCCCTATCTGTTTTTTTCCTAGCCTATTCTTAAATGTTTTCAAAGAAATTGGGAATTTATTGAACATCTCCCTTGGTTATTCCAATCCCTAACTCCCCTTCCTATAAATGAATATTTGCCCCAATATGTCCTCTTGAATTCCAACTTTATCTTCATATTGTGACCTTTCCTACTTTTAAAGACGCCACTCAAACTTATTCGTCTACTAATGTCATTCCACGCCATCTCTCCACTGACAGCTCGGAACATACCACTTAGTCGAGCAGCTCGTCTTCTTTCTCCCAAGTCTTCCCAACCCAAACTTTGCAATATTTTTGTAACGCTACTCTTTTGTCGGAAATCACCCAGAACAAATCGAGCTGCTTTTCTTTGGATTTTTCCAGTTCTTGAATCAGGTAATCCTGGTGAGGGTCCCATACACTGGAACCATACTCTAGTTGGGATCTTACCAGAGACTTATATGCTCTCTCCTTTACATCCTTACTACAACCCCTAAACAACCTCATAACCATGTCTACCCGATAACATTAATTAAAAACTCAGCCATAGGCCACCCAATGGAGTTTCGGTTCACTACCGCAATCTGGCGGAGTAAAACGGAACGCCGAAATTGACACACAGGCCGCCTATTATTTTTATTATTAGGCCTATTTTTGCTTGAATTTCACCAGTGGGTCTAATAACTCCATTTGAAAGTAACGTATCTTTATTTACTAATTATTTGATTTGCTTTTTTTGTGTCTAGAAGTATTTTCAAACATTTTAGCGTGTAAGTTAATTATATTTTTGAATTGCCTCTAACTCCTACTGCCAAATTTACATAGCCATTAGGGGTGACGGTCGGAGTCCTCACCCCCACCAAAACTCCTCCCTGGATCTTCCGTATGCGACTAATGTCAGTTATATAACAATGTTTAATAGAAGTCAATAATTCTATTTATAGCAAAGTGCACGAATGTGTTTAACATAATATAATATCTATTCAATTATTTGCTGTATTCTCTGAGAGATTTCGTACGCTTGTGTCATTTGGTGAAGCGACGTCTCACACCATTTCCGGCAGAGCTTGCACCTGGTTGATGAAAGTATAATATCTCGCAAAACTTCTGGTGGAGCCCGTGCACCGCCAGCCATATGATAGCGCCCCTGGTCCGGACCAACCTGTGTCCTTCATGGCATCCATGGCATAGAAAACCTAATATTTATTTCTGCTCTTTTCTTCTTGCTTCGTGTTAAATGATCCTTTATGTGCTGTGAGATCGATAGCAGCTAAGTAGTTTTGATGTCCTCAATGAGAAGAGTTTCTCGTGCGAATCCATGGACCAATCGTGTATTGGATACTCTTTGAGTTCTATTTAGACATCTTGCCTTTATCGATTCTATAGCTAACAGATCTGAGATTTTTATGTTTTTATCTCATATCCATAAGTAATCAATTACATTATTTTTGCTCTGAATAGTTCCATGGCTGTTAAAAACAACCCTTTGTGGTCTGTAATATCATAAATAGCTGTTATTGCTGCTGTGGTTCGTTCGCGGACGTAAATTCGGAACGTAGTTCCTGTTGTCTGTAGGTGATTCCTAAGTATCGAAAGTAGTTTCTTCTTGAATTTCTTCTTCTAGCTTTATCTTGTCTTCCGCAGCCATTCGTCTACCATTTCTGAATTACATTTGTACTGTTTTGTCTCTGTTGATTTTAATTGTCTTCATGTGCTCCACTTCGGAGGTTATCCACTGATGCCTGAAGGTCTTCCCTGTTTTCGGAGTGTGGTACCATATCGTCTGTATACAGGAGCAGTGTCGTGTCCAGACCGTTTATGATCCTGTTCACGTCTGCTGTTGCTTTGTTGAAAAGAATTGTGCTCATTGGGTCGCCTTGTAGTACTCCTTCCATTTGTTTGGTTGGGTATGAAATGCATCTTCTATCATTTTGTTCTCATTTAGTATCTCCTGAATGATGTTTGGCAGGTCGTTTTCCTCGTTTTCCTCTCCAATATTTCTTTTTGAAGTAGTTTCTGTCCGTCTACAGAGTCATTCGCCTTTTCACAACTTATGAATACAGTTAAATATTTCCCTCTGGGTTATTTTAAGTCGTCTTTGATTCTAGGAGAATTTTCACGGCCTCCAAAGCCCCTCTTACTTCTCTAAATTCAAATTGTTCCATTGGGATATGCGGCTCTGCTCCTTCTCAGTCTTTTATTGATTATCGAGGAAAATAGTTTGCAAACAATATTCTCCAGACCTATGCTGCGATACGAGTTTGGATTCTCAATTTTCCTTTTCCTTTAAAGAGTATTTTGATTGTTGAGGTTTTCCAGTTTTCCGGAATGTGTCTTTTTCGAGGCCTTTGTTAAATAATTTTGACCAAAAAATCCGATAAAGTATCTGCCGTCTCCTTGAGATTTTCATTGAAATTATTAACTGGATCTATTGCCTTTCTTTCCTTGCGGCATTGGAGGGTCTCTTGCACTTCTTTTTCAGTGACGGATTTCATTGGTTTCTGTTCTTCTGTTAGGCTGTTGTCTATTTCATTTTTGTTGAGAAGTTTGGTAAAGTGTTGCTTCCAGGTGCCCATCTGAATTCCAGCTATTGATGTTCTCTGTTTCTTCTTTAACGCTAGGAATGGATACTTTTCGGCTTCTTGAGCTCGTTTCTTCGCCTTCTTCTCGCCGTGTTTTGCCATTTTTTGTTATAATAGATGTTTATCTTCTTTCAGTTTAGATGAATAAATCTGGAGACTGTTCTTAGTGCGATGTTATCTTGCTAAATTTAGAATATTGATTGGAGGTGGTGATTATTGTTTTAAGAGGAAGTACGACTGGGCAACCATCCTCTACAATTCTGAGTACTTATCTTTTCTGGAAACACTCCTTATCGAACCACGGTTTAGAGCTTCTCTCTGATTGTAGTCCACATCTCTGTTAACGATTCTGATGTTATTTCTGCTGCTTGTGCCATTTTTGCAGCAAATCCTGATTCAGATTGCTTGACATTGTTACGAAAAAACTCCGCCTGTTTCATTAATCTAATTTATTCCAGGATGCCCCAATAAATGATAAATGCACACACACACACACACACACACACACACACACACACACACACACACACACACACACACACACACACACACACACAAGTATATTCAGCTATGAATGGCCACACTTACTGATTACTATCTATTTACAAGTCTCTCTTCCTTATGGCGGAGCAGGCGGTCCGGCCTTTTGCTATTACCTGGGGACGGCTGATCCTTACCTTCACTTCCCCAAGTCCAGTCATTTCGTACAGAAGCTCTGTGTACAACGCTGGACTTAAACACAGGGCTACGGGCTACACAACACACGATGATTATCCCTTGATTCAACTCCAGAGACTGTCCAGTAATTCACACAGTCACACGCAGTGAATAACTAAACAGCGACAGCTCAACAACTGGACGATACTCACAACAGCGAATATTAACACAAGTCCCTTCACCCTCACACTCACGATAGCGGCTTTCTTCGCTGACTCTGGGCGATCCTCAGCCAACAGAAATATCGAAATACACAGTATTGTCAGGTAGTACACAGTGCTCCGTTCCGCACGCGTCTTCAGTCAAGCCACTCTCTGTACACTCCGATACCAACAACCTCAGCTCCCCGTTCACACCTCGGTGGGACACAAGCGACAGGCAACACCTCTGTCGCCCTCAGCCCAATCACCGAATTCCAAAACACTGAGTCTCACACTGACTCCACCACGGAGTCCAACACTGACTCCGAGTCCAGCACCAAATCTAACTTCACCACGGAACTCAATACTGACTGACTGTCCGCGGCTAGCCTTCCTGTTTATAGCTCAGGTGATGTGAACCTGAACATCGTTCGACTCGTTGGCTGAATAGTCAGCGTACTGGACTTCGGTTCAGAGGGTCCCGGGTTCGATTCCCGGCCGGGACGAAGATTTTAATCGCTTCTAATTAATTCTTCTGGTTCGGGGACTGGGTGTATTTGTCTCTCCCAACACTATCCTCATCTTATTCAGACAACATACCACTCTACCAACCACCACAGAAACACGCAATAGTGATTACATCCGTCCATGTAGGGTTGGCGTCAGGAAGAGCATCCGGCCGTAAAATAGGGCCAAATCCTCACGTGCGACGCAGTCCGCACCCGCGACCCCACACGTGTGGAAGAAAGCGGTAGCAACAGAATGTGAACCAGAACATTCGCGAGGTGGCTAGAGGCGGAATATTCCTATTGATTCTCAAAAAGAAAAGAAAACCTTACAAGTAACCCAGCCGACGAAGACTATACACGGAAATACCAGCCATACCCTCCGGGCCGGCTGGGAGCTGCTCGGTTGGCTGACTCACTAGTCTCTCCCCAAAAGTACCGAAAGAGGGCTACGATAGGGCTGGCCCGTAAAAATACATTACTTTAAGCTATTTGATTTCTTGCCCTGTCATAGATTGATTGACGTTGGAAGCTTATGTCTACTGGTAGATGTTTTCTTAGGAGCTTCTGAGTCGTAGTGCAGAATTCTTTGTAAGTGTATTTTTATATTTTTCCTCTGTAGAAAACTAAGTCTATTGTGCTTGTTCCGTTGGGCGAATAATAAGTTGCGTCCTGATTTTTGTTTACTAAATTGAATCCTTCTTCTTGCAAGAGTTCTAACATCATAGTTGACCCGTTGTTGGGCCTGTCCATTCCACAATTTATGTTGGGCCTGTCCATTCCACAATTTATGTTGGGCCTGTCCATTCCACAATTTACGTCTCCCGTCGTGAGTACGACTTTTTCATTTCTTGCTATTGATATTGCCTTGATCGTCTGTTCTGTTGTTCCTTCTGTACCTTCTGATAGACTGATGTACAGTATATCTCTATTATAGTAAGTCTGCCTGTCTGTCTTAATAGTGATTGTATGTATCTTCGTCTGTAAATTTCTCTGAGATTGTGATGTTGCAGAATCAAGTCACTCCCCCTTCTATCCTTCGTACCTCTTTGAAGTTTGCTAGGATACGTAGACTGTAGTAGTTATTAATAATTACTATTTATTCAGAAGTTTTGGGATACAGTACAATGATTCAAATTCTTTTCTGACAAGTCATGCTTCCCTCATCACATCTTAAATATAAACCACATCTGCACGTATTTGTATAAACGTTGGTAAGTCTTACAATGGTACCATCAGGGTAAGTTACTACGCTGTTAACAGGCCTAGTTTTGGGACTGCATGTCGTATTCATCGGCAGAAGAGGTGTGCAGACGGGAACACAGCGACGTATCGTATCTGAAACATAAAACGAGCTTTGGTAACTTATCCCTTAAGTCAATCAATCAATCAATCAATCAATCAATCAATCAATCAATCAATCAATCAATCAATCAATCAATCAATCAATCAATCAATCAATCAATCAATCAATCAATCAATCAATCAATCAATGCTGATCTGCATTTAGGGCAGTCGCCCAGGTGGCAGATTCCATATCTGTTGTTTTCCTAGCCATTTCTTAAATGATTGCAAAGATATTGGAAATTTATTGAACATGTCCCTTGGTAAGTTATTCCAATCCCTAACTCCCCTTCCTATAAACGAAACTAGCGACAGGCAACAACTCTCTCGCCCTCAGCCCAATCACCGAATTCCAACACACTGAGTCTCACACTGAATCCACCACGGAGTCCAACACTGACTCCGAATCCAGCACCAAATCTGACTTCACCACGGAACCCAACACCAGAACATTCGCGAGGTGGCTAGAGGCGGAATATTCCCATCGATTCTTAAAAACACCTCACAAGTAAGCCAGCCGACGAAGACAATACACTGAAATACCAGCCATACCCTCCAGGCCGGGTGGGAGCTCCCCGGTTGGTTGACTCACTAGTCTCTCCCCAAAAGTCGAGCAGGTCGCCTCCTTTCTCCAACGTCTTCCCAGCCCCAATTTTGCAACATTTTTGTAACGCTACCTACTCTTTTGTCGGAGGTCACCCAGGACAAATCAAAATGCCTTTATTTGGATTAGCAGGTCGCCTCCTTTCTCCAACGTCTTCCCAGCTCCAATTTTGCAACATTTTTGTAACGCTACCTACTCTTTTGTCTGAGGTCACCCAGGACAAATCAAAATGCCTTTATTTGGATTTTTTTCCAGTTTTTGAATCAAGTAATCCTGGTGGGAGTCCCATACACTGGAACCATAATCTATTTGGGGGTCTTACCAGAGACTTATGCCCCCTCCTTTACATCCTTACTACAACCCCTAAATACCCACATAACCATGTGCAGAGATCTGTAACCTTTATTTACAATCCCATTTATGTGATGACCCCAATGAAGATCATTCCTTATATTAACACCTAGGTACTTACTGTGATCCCCATAAGGAACTTTCACCTCATCAACGCAGTAATTAAAATTGAAAGGACCTTTTTTTTATTTGTGAAACTCAAAACCTGTTTTAACCCCGTTTACCATCATACCATTGCCTGCTGTCTACCTCACAACATTATCCAGGCCATTTTGCAGTCGCTCACAATCTTGTAACTTATTTATTACTCTATACAAAATAACATCATCCGCAAAAAGCCTTATCTCTGATTCCATTTATTTACTGATATCATTTATATAAGAAAACTAGCTGATGTACCCGTGCTTCGCTACCTGCAATCAACATAGGTCACTACAAAAACGTAAGTATGAATGTAGTATGAATGTAGTATGAATGCTATCATATAAAATACTCGATCAAATGGAAAGCCACACGTTTTATCACTTTTAACGAACAGTGCTGCGGTTAGATTGCGGTGCCAATCTAATAGTCCAAAGTTCCAGAGCTGGGATGACCAGGCCGCAGATTGCCATGAACACTCATCTGCCATTATTCCGCTAAATATGCACACTGTTCATTCCAATCAGTGCCTCAGAGTAGAGATTGAATAGCCCGAATGCTATGATGATGCAGTGTGTTACGTACCAGTTGTATCAGAAAATTTACAAACCAGCGGAATGGCATGCTAAAGAAGAAAGTTATCTAACTCCCCAGCTACTTCCCATCAATATTCAGACAGGCTGTTACACTCTGTACGACTGGGCGAGTTGACCATGTGGTTAGCGGTGCGCAGCTGTGAGCTTGCATCCGAGAGATAGTGGATTCGAACCCCTTTGTCGGCAGCGCTGAAGATGGTATTCCGTATTTTCCCACTTTCACACCAGTCAAATGCTGGGCCTGTACCTTAATTAAGGCCTAAGACACTCCTAGCCCTTTCCTATCCCATCGTCGCCATAAAACCTATCTATATCGTTGTAACGTAAATCAAATAAAAATATTCTGTACGCAGCAGTAATCGTATCTACCGGAGGTGAGGGGCAACAGAAGACACAAAGCACATAACGACAAACAATGGTCAATGTAATGTTATTGTTGATCAATGTTATGAGCTTTGTATATTGTAGGCCTTCACATTTAGTTTTCTTTCGACTCTGTGATTTGTAAACCATAAATTGTAGTTTCTTATTCTCCGACTTTACATACCGATTTTCATTAAATGCTGTTTACCCATTTTCTCGTTACTCGGCGCTGATATGGACTTAGTAACAAAAATCGAAATTCATGAATATCTTTGTGATCGTAGCCAGTACAGTAACAATGTATAAGACATGAATAATAGGAAATTTGATACTATATAACCTTAGTTATGTAGCATTCATCGATTACACCTCTAATCAGAAATATTTCAGAATTACATTTTAGGCCTTCCCCTAAACTACCATTTCACTCAGCGTGAATAAAATAATTTAATCCTTGACTATAGCGACTTATTTCCTGACTTTGCATACCGATTTTCATCAAGATAGGACTACTAATAACAATATTTGAGAATTAAATTTTAGGCCTTCCCCTAAACTACCATTTTTCTCAGCGTGAATACAATTATTGATAGTTTAGATTGTAGCAACTTATTCCCCAACTTTGCATACCCATTTTCTTTAAAATACGACCACTAATAACATAAATAGTTGAGAATTCAATTTTAGGCCTTCCCCTAAACTACAGTTCACTCAGCGTGAGTAAAATGATTTATAGCATAGATTGTAGAGGCTCATCCTCTGACTTCACATACCGATTTTCATTAGACCACTAATAACATAAATAGTTGAGAATTCAATTTTAGGCCTTCCCCTAAACTACCATTTCACTCAGCGTGAGCAAAATGATTTATAGCCTAGATGATAGAGGCTCATCCCCCGACTTCACATACCGATTTTCATTAAATTCTCTTCAACCGTTTTCTCGTGATGCGTGTACAGACAGACAGACAGACAGACAGACAGACAGACAGACAGACAGACAGACAGACAGACAGACAGACAGACAGACAGACAGACAGACAGACAGACAGACAGACAGACAGAAATTACGAAAAGTAAAAAGTACATTTTCTTGTTACTATGGACATGACCGATACAGAAATACCATTATTTTCAAATTCTGAGCAATGTACAGACTAAACTCTTATTTTATATATATAGATATAAAGGTCCAATAATACTGCCTTGAGGAATTCCCCTCATCATTATTACAGGATCAGATAAAGCTTCACATACTCTAATTCTCTGATATCTGTTTTCTAGAAATATAGCAACCCATTCAGTCACTCTTTTGTCTGGTCCAATTGCACTCATTTTTGCCAGTAGTCTCCCATGATACCCCCTATCAAATATCTTAGACAATTCAATCACGATGAAGTCGATTTGACCACCTGAATCAAAGATGTCTGCTATATCTTACTGGAATCCTACAAGTTGAGCTTCAATAGTATAACCTTTCATAAACGAGAACTTCCTGCTATCGAACCAGTTATTAATTTTGCAAACATGTTTAATATAATCAGAAAGAATGCTTTCCCAAAGCTTACATGAAACATGTCAAACTGACTATCCTGTAATTTTCAGATTTATGTCTAGCACCCTTTTTCCTCCATATACAGGGGCCACTATAGCAACTCTCCATTCATTTCGTACAGCTCCTTCATTCAAATAATAATCAAATAAGTGCTTGAGATATGGTACTATTTACCAAGCCGTTGAGATTTAGTATATCCCTCGAAATCTTATCAATTCCAGCAGTTTTTCTAGTTTTCAACTTTTGTGTCTTATTGTAAATGCCATTGTTATCATAGGTAAATTTGAATACTTCTTTACATACTACTGAATGAATACTATTGGATTTTGAAGATCCTCATATACACTCTCCCCTTTTTCATCAATGATTGCTGGAATGCCCTTCTTGGAACCTGCTTCTGCCTTAAAGTAGATGTACATACCGTTCCATTTTCACTAAAATTTGTATGACTGCCAATTATGCTTGCCATCGTGTTATCCTAGCTGACTTCTTTGCTTGATTCAATTTCCTAGTAAGTCCCTTCAATTTCTCCTTACATCCATAGCCATTTATAGCCATTTCCTCCTTCTTAGTCTCTTTATTTCTCTGTTATAATAAAGTGGGTCCTTACTATTCTTTACCACCTTCAAATGTACAAACCTGTTTTCAAATTCCTGAACAATTTCTTTAATCCCATCCCAGTGTCTGTTTACGTTTTTATTTACCGTTTCCTACCGATCACTGTTACTTTTTAAAAACTCCCTCATGCTTGTTTTTCAGCCTTATGGTACTGCCTAATAGTCCTTTTAAGACCTTCCTTTCTATCACATTTTTTTAAACTGCAACAAAAACAGCTTCGTGATCACTAATACCATTTATTACTTCTGTTTCTCTATAGAGCTCATCTAGTTTAACAGCAGCACGTCCAGAATATTCTTCCCTCTACTTGGTTCCTACACTTTCTGAATCAGCTGTCCTTCCCATATTAACTTATCTGCCATTTGCTGGTCATGGTGCCTCTCATTCGCATTGCTTTCCCAATTGACATTTGGTAAATTGTGATCGCCCGCTACAATCACATTCCTTTCCATGTCATTTCCCACATAGCTGATTATCAAATCAAATCAAATCAAATCAAATCAAATCAAATCAAATCAAATCAAATCAAATCAAATCAAATCAAATCAAATCAAATCAAATCAAATCAAATCAAATCAAATCAAATCAAATCAAATCGAATCGAATCGAATCGAATCGAATCGAATCGAATCGAATCGAATCAAATCAAATCAAATCAAATCAAATCAAATCAAATCAAATCAAATCAAATCAAATCAAATCAAATCAAATCAAATCAAATCAAATCAAATCAAATCAAATCAAATCAAATCAAATCAAATCAAATCAAATCAAATCAAATCAAATCAAATCAAATCAAATCAAATCAAATCAAATCAAATCAAATCAAATCAAATCAAATCAAATCAAAATCTCTTTATTTGCAAATGAGGTGTCTACCTCGGTGGCAAATGGTACACTAAAATACATTATTGTCAAGCACTAAATATTAAATTAACAAGAGAAGAAAATTTTCCTATAATACAATATTATACAATTTACGTTAGAGGCGGCAAACTATCGATAATAATCGCCATCGATATTTTCCGATATTATGAGCTCTACTATCGATGGTTTTCAAAACGTGGAACGAATAATATCATTATGCCTGAAAATAAAACATTTGTTGAACACAATACACAAAAAATCAGTAGAAAGCACAACTATTTCATGCTATGTAATTTCTGAAATTCAAATCGAAATTACTCATACAGTAAATCTCTCCAGTGACCGCCCGAGAAATTCTCGTTCTGCTGCAGTGTTCGTTTTGCGATCGCCGGACATTTTCTCAGGTATTGTAATATATTTGGAAAAATGTTTTGCAGCAATCTCTACAGATGGCAGGAGGGTTTTCAGTTGCTTTCATGATGTCTTTAACCTAAAATGTGCCTTATCTTCTCTCGCATACATACAATCTCTTGAGCCGTATCCTTCCGGCCCATATGAAATATTTAGAGTATTATTTGACAAAATATATATATTTTATTCATACAAGCTACAGTCCTAAATGGTAGAGTATTGAATCCCAAGAGCTGAGACCGGATGTCTGAGACTTCCTTGTGAGAATAGTTTCGCGTAACCAAGCGTTGGCAAGGTTCGGCACGTGTACTGGATGATGACCAAGCATTATATTCAGCCAATAAGAACGTGAGGATTTAGCAAGTATGGAGTCTACATCGCGCCAAGTCTCAATCCCAGGTTGACCAACGTGTACAGTTGCTTGTGTTAATTTCTGTCATTCATCGGATTTCCACAGGTCTAGAAGCAAAATATAGTCAGAAATACAATATTATAATTAGAGGAAGAGATTTGCTATTGTTTGAACTGTGTTTCATAAATGTATTATAATTAATATTGTGTCATCATACATAGCAAGCTTTCTGATTGGTGGTTTGTTTAGACAACCGGGAACCCCAGAGTTGAAACGGCGTTACCGAAGCTTCCTCAGTACCCGAGCTCTGGAGAGCGTCATTCTGACTGGATAGTTTGGAGAGTGTGGAAGTGTATTCTGATTGAATAGCTTGGAAGGTGCAGAAGTGTATTCTGATGGAGTCGCTCGAATAGTGCGGAAGCGTAACTTCTGACAGTATCGTTTGAATAGTGCAGAAGTGCTATTGTGATCGTGAATATTGAAATGTTATATTAGTAACAGTATTTGATTCTAAACAACTGTTTCAATCGTGCAGCTGGAAGATATAACTGTTCCAGAGTAAATGGAAAATTATATTATTGCAAAGTTTGTTTTTCAACCCATATAAACTGTGTTAACTGACCGCAGTCTAGCGAGTGCAAGGGAGACGTGCTATTGTCTCACACTTTCGCGACGGGCGCGTTCGCGAGTAACTTTCGTAGCGTACCGCGTGCTGCTCTTGAAACTGTGTATATATACCCTTAAAGTTGAAGTTTTCATTATTAAGGTGTCAGTGTGTTTGGCTGATCCTGTAAAAAAAGAAGGGTTGTTCGACTCGTGGCATTGAGCGGCGAAGATATTGTTAACCAAAGCCTTCTGTGTTCCAGTTGTAATAACTTTTCATCAAGAAGATGGCTATGCATGTAGAAGAAGGAAATGCATTCCCACGTGTTAATGCTGTGACCAACACGGTGTAGATCCCTTACGCAGCGGGGATGTGAGCTTTTACCTTGTATCCCGAGAGTCGCCATGAATCAGATAAGACGCTTGTGTTATTTATGGAATGCTATATTAATTATGTTAAGGTACTAGGGCAGTGTAGATAGGATTTTTAATTTCATGTAAAGTATGCCTGACGGCATGTGTTTGATTCATTTTGTTATTATGATATATTCGGATATGAGAATAATGCATGTTTATTTCGTTTTCATTTTGATTTATGATTAGATAATTGGGATAACGAGGGATTTGGTAGGATTAGTTTGTTGTTCATTTATGCATGTTTATCTAGTGTAGGATATTCCGAGTTTTCCTTATATATAAATGCTAGGAGGACTAGATTAATTGGTTCATCTAAGTACAACGTTAAATACGTGTTACTTCATTTTATTTCGGTTATTCAGAGAGACAGGTATAGCTAATTTGCATGACGCATGGTATTTCAGAAGCTGTCCGAAGGAGCTGCATAACGACGTCGTAAGAATAAGATCTTTGAAATTAAGTTGGAATCTGTTTTTGCCTAATGATTTGCACAGGAAACGAACCGGGTCTCATAATGTGGAAGGCCAATGTGATTCATAAGAAATATGAGATATAAGATTGCATGCTGATTTATAATGTGTTGGTGCAGGCCAATTGTATGCCTGACATGCGAGAGAATAATGTGCAGTGGATATGTACCTGCCAATTGTCTTCTGAGTGTATGTTGTGATCAGAATAGACAGTATTAATTCCAGACTAATGAGTATGACGTTGTTAAATGGTAAAAGCATACTAAGAAAGAATGATTATACGTGAGTTTCCGTATAGTCGGCGAAAGACGTTATCTCATGGCAAACTGATTACTGGCCTTGTTTTGTTAGAAAGCGCGAATGAGACGGTATTTCCGGTGACAGTCTTGGGAGACAGAATCCAAACTTTAGCACAGTGTTAAATTCAACATTCCTTTCAGCTCGCAGTCTACCCTGAAATACATGACGGATGACCGCGCTGTTGAGCGCTCAAATGCAGCAGAAGGAGGCAATGTTGCCCATTGCTTTCTTCATGATATTGAGGGTTATTTATATGTTTTCACATTACAGGATGATGTTTTACATTGTTATATAGTGTTTGAATACCTTGTCTCGTTGTTTTAATGGGGAACAGCCCGAGT
Organism: Anabrus simplex; assembly: GCF_040414725.1. Classification (NCBI taxonomy): domain Eukaryota; kingdom Metazoa; phylum Arthropoda; class Insecta; order Orthoptera; family Tettigoniidae; genus Anabrus; species Anabrus simplex. Next base: position 87,751,889 of record NC_090265.1, on the reverse strand, counting down.
GCTGAATTATTGATGGTTAATCTAGTTCTGACTAGATTTCTTTCTGGTGAACCGCGATTCACGTAGAATCTGTGTAGTATTTGAAGTTTTTGACTCGTCATCCGATGTATATAGATGTGTTTAGTTTTGTTTATTTGATTTGTTGTAAATATAGTATAGGAAATGCCCCTAGTATTTTGCATAATTCACATAACATCCCATCGCGTCTTAATTTTTATTTTTTTCATCGTAACCTTTCTTCATAATGTAACCTTTCTTTAACCGTAGAGTTTTGGCGACTCTCGGTTCAAATTAACTTCGTATCGTTGTGATGCGTTAAAGTGTAACTCCATGCGGAAACAGTACATACCAGTGTATCCGTACACTTGTTACCATACAATATAAACAATGGACTATAAGAAGAAGCTCAGTTCTGAAAGGATATAAGTACTCATTGCTGAGCTTGATATTTTATTTCAATTTTGTTTCCTTAAACAGTTAACGTTGTAAATGTCCATTTTTTCCCTTTATTTTTGAGTTTTGTTATGATATTTTAACTTTTGCGTTCATCAATTTTCAAGTAGAATGATTTGGGGATATTTATAAATAAATTCATCTTACCCCATATGATTGTTTCTCATTCGTGTTATATTTCCATTTCCTGTCATTTATTTATATTTAAGAGTAGAACTTCGACTTTTATCCTGATCCAACCGACAACCAACCCACTCTCTGCCCAACCCTGAGTTAGTCGGATGTTCATACAGGAATGGAGGCATCGTCCTAGAGGGCACTTACCCTTGGGTACGGTACACTCTGACAATATATAAATCTTATTTTTTGTCCCGTATTGGCATCAACTCAACTAAGGTTAGGTTGCATGGAGAATCCTACCTTCCAAAATGCTAAATAGTATTTCTGCCGGCACTGAAGTCGCAGTTACACAGAGATTCTTAAATGCACACCTATGAATTGGAACAAACTCCTCACCAGTTAACTGTAAACAGCTGCACAATTTCTGTTAGCGCGAAAAATAAGCCAATGAGGAAAAAAAATATCGTTGACTATCGATAGTAGGCAACTGACTATCGATGCCAGACAATAGTGATCGCAATCGATAGCACTATCGATAGTTTTTCGCCTCTAATTTATGTTAACATTTTTTTCTTTTAAACACACAGCTCATCCTTAATAAATTTATATTGTTTACAAAATTCTACTTATTATATCTCCTGTACTACTTACAAATATAGTCAACTGATATACAGTATGTGGAATTACTTCAAATGATACTATACAACTGGTATAAGATTAAAATTTACATCGCATTTATTTACCATTTTTTTACCCATTCTGGAACTTAAGCAGCATAACGATCTGCTGCGTCTTAACCAGTGCCCCTTTTGCCACCACTTTTCAGAGTTCCTGAAGGGCTTCACAGCTAGCGTAGCGGTCCCAGGGCCCTCGAAGTCCCCACTGTACTTCACCCCTACAGGCAGTCCCCTACTTTGGCTGTCCAAACTCCTTAGATCAGGGGATGGAATGAATTTATTCACACACATTTTTTATTTACATTAACCTGCACTGGTCGAATGCCCTCAAACATTTCATTTATTTTCTCTGTACATACACTGACTGACAGAGCAAATGCAACACCAAGAAGGAGTGGTTCGAAAGGGATGAAAGTTGGGGAAAAAACAGAGACGGCACGGACGAATAATTGATGTTTATTTCAAACCGATATGCAGGTTACACAATGCGCACGGCATCGACTCAGTAGGATGTAGGACCACCACGAGCGGCGATGCACGCAGAAACACGTCGAGGTACAGAGTCAATAAGAGTGCGGATGGTGTCCTGAGGGATGGTTTTCCATTCTCTGTCAACCATTTGCCACAGTTGGTCGTCCGTACGAGGCTGGGGCAGAGTTTGCAAACGGCGTCCAATGAGATCCCACACGTGTTCGATTGGTGAGAGATCCGGAGAGTACGCTGGCCACGGAAGCATCTGTACACCTCGTAGAGCCTGTTGGGAGATGCGAGCAGTGTGTGGGCGGGCATTATCCTGCTGAAACAGAGCATTGGGCAGACCCTTAAGGTACGGGAGTGCTACGGGCCGCAGCACATGCTGCACGTAGCGGTGGGCATTTAACGTGCCTTGAATACGCACTAGAGGTGACGTGGAATCATACGCAATAGCGCCCCAAACCATGATGCCGCGTTGTCTAGCGGTAGGGCGCTCCACAGTTACTGCCGGATTTGACCTTTCTCCACGCCGACGCCACACTCGTCTGCGGTGACTATCACTGACAGAACAGAAGCGTGACTCATCGGAGAACACGACGTTCCGCCATTCCCTCATCCAAGTCGCTCTAGCCCGGCACCATGCCAGGCGTGCACGTCTATGCTGTGGAGTCAATGGTAGTCTTCTGAGCGGACGCCGGGAGTGCAGGCCTCCTTCAACCAATAGACGGGAAATTGTTCTGGTCGATATTGGAATAGCCAGGGTGTCTTGCACATGCTGAAGAATGGCGGTTGACGTGGCGTGCGGGGCTGCCACCGCTTGGCAGCGGATGCGCCGATCCTCGCGTGCTGACGTCACTCGGGCTGCGCCTGGACCCCTCGCACGTGCCACATGTCCCTGCGCCAACCATCTTCGCCACAGGCGCTGCACCGTGGACACATCCCTATGGGTATCGGCTGTGATTTGACGAAGCGACCAACCTGCCCTTCTCAGCCCGATCACCATACCCCTCGTAAAGTCGTCTGTCTGCTGGAAATGCCTCCGTTGACGGCGGCCTGGCATTCTTAGCTATACACGTGTCCTGTGGCACACGACAACACGTTCTACAATGACTGTCGGCTGAGAAATCACGGTACGAAGTGGGCCATTCGCCAACGCCGTGTCCCATTTATCGTTCGCTACGTGCGCAGCAAAGCGGCGCATTTCACATCATGAGCATACCTCAGTGACGTCAGTCTACCCTGCAATTGGCATAAAGTTCTGACCACTCCTTCTTGGTGTTGCATTTGCTCTGTCAGTCAGTGTATTTTGGAAAAAGATCAAACACTACACCTGGTAAACTGTTCCACTCCTTCACACCCTTCCCAATGAATGAAAATTTACCACAATCGCTTCTGCTAAAATTCCTTCTAATTTTATAATTGTGGTCAGTCCTGCCAATATAATTATTTTCCAACTGAAGCCTCTCACGGATATCTCCCCATGCGTCTAATCCTGTATAGGCTCTAAATTATCCTATAAGTCTAGTTTCCTCCCTTCTCTTAAAGTTTCCCACCCAAGTTCCTTTAACATTTCTGATACACTACTCTTTCTCCAGAAATCCCCTGTTACAAATCTTGCTGCTTTCCTCTGCACACTATCTATTTCTTTTATTAGGTATTCTTGGTGAGGATCCCAAACGCTGTTTGCATATTCCAATAATGGACGAATCATACTTAAGTAACTTTTCTCTTTTAATTCTTTGTTACATCCTTTAAGTAGCCTCATTATGACATGTAACAATCTGTATGCTTTCCCAACTATGTCATCTACATGACCCTTCCAGTGCAAATTACTTTCAAATCTCACACCTAAGTATTTGCACTTGCCATCTTTTGGGATAACTACCACATCCAAAGTATATTCAAATTCAGTTTTAAAACTGTTTGTAAATGTTGTAACAGTTGATTTGCCTCCATTAACCTTCATATTACTCTCTTCAACCCATTGTAGGATACTCTCATGGTCCCTTTGTAATTCTGAACAATCCTCAATGTTTTTCATTTCCCTATAAACAATTATGTCATCTGCATACAATCTTATTTTTGATGTTATATTATTCCCTAAATCCTTTACGTATATTAAGAAAAGTAACGGACCGATTATACTACCCTGTGCAATTCCCTTCCAAACTTTCCCTTCCTGTGATACATTATTTCCTACTTTGACTTTCTGAACCCTTGAATTTAGAAAAGTTTTTATCCAAGGTGTAACCCCTAAGTCCAATCCTATTCCCTCCAATTTCTTTAATAATATTCCATGTTCCACTCTATCAAAGGCTTTGGAAAGATCTATGGCAATGCAATCTAACAGGCCTCCTGAATCCAATTGATCTGATATGTCCTGCTGAAATCCCACCAGTTGTGCCTCACAAGAAAATTTCTTTCTAAATCCATACTGGCTCCTCATGAACCAATTTTTATCATCATATATCCTCTGATGTACTTTGATATTAAACTCTCCAGTATTTTACAAACTGTACTGGTCAGGCTGATTGGTCTGTAGTTCTCTGGTTTCCTTTTATCACCCTTTCCTTTATAAATTGGTATTATTATAGATTCCTTCCATTCCTTTGGTATTACACTATTATTTATGACATAGTCAAAGATAAATTTTAAATAAGGCACTATGCACCACCCCATTGTCTTTAACTCCCCAGTAATTTGATTACTTCCTGCTGCTTTTCCTTGCTGAAGCAGTTGGGTTTCTATGAAAATATCTTCATTTGTGAATGAGAAACTTCTTGTTTCCCTCTGTGTCTCTCCCTCTCTATCTTCTGTTTGGGTTTCCAACTCCTGACAATCATCTACTGAATACCTGAATTCCCTACTAAATAGGTTTGCTTTCTCAGTATCTGTTAAATAGTGTTCACCCCCTTCTCCCACCATTGTAGGAATTTGGATTCCTTTTCCTTTTTTATTCCTAATATATGAATACAGCTTTTTCCATTTCTCCTTGTGGTCATTACCCTCTTGAAGTATGCCATTCATATAATTCTCTTTTGCTTCCTTTTTAACTCTGTTCAGTTCCCTCATTAGCTGTTTTCTTGTTTCTCTATTCTCCCTACCCTCTTTGATTTTCCTGTTTGCTATTCTACATTTTCTTTTTAATTTTCTTATTTCCCTTGTATAATAAACAGGGTCTGAGGTCATTTTACCCTTCTTAACAGGTACAAATCTCTTCTCTCCTTCCCAAATGATTTCTTTAAATTTAGCCCAAAGTGTATCCACATTACTCCCTTCACTTATCCAACAACTGATTTGTGATTTAAGGTAAGTCACAAATTCATCAACTTTAGTTTTTCTGTACAATTTCTTGTCTTGTGTGACCCTCTTATTAAGCCTTTTTGGTACCAGTCCTACATCCATTATTACAGGCTTATAGTCACCTATTCCTTCAATTACCTCAGTTTTATCAACAATTTCCCATGTTATAACCAAGAATAAATCTAGTAATTTACTGAGACGAGTCGGTTCTTGTACTACTTGGTGTTATCCTCCCTCCCAAATTAACTTATTTGCCAGTTTCTGTTCATGGGCTTCATTTGCAGCTCCATTCCATTCAACTTCAGGCAAGTTTAGATCTCTCCCAATTATTACCATATCATTATTATTGTTTTTATTAGTATAATCTATTATTTTCTCAAATATTTCCATATCTCTTTCCTCTCTTTCAGGCCTATATGTTCCTGTAATTCCCACCTCCTTCATATTATCACAAACTATTTTTATCTCTAATATTTCATCCCATTATCCCATTATCTTATCAAATTATTCCTAATCAGCATCAACGCTACCCTTTCCCGGTCTGTACTCTCCAAAAACATCAAGTTACCTATTATCTTTAGAAACGAGCCTTGCGCCTAGAATTTCATGTTTGTCGTCCTTTAAATTTAGCCCAAAGTGTATCCACATTACTCCCTTCACTTATCCAACAACTGAATTGTGATTTAAGGTAAGTCACAAATTCATCAACTTTAGTTTTTCTGTACAATTTCTTGTCTTGTGTGACCCTCTTATTAAGCCTTTTTGGTACCAGTCCTACATCCATTATTACAGCCTTATTGTCACCTATTCCTTCAGTTACCTCAGTTTTATCAACAATTCCCATTTTTGTAGCTTTCAAATGATTCAAATCAAATCAGCCACTACTGGTCTGCATTTAGGGCAGACACCCAGGTGGCAGATTCCCTATCTGTTGTTTTCCTACCCTTTTCTTAAATGATTGCAAAGAACTTGGAAATTTATTGAACATCTCCCTTGGTAAGTTATTCCAATCCCTAACTCCCCTTCCTATAAACGAATATTTGCCCCAATTGGTCCTCTTGAATTCCAACTTTATCTTTATATTGTGATCTTTCCTACTTTTAAAAACACCACTCAAATTTATTCGTCTACTGATGTCCTCCCACGCCATACCCCACTGACAGCTCGGAACATACCACTTAGTCCAGCAGCTCATCTCCTTTCTCTAAAGTCTTCCCAGCCCAAACTTTGCAACATTTTTGTAACGCTACTCTTTTGTCGGAAATAGCCCAGAACAAATCGAGCTGCTTTTCTTTGGATTTTTTTCAGTTCTTGAATCAAGTAATCCTGGTGAGGGTCCCATACACTGGAAATACCCTCATAACCATGTGCAGAGATCTGTGCCCTTTATTTACACTTGTATTTATGTGATTTCCCTAATGTAGATTTTTCCTTATTTTGATAACTAGGTATTTACAATGATCCCCAAAGTGACTATCACTTCGTCAATACAGTAATTAAAACTGAGAGGACTTTTCCTATTTTTGAAACTCACAACCTGACCTTTAACCCCTATTTATCATCATACCATTGCCTACAGTCCATCTCACAACATTATCGAGGGCACCCTGCAGCCGCTCACAATCTTGTAACTTATTTATTACTCTGTGAAGAATAACATCACCTGCAAAAAGCCTTATCTCTGATTCCACTTCTTTACACATATCATTGATATATATAAGAAAACATAAAGGTCCAATAATACTGCCTTGAGGAATTCCCCTCTGAATTATTACATGGACAGGTAAAGCTTCGCCTACTCTAATTCTCTGAGTTCTATTTTCTAGAAACAGAGCCACCCATTCAGTCACTCTTTTGTCAAGTCCAATTGCACTCATTTTTGCCAGTAGTCTCCCATAATCTACCCTATCAAATGCCTTAGACAGGTCAATCGCGATACAATCCAATTGACCTCCTGAATCCAGGATATCTGCTATATCTTGCTGGAATCCTTCTAGTTGAGCTTCAGTGGAATAACCTGTCCTAAACCCAAACCGCCTTCTATCAAACCAGTTATTAATTTCGCAAACGTCAGAAAGAATGCTTTCCCAAAGCTGACTGGCCTGTAATTTTCAGCTTTATGTCTATCACCCTTTTCTTTATACACAGGTGCCTCACCAGAATGAATACTCCCCCTCCTACCATTCTTACCCTATCTCTACGATACGCACTCCAGTTCTGTGAGAAAATTTCTGCATCCATTATATCATTTCTCAGCTATGATTCAACTCCTATTACAATATCTGGGAAGCATGTACTGGAATTTATTAAATTAATTCCATTCCTTTCTTTACAATACATCTACAGTTCAACACTAAAATTTTTATGTCATCCCTACTTGACTTCCAAAGCCCTGTACCCTTATCACCGCTCCCTAGACCACCCCGTTTCCCCGAATGTACCTCCCTATAACCCTTCTAAACAAATGTACTAACTTACACGTACCACTCCGGTTTAACTGAAGGCCATCTGAGCGTAGATCCCTTTCTCCTATCCATGTATTTCGATATATAATAATTAACTATGTTGTCGTTTGGGAAATCACAGGCAAATCTTAAGCTCGTACGTCCAGGATGAATGAAGGGAATTCATATATATTGTGTCAATGGAGTTCGAGATTGTACGGGGCCGGCGGATGACGACAATGCTGACTGAGCAGCGACAGCGAGCAGCGACGTAAACAGCGCTAATTATGGATGCTCGAGATGGGGAAGCCTCTAGAAGAAGCTGGAAGCTAATTATCAGTGGAGAATGCGCCCAGAATGATCTGGATGTTGACAGTACCAGAGTCGTCTGCGGTCCTTCAGTAAATCTGAGTTACGTCAATCATGACTGAACATAAGCAGATGGTCGTGAGTCCGTAATGATTCATTCAACGGGAGTAAGATTTTGAGACGACTATTTGGAGGTCAACGAGCCGAGCTTGTTCTGAACTACTTTAGACCGACACTACGCTGTGAGAAGCCGTGTGGAGAACAGGTGTTCGACGCACTTGCGCGCAATGTGCTCGACCACGGTCGTGAGTACAAACCGTGTCGAATGGCAAAATCAAGCACGAGCGATCTTGTAATTAACTCTAGATAGTAAATCAATACATTTTGTGGATAGTAAAATACGCTATCTCTTTGTATAGTGATTTAACAATATTTTTACGTGACAGATCTCCGTCCCGTATTTCTTTAAGGGGATGACTAAACCAGGCCGGGGTCCTCCCAGCCGGCCCGGGGACATGTCACGGACTCGCCTCCATTGTTCTCTTCGTCTGGTTTCACCCTGCACCTTCTGAAACACGAAACGGCGATGTTCTGTCTCTAGCCGATCCCTGAATATTCTAGTAAACCATCATCGAGATGTAAATACAAGGCCGCCACGAACAAGTTGTTGTGGTGGAGGGTCGAGTCTGTGATGGTTGTTTCACCAGTCAATGTTGGTGTTCGGTAATCGGACTGAAGCAGCAGCAGTGCTGGCTGTTGCCAGTGATCCACCGGTGTCAGAGTATCTGAACGGAGTAAGATGTGTGTACTGCCTTGGAGTACTGTATGTGTACCGACGTGGTGTGAGTGATTGGAGCTTGGCAGCAGAAGTGCTGGTTGTCGTCCGTAACCCGCCGGAGTTATAGTATCGTCGAGCATTCAGCAGAATACTGGCTGTGTACTGCCCTGGAGTACTGTCTTCGTACTATCGTGGATTTTGGACCGTCTTTGAGTCTGTGTGTGAAACAGTTGCTATCTGTGTAATTGGAACAGTGTTAATTGAGGAGAATCATACCGCTAGTTAATATTGTTGAGCTGCTGATTTCCAGTTACAGTGTTCAGTATCTCGCTCTATTCGACTGTGTGAATTTCTGGACTATCTCTCGAGTCGAACCAAGGAACAGTCGACGTGTGTTGTGATGGCCGGAAGCTTTGTGCTTGAGCATGTCTGCGAAAGGCTGTTTGTGTAAAGTAACTGTTCTTGCGAGTGAAAGTGGAAGTTAAGGCTAGCCTGTTAATAAGGATTAACTTATAGCCGCCTCAGATAATACCAACGAGCCGAATTGCCTGCAGTGTGAAAAAGACAGACCTGTAAAAAAACCAAACCCCACGGCACTACAGCCCTTGAAGGGCCTTGGCCTACCAAGCGACCGCTGCTCAGCCCGAAGGCCTGCAGATTACGAGGTATCGTGTGGTCAGCACGACGAATATTCTCGGCCGTTATTCTTGGCTTTCTAGACCGGGAGACAGACCTGTAAGTGGGCAGTAATTAGTGAGTATGGCCATTGAATAGAACTGTGTGTATTAATTTAGGCCATCCTAGAATAAAATTACAGCCATGCATGGTGCATGTGACTTCTTGTATAATATTATTTTACAGGTGGTCTACTACTACTACTACTACTACTACTACTACTACTACTACTACGACTACAACTACTACTATTACCTCTAAATTTGCTTTTCAGAGAATGTGGGTTGGAATTCAACTGTCGGCAGCCCTGAATCGTTGCCTACGTTAGACACACAACGCGGTGAAATGCCGACCTTTTGTAGCCAAAAACGCAAGCACAGTAGTTCCATCTTCCTGCTACAGCCCTATCCTTGCCGAGAAGTAACATGTCGAGAAAGCTCTTCAAAGTATTAGTAAGCCCTTCCTGTGTTGTATAATGAATGTGTTTATATACTGGTGATACTTTTAGTGATTATTTGTTATAATGAGACTCCGTGGCTCAGGCGGTAGTGGGCTGGCCTCTCACCACTGGGTTCCGTAGTTCAAATCCCGATCACTCCATATGAGATTTGTGCTTGACAAAGGAGAGGCATGACAGGGTTTTCTCCGTGTACTCCGGTTTTCCCTGTCATCTTTCATTCCAGCAACACTCTTCAATATCATTGGCCCAGAGGAGTACAACAGGCTTCGGCAGCCGCCACAATTCCTATCCTTGCCGCTAGTTGGATGCTTCATTCATGGCAGTGGATTTTCATTTTCATATGCTATAATAGTGTTTTGTAGTATTTCTATGTGACAAGTGTATTTGTATGTTGTAATGGTGCACTGCTGCGTTCCATACTGTATGTCAGACGATGTGAAAAAGAAATCCTGAGAAGAACAGGCTTCGGCTTATGAGCGGCTAGTTTTGGCTAGCTTTGCAGTTCTATATTTGGGAGGTATAGGAGCTAGTCTCTACCATCTGCTGTCAGTATAATGTTTTCCGTGGTTTCCTATTTTCCTATACGAAGGCAAATGCCGAAAAATATCCTTTCATAGGGCACGACCGCTGCCCCCTCACCTTCTCCGCAATTCAAATCACCTCTACCCACCTCATTGGCTGGAGAGTGGGCGTTATCCTCTAAGAGGCCCGCTGTGCCCCTTCAGGGTACGGGATGACAGCTCGCTTAAAATAAAGAAAATTATATATTCTTCTCACTTTCCTAAAGTCCCAGCTCTGGAAGAGAAATGGACAGTTACAATGTCCAGGCAATTGCTAATATATTGTTCATGTATAAGCTTGAAATAATTTTGTTATATTATTTTAAGACGTCTAGTTTTTTCCTAATGCCCAGTCAAAATAGAACTGACATCATTGTGGTGGATATTTGGTTAGAACTGCGCAGGAGAATTCACAGTATTCGTTCTGTCTAGAGCAAATTTCTGGATCAGTACAAAAGCCCTTTGATGTGCCTTATTAAGGCACAAGGTCGAGGCGTATTGCCCCACCCATCGAGAAAGATTGACTTCTTCATAACTGTTCTTAATTTCACTTATCATGTCATACAATATATCTAAAAAAATGGAAAAGGTACCGAAGACTTTGGAAGACTGTGTGTGTTGTTCCCATATTCCTACAAACATTTATATGTGAAGAATGTAGTAAAGAGACACTGCCTGATAGAGTTGTAAGAAAGTTTTTCAAACTAATACATGACTATTATGCAAGAAATATTACAAATTACATTAATTACGTGAGGAGTAAAGCCTCCAAGTTGGAAAATTCTGATGTTGTTATTCAAAGTACTGCAGCAGAATAGTTAAAGTTCTTTAACATGTTTCATTAAATAGTCGTTTATTAAATTACGAATTGAAAGGTTTTGTTCAATTAAGTGTGTTATCTCTATTAATTCAAATGTGATGAATCACTGTATGTATCCCTAACTAATAAACCAAGCGGTTCAACAGTTCTTGACAGTCAGATATAGCGAAGTATTCTGAGATGCCAGCCACTTCTTACAACAATGCTTTTTGCTGCCTTGAATTAATATATCGTAGGCAGTGCCTGAATATACCTAGTTTTCCGTAGTTTCCTATGGTCACACTTGGCGAATGGCAGATCAGTACCTCAGTTAAGGTCCTATCCCTTCCTATTCTTTACCTCTCATTTTTAAAATGTTTCAAACACTTCTTAGCAGTCAAAGTAGGGGGTCCCCATACGACGAAATACGTAAAATTAAGCAATTTCCTCAGTTGTTCCGAATGTTGAAGGGCTAAAGGGAGAGTGGTGGTGGTGGTGATTATTGTTTTAAGAGGAAGTACAACTAGGCAACCATCCTCTATATAACACTAATTAGAAAGAAAAAATGGAAGGGATCCGACACTTCGAAAAATGAAATCGGCCAAAGAAAGACAAGGGCCACGAAGGGCGTGAAAATGATAGACTCCCTAGCCCTCGCAAACCTAATAGCGTCGGGGTCGGAAAAGAACAAAAGTTGACCAAGGGAGGTCGGATATGATAGATGAAAGTGAGGAGCCTGGCACAAGTAAGTGGAAGCAATGCCAGGACTCAACTGAGGGCCCCGTGGTCGCCAACCCACGCTCCAAAGTTTAGAGCCCTTTGGGCCCCTTTTAGTCGCCTCTTACGACCGGCAGGGGATATCATGGGTGTTATTCTACCAACCCCACCCACAGGGGGAGCTAAAGGGAGAGAAAAGTTCTCAAGTTGTGAGTCTGGGATAGCTCTATCAAACCAAACAAATCAAAAATTACTTCCGGTCTAATTGCAGTGCCGGAAAAAATAGCTTATGCCTTTACTCGTTTTCTTTTTGATTCAACTCCTAGCCAAAATAACTTATTTACACAATTATTTCTGTAATGTTCTTGGTTCGATACCCTCAGGCGTTTTTTGATTTTTTGACAAATGTCCACACCGAATGTACTTACTCTGCATTGACTCACATTAGCGCTCGTAGTGGTGCTTAAGTGAAACAATGCATTGACTCGCATTAGCGCTCGTAGTGGTGCTCAAGTGAAACAATGCATTGACTCACATTAGCACTCGTAGTGGTGCTTAAGTGAAACAATGCATTGACTCGCATTAGTGCTCGTAGTGGTGCTTAAGTGAAACAATACATTGACTCACATTACCGTTCGTAACGGTAGAAAACGGCAAACTCCTAATCTAATCGACTGGATAACGAAGATTAAAAAAAAGATTGTAATTATTGGAAATAAATATATTCTCATTCTTTATTATATTTTATTTATCCAAAATTCGTAGCTCATATACCTAGGATGTTTTCAACATTGAGTTGCTTGCCTGAAGAGCTATAACTGTGGATTTTTAATACAGCGCCGCCGAAATCCTATCTCCGCAAGTGGGATGTTAAATAATCCACAGAACTAAAACACAGATAAACATCGTGTTTGATAGATGATACATTTCTAAAGGCAATAGAACAACTAACAAAACATTCTAAACAAATATAGGTAACTCCAAATAAACAATAACATTTGAAAATGAACTGAAAGGCATTCGCATTCATCGTTTCATATCCAGTGTACCGGTAGTTCTCAAATACTTCCAGTAATAGGCATTAGACCTCGCCTGACATTTTTCTCGCTTTTCGCTTTTAATGGTGTTTTTGTTTATCATTACCTGATCCCTCCTTGCCACTGAATCGATTCATTTTAATTTATTAACTAATTTTTTATTTTTCATTTATTTTGTTGCAGGTTGTAGATTTTTGATAGTAGTGATAATTGTTTACAATTTCATAATGCACCTTATTAGAAATTCCATAGTTTACAACCATCTAAGACTGAGTTATTGTTAGTTATTGTTCTTGGAATCCAAGTGTGGGGGATTAATTCAAATTTCGCTCAGCATATGCATGGAGCCAGGAATGCTGAATAAAAATCTTACTTCATTGAAGTTATTGGGTAGACTTTTTGTTTTTTATACACTTAAAATGCATTTCCCACAAAATTAATACCGTCCGCTAAGTCACACCTGGTTTTGACAGAATTCTTCATATTGGTACTCTTAATCTTTAATACTCAATAAATCCCATGCTCATTCAAAGTTTTTGTTTTCCATTTCCTGACACTGAGAAATGATTTAGATGCTGATGACCGTTAACAAATTTAAAGTGATACATATTTAGAAGATTGTTTATGACAACTGGACTCTCGAGACTGGCAGTAGTTGGAACCTTGTTGATAGTTGGATCAATGGGCACTGAGCTGGATAACCCCATTTTAAATATGTAATGGTGCAATCTGAGGCCAAATTATTTTATTTATTTTATAAAATTGCTAGTGTGTGTGAATAAGTATCATGTAATATAATGTGAACATAAGTAGGATTTAGGATGTCTTTTCTTCCAGGCATGTTTGATTTTTCTGATGTTTACTAGCATAATCAGGTGATATCCCTCTGTGATTTCAATGTAACATAGTATATTTCTTTATTTGTTCTTTCATTTGAGTGGGGCAGTAACCATACACGTGTATGTTTAGATAGGGAACGACGGCTCGCGTAATAATTAAGTAAACAACGTACTAGATCTACTATTGCATTTCACACAACAATTCACAGCAGATTATAGGAGTTACTGAACTAAAAACTTGGAGATTAAATTATATTTTTTATTACTAATTACATGTGTTACCCATGAATAATGAAAATTTAAATTTGTAACAGTGAATATTTGGGATACTCAAGTAGGATTTTATAGATCCCACGTAGTTGTGAAAACAGTAAAATTTATGTTAACAACAACGTTCAGTAATTCTCGATATTTTAAGTAAAAACAATATCGAAAATTCTATGTAAATGATGGAAAGTTACACAGTGATTTTTATTTTATTTTCTATTTTAAATTTAATATCTGTAAAGGAAGTTTGTCATATAATAATAGAGAATGGTTAAGAAAGGGTGAAATAACTACAGCAATTCATATCGGAATGTTCTAAGCAAATGAAAAGTTAATAACCCACATGATGTAAAATTATAATTTATTATAATGCAATAATTAATGACATTAAGTGTCGGTCTTAAAATTTAACCGGTGGTTATAAAACTATTGTAATGCACTTTAGATCAATGATGATCAAAATAATAATTAAGGCATTGTCAAATGTAAGATGAATTAGTAATGTGAGAGTTAATAAATTAATTACTTTTATAAAAAGTTCATAATAATTTAATTAATTAATTGTATAAAAAAGCTCATGATCATTAATACATTTCTGGAAAGCTTCCAAGCTGACTTTAGAGCAAGACTTTAAAACGTTTGCAACTTGATAGTCTATGTTTATATTTTATTTTCTCAGTCAGTGAAATATGGTAATTATGTTTTCTTGTGGGTTAATAAAGATTTATTATATTTAAAAATCAGTCTGAGTCAAATGAGATTTCCTTTTATTCGTTAGTATACTGTAGATAGCCCGTAGTTAGACAATCCTTATTAGCACCCTGAAAGCGATGAAGAACTGATCACCAATGAGACAGGATCTCCAGTAGCGGTAGTATATATTTTTACAGCAGCCGAGTCAAGAACCGCGATAAGTTACCGCAGCTCTACCGGAAAAGGGGGCAGTAAGGAAGAAAATGGACGTTTTCAGCTCCCAATACTCGACAGAAAATTCTGTGTAAGGAAACTGCTGATATTGTCACATTTTACTAGGCATAGTAAATCAAAAACTACAAGCGTAAAAAATGTACAAGCTACTTTACGTCGCACCGATACAGATAGGTATTATGGCGACGATGGGATAGGAAAAGGCTAGGAGTGGGAAGGAAGTGACCGTGGCCTTAATTAAGGTACATCCTCAGCATTTTCCTGGTGTACAAATTGGGAAACCACAGAAAACCATCTTCATGGCTGCCGACCAGTGCCGGATTAAGGTATTAGGGGGCCCTGGGCTATTTAAAAATATGGGGCCCCTTCTTCGTAACATCATGTAAGACTAGCATACTGAAGTCGTTATAGAACTACTTCCACTTAAATTGATGAGTAGGGAAGTGTTGAAATAGACTACAATTTTTCTCTTTTTTCATGTTAATATTTCATAATGCCAAAACATATTCTACATTTGTCTCATCATCACTATCAAATCGACATATAAAACAGAACTTACGTTTTTTGGCACCACTAGGATATTTTCTATCCATTTTACAAGAACATTACTGTTGTAACTTACGAATGGTTCAATAATCAGTGTTGAACTGGAAGTTCTCTTCCTGATGCAAAGATATAGTATAGCATGCGCATTCCACCGTGCTTCCCCTGTCCCCTCCCACTCACTTCCTAGACCTCTTCCCCCCGCCCCCCCCCCCTCTGCCCGTACTCACAAGCTGCCCGATTTAAATGTTCGTCAACAATAAACTTTACAATAATTACAGTGTGTAAGTAGCGAGGATTCGTGTCTCCGGACGGTAATTGATTCTAGCAGTGATGAAATACTCACGCGATCAGCTGATAAAAAAGGAAGGAAGAGTGCGTGTTTGATATTTTGCGAGCCTATGTTTTCATATACATGGACGGAGGTGGAACAGCAGGCCTTTTTATACAATTTTAGGTTCGGCCCGGGGCCCCTTGGCACGCGGGGCCCGGGGCTGCAGCCCCATTAGCCCCCCTTAATTCGGCCCTGCTGCCGACAGTAGGGTTCGAACCCACTATCTCTTGAATGCAAGCTCACAGCTGCGCGCCCAACTCGCTCGATATAAAAATAAATACACTTGCACGTTCTTTATTATTTTTCATCATAATTCACTATTTTCAAACTTCACTGTCGCAAGCTTCAGTTCATAGATTCGCGGGTTCAATTCCTGGCTAGGTCTGGTTAATTCCACGAATGCGGGAATCAACCAACCAACCAACCAACCAACCAACCGACCGACCGACCGACCGACCGACCGACCGACCGACCGACCGACCGACCGACCGACCGACCGACCAACCAACCAACCAACCAACCAACCAACCAACCAACCAACCAACCAACCAACCAACCAACCAACCAACCAACCAACCAACCAACGAAGAAACACGTAAAGCAAATACATCCCTCCACAACATGTGCAACACAGTTCGCTTCCAGGCCCCACTAGGGTGAGATGAAAGCAGTGGAACAAGTGGTAAGTAGGTTTCCGTTTTGATGTAGGCCTACCAGGATTACCTACAAGTTTTAAATTACGAATTAACTTGTGACAGTATTAACAAGATTGAGCCTCTCCTATAACCTTTTTCGACTGGTGTTAGCACCATTGAAAATAGTGTCAATCGGCCTTACGGCAATGTACCTTTTTAAGTTTATGTAATGTGGAGTTCGTTCCTATACTCAGTTGGTGAATGTTTCCGTCTAACTGCGCATGCGTCGGCAGCCGCCTGGCGTAACTAGCCCTGGCATCGCCAGCAATAGCGGGAGCCAGTTCGCAGCGAGAAGCTATTATGGGTGGCAGTGAGAACGTTTGCTACGCAATGGCGTGGTGGGTTATTCTGAAGCCCCCGTGATTTCCCCTTTAATGGGGATGTATCCCTGCTGGACCTTCTGTTGACCTTCTACCATTACCTCTGAAATATCATTTTGGGTGAAAGCTTCTTCTGGATTCTTCGTAACAAGATTAAGTTATCTGGACTCGTGGTAACCTACTTCAACAACAATGACCAGGTTTGGATTTTCAAAAAGGTAGTGTCTGAAAGGTATGTACCTGTGTTAGATTTCCCTCATTCGCCGTGAAGAAAAACTATCATGTGTCTTCGGGTGCGGAAGAATAATAGAAGAACCTGCACCTGGCGAGCCGAACCCGTCCTGGAATATCCCGGCACTAAAAGCCATACGACATTTCATTTTTTCATTGCTTTATTGCCCCCAACAGAACGTGATTTTAAGAAACTTGAGTGGCTTAAGGATACTCTTTGGTGGTCTTTGTCAATACACGGCTGTAAGAACACTGAATTTCGCTGTGCGGAGAAATTCATATTTAATATCGAATAAAGATTTATCATAATCATATGAGGCTCAATTCGATGGGTGCATTATATCCTCAACCATAATCTCCTTTAATATCATTCGCTATCTCGCTGTATTTCCTTAATCGCAAATATTTAGATATGTAAAACATTATGTTTCATCTAAGTTCTTTTATCAAAGATTATAATTTTTTTTATCCAAGTTACTTAAATCATTGTTCCTTAACAGTGAAATACAGGCCTAAGGCTTGGAGGCAGATATCCTTCCCTAGCCAATTAAAACGAATATAAACCACGTGTGTGTATTTCATACTTTATTAATTTTTAAAATACTTGTTGTACCGTGTTCTATATATATTGAATTTCATCAATGCTTCAGTACTTTACACTTTCCTTTTTCGCACGAATCTACAAACAACTAAACAGGGCAAGGTAATACTAAATACGCGCCAAACTCTTTGTTTATACATCAGATTGCTGTCCAGGAAGTGTTCCAACACGATCAAGTTCGGGACCAGCCGCTGACCAATCCCAAACCGGCGCATGCGCACAGGGCGATGCATGAATTCGCCGGTGACCGTCGGAAACTCGTGTGTTGGAACGAACCTCATAATTAACTCTCTCACGCATCACAGAAGAGCCTCAAGGAATTGTTCTTATTTCAGTAGGTACTCAAGGAACAGATAAAATTATGACCAAAACCCCGACCACAGAGAAATAAAAGTCAGGGTTAGAAACGAGAGCATGTGCACAGCTCCCAAGAAAGAAGACGTAAACGTAAACATGCCCACCATAATTAAAATATCAGAATAAAAATAAAAGAGAGGTTTATAAAAAGGAACTGGGCATGCCAAATAAAAGGTGGAGGAATGAAATAAAAACTAAGATAAAATCCCCATTATGCCACCCATTCACACACGCTCGCATACCAGCACACAAACTCAATAAAACACGACCGATAAAGAAAATGGTCGCGTTCATCCATCGAGAGGTCCAAACCAAGCAATGCGTAACACAATGGTCTGAACAAAAAAGGTTCCCGGGTAGCACGGTATGTGTGCACATAAATATAATTTCGGTAACAGGAGCAGACAATCCGAATACTGTCCTAAAGGTTCATCAAGGTCGTAATTCGTACAGATTGAGTGTCACGAAACGGATGCGCAGTAGACTGCCATGGTCGTGACGTCACCGGACCGCCGCTCCCATTACACTACGCATTGTTTGGCGCGTTAATATCAGTCTATATACTCTTTGGTATCGGTGACTTCATTCTAAGCAGTGAATTTCGGTGCATTGCTGTTCGTCTGCGGTCTGCACAGTGCTTATTTAATTATTTAATTACTTTCGAGGCTTGCGAATTATTTTGAACGTCGTGAACTTGTGCATATCGTTCGTGAATGAAGTGAATTCCATTGTTTTTGTCGTGTCTGTGCTATACGGTGACAGGCTGTACTAACCATCCCAGCCCTAATATATTTTTATCAAATAGGGCTTCATGCTCTACTGGATATTCATTATTATTATTATTATTATTATTATTATTATTATTATTAATATGTTTAGTATTATATTATATCGTGTTAGCAATAAAACGCAGTAATGTTAGTACAGTACTTACTATTTTCAGGAAAAGTAATATTATTTCTTGGTTGTTAAGCTCTGAATTATTTAATCTGTACGTGTATAGGACTGGGAACTGTAAACACTAACATTATTGGAACATTTAAAGGTGATTTTTAAACATATTAGCAAAAGGTCTCACTATTCTGGATTTCATAGTATATCTGCAATATTTACGAAAGCACACAAACAAAATAATAAGAATAATAGTTCTAATGCAATATCTTAGTGGTTTTCATGTGAAATGGTTTTATTATAACCTAAACGTAATTGTGATAAGGAACATAAGCGGGGTGCTCGGCACGCTGATTTGCATTAAGTTACAACGCCTGGTACACGGTCGACGGTCCGCTGACGTCACACGCTCTCGGCCGGCTGCGCGTGACCCTTACCGTCTCTTTTTAGCTACCGTGCCTCACACCGACACGAATTACGAGTGGTACAGAAGATGAAGTTCACGCAAGAAGCACACACATTGTAATGAACTTACGGACCATATTGTCGAACGAAGAAAAACAACATAAAATCAAACAAGACCCACAGAAACACACTCTCCATATCGTGTAATAACCAGGGGTATATCAACCAAATTTGAGACATAAAGCAAAGCAAATGCTCAAACAGGAGATGAGAAAATACACATATAATAATCAAGAATAAAAGGATACCATTACCTTGAGTTTTCTACATACAAAGACAAAACAGACCTTTCGAAGATGCGAAAGGTGATTGAATTTCATTTAAAGCGTTTAAAACCAATTTTATAAGATAAAAATGCTGCGCCGAAATTCATGGAGCTCATGGGTTTTAATCAAAAACCAAACACACCAGAATAAGTCAAGTCAGAGAGCGAATTGTCAACTATCCGGTGGAAATAATAACTTTCCGCGACAGAAGCGGTGAAGCTGCCACCTATCTTAATTCACGGAAGTTACAATATCGTCACAATCGTGAAGCTGTATGAAGCTATTACTCCTGATATACATAGCTCGGGCAAAGACCGAACTAACACCAAGAGTAATTTAAAGAGAAGCCAGGCAGACGTGGCTCAAGATAGTATAGTTCTGATGTTCAAAATCGTGAGTAGATGTCGTCAACGAAGAGTCTGATGTTTCAATTCTAAGTGCTGAATACATTATTATTATTATTATTATTATTATTATTATTATTATTATTATTATTATTATTATTAAAATAACGCAATCTCACCGTAGACTGACAGAGATTCGTCTGGCAACTGCTCTGGCGAGTTCTTAACAGAAGGCCATGGGGCAAGTCAGCCATCGCTTATACAGAATCAAAGCCACACCTAACGTTCTAGAAATCCACGGAAATCTCCTATGATTTTCGTACCATAAAACATTCTACATCACGAGTGTAAAACCCTGCCCGCCGTAAGCGCATTGCCTGTGCTAGAAATACCTATGCACACGAGCGCAACTCTCTTCCCCTCAGTCAGCTTGTACTTCCCCATGTTGCTGAACGCCTACCTGTGACAGGCTCCAGTTACCTGGTCTGGTCTACATGTAACGGTTGAAACATGTCGATAAGAAGCATAGATTGTAAACGGAAGAAATCTTCCAAATACAACAAGGAATGATTAGGCCTAAGTATTCCTTTCCTGCCGTGATCGTGGTAGAGAAACACAGTGCCTTGTATATAAAAACATATCATGTGTAAGAAATTCAATGTGCGGAGGTTCTATGAAGTGAATCATTCTCGTGATTCCAAGGGCATCACAGGAGAGAACAGGAAAGCCTTAATTCCTGTAACCGAATCGGTGATTTGGATTTTTTTTTGCAAGTTGCTTTACGTCGCACCGACACAGATAGGTTTTATGGCGATGATGGTATAGGGAAGGGGTAGGAGTGGGAAGGAAGCGGCCGTGGCCTTAACTAAGGTACAGCCCCAGCATTTGCCTGGTGTGAAAATGGGAAACCACGGAAAACCATTTTCAGGGCTGCCGACAATGGGGTTCGAACCTACTATCTCCCGAATATGGATACTGGCCGCACTTAAGCGACTGCAGCTATCGAGGTCGGTGATTTGGATATTTACTTAGAGATTAATTTAAGGAACGAATACATTTTTTCGAGCACCTTTCTCCTTATGGAAGAGAGGTTGCTTCATATTGCGCAACACCTCCGACTGGGTGGCGCCGAAGTCAAGAATTTCATGACTTGAAAAACCCCCAAAGTGAGAGCGTGAGCCAAGGAAGGACAAGGAAGGGAGATATAGGTGGATAGCTCCGCCCTAAAATCAATGGCCGGATCACAGTGATGCCAACGTGGGAATGTGATTTTAGATGGCATATTCCTAGAAAACTGCCTTAATTATATAACGTAACAGTGACATGTCAAAATTGTGGATATTAGGTCCTTATCAAAATCACAAGTGAGCTTAAGATATCATTGTGGATGAAATTTCGCCGCTAGGGATGAAGTCATCGCCAGTAGCGTGTCTACGCTAGGAGAGAACCCAGACACCGAACGGGGAATCCTAGGGGGAGTGGTGACCTTTGATCGCTGATATTGAATAAACTACTGATCGATTTGGTTTACGCATCGGATCAAGTTATATTGATTCCTAGGCCACACAATCAATCGCATCGCCAGTACTGTAGAGCCCGTCGAGCTTGAGAAATGAAAATTGGAATGGGGACAACTCCTTAACTAATCTCTGAACCAGGGTGAAACTTACATAAGAGCTTGCCTGGTAAGGGAGAAGGACACTTGACGCGAAGTATTCGAGGCAGAAACGCGGTCGGCGAGTGCTCTGACCTAGCCTTTGTTCGGGCTATTAATGCGCAAGTTATCGGTACGCGGTAGAAAAGACTATGTGAGGTGTGTTTATAATTGTAGTGACATTACAGAATGTGGTGAAAGTTTGATTTGCGGGACGTTCGGATCGTTATAAAAACTATCATGGGAATGTGCCGTCAGCTCATGCTGTGAGATCGTGTCGTGAGAACGCGCCGTGAGGACGAACCATTGTTCGGGTGTGAGAAGCATAAATTAATATGGTACCGTTGTATTAAAGACAATTTTCGTAGCGGAGATATCGAGTGACCTGGATGAGAGTGTGTGGAAAGTCACGGAAATTTAATAGAGGATAGGATGCAAACATTTACCGCGGTATACTAGAATTTGATAAAGTGTGTTTGTGTCAGTATATAGAGAAAATTTACAGTCTGTAGAAGTTCAGAAACGGTGGTGGAGACGCAGATGTAGAAATCCGCCATGATCTAGAATCGCATAAACTGTAGCAGTAAACTTATAATAGTCTGCCGTAATTAACATTTTGCGTAAAACCTAGAGGTGGAAGTATTGGTAGAATTCAGAAGGACTGACGTCTCATAAACGGGAATTACAAAATCTGTGCTAGGTAGAGTATAATAATTTGCCGTGAAGTAGCATACCATAAACTGCAGAGACGGATATTATAGTAGAAGTCGATAGGATTGAAGTCTAATGAACTCTTCCGAAATACGACGGGATTAACACTGGACGTGGTGTACCTTAGTTTGTTTCCAGTGGTTACGATCCAAGGATCATGAAAACGCCAAGAACGTATGCAAGTAGAAGTAAACCAGCGATCTACGCCAACATCAAGATGGCCTAACCAACACCTAAGAGTCTCTCCGAGGTTCGAACGATGGACAACCCCACCATGGCGTTAAGTACATTAATTTGAAATGTTTGTGAATGCGGGGGTAATTTTCTTTTCTGTAAATATGTAGTATATTTTAGGATAGGATTATAAGCGTATGTTGCATTTATTTTTCAAATAGGGAATAGCTTGGAGTGGCCTTTAGGATGTTATATAAATCAGGTTAGTTTAGATGGGAAATGGAGACCAGGGAACCTGATATAATGTCAAGCATTCTAATTTCATTTATTGCAATGCATGTGCATGGATTTAAATTTAAATAAGCTTTGAGAGTGCTTTAGATAGAGGGTAAAGCGTTAATATGTTGTTGGTGAGCCAACGAATAATATTTTCTTTATATTCAAATAATCACATATATTTAATGATGGCATGATGACAGGGTCCTCAAAATTGTTTGTTGTAATGTGTCAATTGCAGGAATAGCAATGCAATCTGTCTGCAAAGTAAAAATTTCTTTGTTTAGTTTAGTTTGCATGAATATAGATAGTAATGGCTGTATAATTGTGTCTGAAAATGCGCTGTGCCTTGACTCGAAGCTCCGTCCACCCAATGTAGGTAGGGTTTCTTTCAACCAATTGAATTGCGTTTTATTTTATTTTATTAAAGTCACTCCTTTCACGTTAAATAATCATGAATTTGGTGGAGTTTTGAGCTTTGAGAAAACCGTACGAGGACCTTCTATGCGTGTAGCTGTGAACGAACCCGGGTATTTGTGAGTAAGAGACTGTGACGTGATAATATTATCGAAGTGTGCAGAGAACGCATTAGTTAAATTAAGCACCCAATGTGATACAATGGTGCGGCTGAATTATATAATTGCCGCAAATGTTTCTTGAAAATATGCTTCGTTATTGTGAGATTCTTTTTAAGACGAGTTTCTTAGCCCGACAAGAGGCGAGATCCTGCTTGAAGATTTACGGACGTAGAGGGTGCGGCCACGAAAGTGGTTTGTTAAAGGGAATGGCTCTACTGAATGAAAGCCTCCACGTCAGAAATGAATGCCGTGTGCTCACGTAAACACGGCTCGCATTAGAAAATTTATTGATAATTATTTTCCCATTTTGCTGCAATATAGATTTGAATCAACGAACGTCACATTTAGATTTTATTCATCCTAAGGAAAACTTATATAGGGATTTCCAGGGTCCCACTGATGATGCTGCACCAGAGGTCACATGTTCGAGTCCCAGAGAACATAAGGGATTTCCTGTCACACACAAATCATTTTTACTTCAAGGAATACAGCCAGTAATATGTTTTTATTGTTTATTTGTCATTTATTTCAGGATTTTTTATGGATTTGAGTGTGATATATGTAAATACTGTGTCTGTTTTAACGTGATTTCGAGGGATACATTTTATCATTGATTTCTCTTTGTGAAGAGGGTTCTGCCCCGTATGTTGTATTGCTGTGATTCTTCATGTTGGTGGAGATGAGGGTTCGATTCCAAGCGCGACATCTGTTAACTGGTTTGTTTGTTGTTTCATAGTTGTATCAGGGGTAGTGTTTCAATTTTCACTTTGTTTGCAATTTCGAGTGTTAGGATTATAATTAGGTGACCACTCTGAAGTGAATTTCAGTTTACTGAAAGTGTTGTATTTTCGAATACAGTTGGAAGATTATAAGGAATACTTTCGCATTTACAAAATATTTAGTGTCGTATTCAACGATGTTTCAAATTAGTGTTTGTGGTTTGGATAATCGTGTACTTAACTCCAAGTTATGAATATAGTGGATGATCAAGTCGAAACTAACACAAGGTCATGTCGATATCAATTTGTGATCAAATTGTGATCAAGTTATGTTTTAAAAGTTTTATGAATGGAGTGAGATCTCAAAGATTCTACTTAATCCAGATGATTTTGTCTTGTATGATTATATTTGCTACTCAGGGTTAATGTTATGCATTTGATTATGTTTTCAACAAGAGTTATTAAATTCCTTTTGACGTTTTTGTGCTTATCATTTGCCGTGATAAAATGCATCCTATTTTTCCTCCGTTCATTTAGGCATATAAGTTAGATTATAAGTTAGTTAGTTTTAGCCGCAGACGCACTACGGCCCTGGGAGGCCGTTGTTCATATCTTGGAACGGAGTAGGTGCGATGGATCCTCGCACGGTCGTAAGAGCATTTGTTGGTTCATCAATTTGGATCATTCTTGGGAATCCAGATGAGGTGACATTATTGTCTCTAGACTGAAAAGGTCCCTTGACTGTTGATCTCCGTGGCGTGTGGCCCCATATGACTATGGCCCAATTGGGGTGATTTTGCCGTCATATGGTTCCATAAAGCTATGGGTGTTGATGGGAAAGGTTACTAAAGTTAAAATGTGCGGAACACCGCAGATAGCTGGCAAGTTGCTGATACCCGAATTCATTATTTCATAGAGCGAGAATTCCGAGAATGCTAGAGGCAACATGCTGAAGGCCGGCTATATACGTGCCCATAGAATTTTACTGTGAAATCGTCCGTTCAGTGATAATGAGCTCATTAAAGAATGCATAGTGACCTCAGTGTAGATTTTGTTTATTA
Source organism: Anabrus simplex (assembly GCF_040414725.1). Classification (NCBI taxonomy): domain Eukaryota; kingdom Metazoa; phylum Arthropoda; class Insecta; order Orthoptera; family Tettigoniidae; genus Anabrus; species Anabrus simplex. Next base: position 87,726,830 of record NC_090265.1, on the reverse strand, counting down.
CTGAAAGAAATAAGTACCAATCATTAAGTCTGTCGGAAGATACCGGAGTGCAGCTTCAGAATATTTTAAGAATTTTACAGCTTTCTTCAATTTTAATCCGTGAAAGTACATATTTATATTGCGGACGTTGAACAGCTGGTTATTTTAGTTCGTGGAGTAGACAGATAACTAAAATTAACCGAAGAATTCTTTGACTTAATTCCTCTGAAGACAACTACAACCGGGCTGTTTCTCAGTCTGCCGAAAGAATGGATTTGTGTTAGGATAAACTCGTATGTGTGGCGGCAGACGGTGCTCCAGCTATAAAGGGTGCAAAATCGGGATTCATTGGTCGACTAAAGTCAAAATTACAGTCGGGCTACACTCGTTCCTTTACGGTCGTTCACTGTTTGATTTAACAAGGGAATTTTTGTGCAAATTCGCTCAAACTGAGCCATGTTATGGACCACGTTACGAAAACTGAATAATATTAGGCCCCACGGATTAACCCATCGCCAGTTTAATGTCTACATGGACTTGATTGACAGTGAGCACAGCGATGTACTATATTATTCTGAAGCACGGTGGTTAAGATTTTTTGAGTTGAGGCAGCATATCTCTGATTTCTTGGTTGAAAAGGTCAAAGGCATACTTCAGACTCGTGACACAAAGTGGATTTCAAACGGCGTTTCTGGCAGATATTTTAATACACCTAAACTAATTAAATCTATAGCTGCAAAGGAATTACGTTCTAATATGTATGCTGCCGTAGAGGGATATAAATTGAAGCTAACCTTATGGAAGAACTAAATTAGAAACGCAGATTGCTACCATTTTGAGTGCTTAGAATCTCTGAACTTTGATGCTGAACCGGAGAATTATGTTTATCATTTAGGTGAGTTTCAAGATGAGATTCTTACCTTGACGGTATTCGACAGAAGCTGCAACTGTTCAGTGTACCATTTCAGATACAGCCAAAGGATGCTCCACACAGCTTACAGCTAGAACTCACCAACCTTCAGTGCGACGTAAGGGTCAAAGAGCAATACAAAGAACAGGTGCTTCTTGAGTTTTATCAACAATTGGACCCATCTCGGTTCCCGAAAGTACGAATGTTCGCGGGAGAAATAATAGCAGTGTTCAGAAGTACTTATAGGCTTGAGCAATTTTTTTTTTACAAACAAACTTTAGCAAGACTAGGTTCCGATCCAGATTATCACACTCTCACTTACAACCAGTTATGAGGCTTGCCTGCAGTAAGAGTGTCCAACCGAACAAAGCGCGAATAATTGCTTTAAAGAAGTTGGACTGTAAATTGTACAAATTATGTGACATGTGAAAGATTGGTATAGTAATTGGTTGGTGTGTTTCTCTATTTGGGTACTTTTGTGTCAATACGGTTGCTTGAAAAGATGATACAGTATTTTTATCATAGCCTATTTTCTTTTGTTTACATTTTTAACGTGTTGTTTTGCTACAAAAGCATAGTGGCATAGTATTAGGCATTATTTCGCTTCATAATTCTTCACAGGAGAACTTTGTATGTTAAGTCCCTAATAAATAAATGCCTTTTATTTTGTTCTTTATTGCTTATACCTTTAAAATAATAATTTATTTTTTCGTAAAACGTGGTTGCAAAGCATACTGTTTCGCACATGTTATGTAAATGCAGTGTTGAACTCATTAAAATTATGTATTGAACGGAGTAGCATAATTATGAATGTGTAATGTGCACCGCTTGGGACATGTACTATCTGATAATGTCGAGGGCTAGCGGTCGCAACAGCTGTTTCTCATGCACTAAAACCCGTCAGTCAGCTTCTGACCTTGACATGCCTATTCTACAAGGTAACGGGATGAACCAATCACAGGCGGAAACCGCTTTTCTTCCTATACGTCTTGGTTGTCTCTCAGCCTGACCTAAGTTCTGTTATTGAGTCGTCATGCTCGTGACTCTTACTGTGTTCCCTTGTTGACCGACATCTTACTCAGGACACTGAAACTTGGCTTACAACTGTATTACAAGCTTATGCGAATTAGAATACAAGTTCCTTACTTTTCTGTTCAATTAAACACAATGAATTCCAGCCTCTCAATATTGTTCTTTAAACTGGTCAAATCTAATTAAACAGGAATATCAGTTCCTCCTACTTTCATACGGGTCGATTGTCGGAGGAACTACCGCCCTGAGTTCGTACTTATGGAGGAGTACAGGGCAGGGCATGAAAAGTTATAAAAATTGGCATTGAAAAATAGAGTCCGTGGCACTTGAAGGTGTCAGGCATGCGATGGTAGATTAAATGGCCTGTAAATGAACTCCTGTGGCACAAAATTATGGCACTACATCCGTGGCTTCGGGCACACGCCCCTTAACGAGTGCGCCACATATGCACCAGTCTACCTGCCCCACAAAGCGCACTGGCATTAATTCCTGGTTCGTATCGGGCAAATGTGCTTGATAGTATTGTTACGTGCCAGCCCCGTGGTAGACCATTTCGATACTTCCACGAAGAGGCTAAAGAATCACACGACCAGGGATCTCCCTGCCGGCTTGTGGGGTGGGGCTGGTCTTTCCGTGTATTGTTTTCGATGTCCGTTACCTGTGAGTTTCTTGAAGGTTCAAACGGGAATGTTCTGTCTCTAGTCACCTCGAAAAAATTCTGGCTCAAATAACCCGAGCTATAAAATGGTAGGCTAGCCGCGGACAGTCAGTCAGAGTGGGGTTCCATACTCCGTGGTGGAGTCAGTGTAAGACTCAGTGTGTTGGGGTTCGGTGGCTGGGCTGAGGGCGACAGAGGTGTTGGCTGCCGCTAGTGTGCCACCGAGGTCTGAACGGAGAGCTGTCGTTGTGTTGTCGGAGAGACCAGTGAGTAGATGGGCTGGAGACGACGGAAGGAAGACGTGTACTGCCTGCGAGTACTGTGTGCTTGTATATTCCTGTGTACTGAGGGTGGCCGTGAGTCAGCGAGGAAACCCGCTATCGTGAGTGCGAGGATATATGGACCTGTGTTAACGTTCGCTGTTGTGAATATCGTCCTGCCGTTGAATACTGTTGAGCTGTTTAGTTGTTCGCTGCATGTGACTGTGTGAATTACTGGACTGTCTGTGGTGTCGAACCAATGAACAGTCGTCGTGTGTTGAGTGGCCCGTAGCCCAGTGTTCAGATCCAGCGATCTACATACAGCTGCTGTATGAGGTGACTGGACTTGGGGAAGTGAAAGTAAGGATTAAGCGTCACCAGGTAGAGCGACGGGCTGGACCACCTGCTGCGCGATAAGGAAGAGCAATTCGTGAATAGACAGTAATTAGTAAGATATGCCATTCGTAGCTGATTGAATTGTGTGTGTGTGTGTGTGTGTGTGTGTGTGTGTGTGTGTTTTGCACCCATCAAATCAAGCCCGTTTGGTAAATAATATAAATTGTATTCAATATCTCGTGGGAATTGTCAATACAATTGATTTAAACTATAAAATGGCAGTATATTTCCAAGACCACCAAAATCAAACATGAAACCATTTGAGTTTATGTAGAAGCCACGTTTTGTTTTCATTACGAAAGTTATTATCTCTGCGACGCAAGCAGTCAGCACCCGGTGATGATGTCAGAGAAGGAGTTGGGGTATTGCACAGTTACAGTGGAATGTTCCACTAGGTGAAATAAGGATACTTTGGTGTAAGTGGGACAGAAAACAGAGAAATTATACCAGAAACCCCTCAATTCGTGTTGGACCCGTTCAAATAAGTTACGAATGTATACCTCTCAACCAATGGGAATTCGCCCTTGCTATATTTTTGAAAGAAGCGGGATAGAATATTCAGCTCATCTGAAATATCTAACCATAATTAACAAAGATTCCATAAGAGCACAGTACTAGATTTTACCAGAAAATTTTACGACCAAGAAATTGCGCTAATTAAATGACAGATAAGTAATTACGCACTACGACGTGAGATAATACCAGGTGTGGATAGTGGCCACCACATCGTAGCAATGGATGACAGTGCATGAGATTAAATAGTACAACCCAAGCCGTCATTGTTATATCAAATTAGACGATAGATTCTTCAATCACACCATATAAATTGAAAGGCATGGACTTTATATAATTAATCAGGATGGAAAATTAATTGGCACAGCATTTATTGTTATAGAACGACGCTCCAGGAATCGAGAATTCCCCTCTGCTAAGTGAATATCTCTCCGCCACAACGCAAGCAAGCTAGGAGAGAGCCCGATCTTTGCAAGTCAGTTCGTATCCAGAGTTATCGTCGGGAAAACGTGAATTAAAATCGCTCCGTAAAGTGAACAAGTACAGTACAATAGAGTACATTTTTACAAGTCTAAATATGGGACTAAGTCCTAATGCGTTGCATTTAAGACAATATGTTCTATGTTATATCAGTGAATTAAGCGATATAAAATTGATTTCGTGGAACAGAAAGTAATTATGTCAACTGGAGATTTTATATAGTATAATAAGCATTTCATAATCGCATTACAGTCTTTGTTACCTTCAGTACTACGACAGACATTCCTACAGGCGAGGAATAATTCTAGTTCAAAAGAACACTTTCCATTTCATATTTGTTGGAGACCAGCTAAGGGTCGGTTGTTGTAAACATTTACTGTTACTATTCTAAGTGGTTATTTGAAAGACAGTCGGGAGTTGTTATTTCAAGGACGGGTGAACGCCCCAAGAGCGAACACCGCTTTGTCGAGATACAAGGGAAGGCTTGGAACGGTAGAATCTGTATGTGCGCGGAGAAAGCCAACATTTGATACAAATAACTATTACTATAGGAATAATTCGCGACACAACATAGGATAGTGATACGAATAAAAGTGTATAAATACTCCAACCTAAAATGCATAATATTACAGTGTAAATACGTGTGTTAAGCGTAAGAAATCAAGTGTTGCAACCGTGTGTTAGATATACATTTAGTGTAACCAATGATTGGATACCTGAAGAAAATGGAAAAGTTTAATCTTCCAAAAATGTTGTTCTAAATTCACCCATGACGGAAGCCCAATGACTATGGGCTGGAGGTGGTTGCAAACATGTGAGTACACAAGATTGTATAGAATCTAAAACATATCTTTGCTGTTAATGTACTTTTATTTGCGCGAGTCGGTAGTGATAATGTTTAGTAGTATTTGGTATTGTACAGGAGTGCAGCAGAATTATTTAGGGATATTTTTGTTGTTGTTGCTGTTGTTGTATATGCATGTATATAATAATAATTATTATTATTAGTACCTATGTTGTCAGTTCAGGTTATCAACGTAAATTTTGACGATCATGTAAGATTTAATTTTGGTTTAGTGTGGTGCCGTAAGCACATATTTGATTGAGTGGAGAACTACTGAATTAATTTTCATAATTAATTACATTCTGATATATATTTTTTGAAGTAACCGGTGGATTGAGCCAGGATTGAGTAATACAAATTAGATATGATTCAACTAGGAATTTATTGATGTACGGTCATGATGTCATTACTGTTATTTTAGGCATTATTACATTTCTTAGAAGCAATCCGAAATAAACAATTGGGATATTATAAAAATTATATGGTAGGAATTATGTTATTGTTGTAAAATAGGATGTTGAGTGACATTACGGGTCAAGTACTTTAACAAGGTCCAGATTAATGAATGTATTGTAGTAAGTGAAAGTCTTCTTATAGCAAGATAGAGGAATTCATATACCAGCCTGAGAGCTGACGTAGAAGTAAGGCCAGAGGTGCAGCGGAGAATAATTTGATACTGGCATTGTGAAGCCGAGGGAATAAATGTTTTTGAACAACAAGACATTGTATTAATGAACAAGTTGATTGAACTGAGGAATAGGAAGGACCTAATGATGAAACAGAGGACCATGAGTGACGCAACATCGTTGATGGATAAAAGCTACAGGAGTAAATCATTTAAGATTGTCACGATAGTATTGTATCAAAGTTAGGAAATGCCCAGTTGATTTATTAATTTTATTATGGACAGGTTTTTGTCATGGCGTTGTTTTATTATTATTATTACTATTAATAATTTCATCGGTAATGTTTGCCTTTAGGTTTCACAAGTTGTCATTAACTTATTTCATTTTTTTCTTGAGTACATCATTGAGTCTTACATTTTTCCAGGAGGAGGAGCCACGAGATTGACATATTCATAGTCGTGGTTAACGGTGATTTTGGTGATTTATACTGATTGGACACTGAAATCAACCAACCTCGTTATAATTCATTTTATATAACCTTATACTGATTTTTTTCTTGTACAACTTCGTGTAGTTATAACTTGCTTGTATATATTTGTGAATAGATTAGTGATAGGATGTCATTATTTTTCAGCTGTGTGATTTTTTATGTGAATTTGTTAATAGGATATCTATTTGACTGTGACTCCGTTTATAAATATTAGTTTATTTATTTTGTAAGTTTTCTTAAGTGGGAGAGTTATTATCCCTCGTTTAATTCATGTAAAATAAGGAACGGACTCGCATAAAAATACAAAAAGAAATGTTTTAGATTCAGTGATGCAACCCTAGCAACAACAACAAAGAAAAAATTAGGTGGGTTACTGAACTAGAATTTTGTGAATTTAATTTATATAAATAATTGAAACTTTGTGTTAAATAACCAAATTTTGCTCAGGCAGTTATTTTGAAAAATGTTGGTTAAATAATCTAAGCGATAATCAAAAGTAATTATCAAGGGAGTAATGACTCCGTTATCCTTGAATGTTCTGAGTAACAAAATTTATTATACACATTGGTAACAATTAAGGTTGGATATCAGTGGCTATATTACTATTTTTTATTATTATTATTTTAAAAATATTTTTATTATTATTAGTGTGGCATCACCATTGTATAGTTTATCTGTTCATTAGAAATGTCTGATATATGGTATTAATCAAGTTTGAAATCATCAGGAAGCAGCGAATTATGCATTTAAAAACTAATTAATAACTTTAAAAAATTGTAATGTAAACATATATTTTCGTGTAACCTTTGGGAGATTTAATTATTGAAGTGATCAAGTCTTATTTGATGACTGTAAATGTCTTGGATACATTATTATTTGATAGCCACTGCATTTTATTTGGTTAAACATTTTTTTATTATTATTCAGGGAGATTACATATTCATTTTCCTCTGATTTTAGTAATGAATTTTATAGACATTTTTAAGAATCAGTCTGTGTCAAAATCTTTTATTTAGTAGATAGTTAATCTTGGTCAGATAATCCCTATATGCATCCATAATCGACGATAAAGACCGAGAAGAGTATTAGAAATTGCGGTGAGTATATTTTTCTTTAGGGAGCAGCCGATGCAAGAACGGACCTGAATTGATCACCGAAGTTCTACAAGGGTGCAATGTGTGTTTGCATTTATTGGGTCATCCTGAAACAAATTAGAGTAATGAAACAGACGGGAGTTTTGTTCGTAACGGCATTGTAAAATTTACGTGTTTAAGGGTAGGAGGTGGGATAACAGCAAGCTACAACGAATGAGAATCAATTTCGGGTAAAATCATAGGTTTATTACCTCTTGGTGATTATGGAAAATGGCACTAAATCCTAAATGAATACAAATGAATAACAGAGTTATGCCGCTAAATGAATTTAGAATTTTCCTTTTCTTTTCTCTTTTGTCGAGAATGAGACGGAGTACAAATATTTTAAAAATGCCTTCATCATGAAAACGAGCGCGCGGAAAAACAAATCACCCAGGCTATCCCTTTTACACTGGGATGATATTATAAATAATAACATATACAAGTCTGAGTGAAGCCTTCTATATCCAGCATGCTACCCTCCGGAATACACTATTCCTAAATAAATAACATACAGTCACCAAATAGTGTAGGTCAGAAATGAACCCAAGATATACGAACAAACGAAAAACAATGACCACCGGGCAAAACCAGTATCATTCAAGAGCACATTAATCACTCATAAAACAGAAACACACACAAAAACACAAGGAAAGATATGCACGATGGATACAACTGGTTACGGGGCATATACAGGTGGTTCACCCCGACAAATTTTAACACGTATTATTTACAGAAGAATGGAAAAACAAGTTGAAGCTGAGTTGGGGGAAGATCAATTTGGCTTCAGAAGAAATGTAGGAACACGTGAAGCAATCCTGACTTTACGTCTGATCTTAGAGGATCGAATCAAGAAGGACAAGCCCACGTACATGGCATTCGTAGATCTAGAAAAGGCATTCGATAATGTTGATTGGACCAGGCTGTTTATGATTCTGAAGATGATAGGGATCAAATACCGAGAACGAAGAATTATCTACAACCTGTATAAAAATCAGTCTGCAGTGATAAGAATCGAGGGCTTTGAAAAAGAAGCAGCAATCCAGAAAGGAGTGAGGCAAGGCTGCAGTTTGTCCCCTCTCCTTTTCAATGTTTACATAGAACAGGCAGTAAAGGAAATCAAAGAGAAATTTGGAAAGGGAATCACAGTCCAAGGAGAGGAAATCAAAACCTTGAGATTTGCCGATGATATTGTTATTTTATCTGAGACTGCAGAAGATCTCGAGAAGTTGCTGAATGGTATGGATGAAGTCTTAGGTAAGGAGTACAAGATGAAAATAAATAAGTCCAAAACAAAAGTAATGGAGTGCAGTCGAACGAAGGCAGGTGATGTAGGAAATATTAGATTAGGAAACGAAGTCTTAAAGGAAGTAGATGAATATTGTTACTTGGGTAGTAAAATAACCAACGATGGCAGAAGTAAGGAGGACATAAAATGCAGACTAGCACAAGCAAGGAAGAGCTTTCTTAAGAAAAGAAATTTGCTCACTTCAAACATTGATATCGGAATTAGAAAGATGTTTTTGAAGACTTTCGTGTGGAGCGTGGCATTGTATGGAAGTGAAACATGGACGATAACTAGCTCAGAAAGAAAGAGAATAGAAGCTTTTGAAATGTGGTGTTATAGAAGAATGCTGAAGGTGAGATGGATAGATCGAATCACGAATGAAGAGATACTGAATCGAATTGGTGAGAGGAGAGCGATTTGGCTAAATTTGACGAGAAGAAGAGATAGAATGATAGGACACATCTTAAGACACCCAGGACTTGTTCGGTTGGTTTTTGAAGGAAGTGTAGGTGGCAAGAACGGTAGGGGTAGACCAAGGTATGAATATGACAAACAGATTAGAGCAGATGTAGGATGCAATAGTTACGTAGAAATGAAAAGGTTAGCACAGGATAGGGTGGCATGGAGAGCTGCATCAAACCAGTCTATGGACTGATGACTCAAACAACAACAATACCCATATGGGGATTTACCGGTTACCTCCATCGGGCGCGTCCCATTGGAATTGGGGAAGCTCGCTGGCTCTGCCGCCAGCAGAGTCAGAGGGTAGTAGGGAAATAAAATACCACCGTGAAAAAACTGGTCTTTTGCCAGGGTTACGGCGAAGACTGGTAAATGACCAGAAGCCAGAAAACATCTTGAGGCAACCTCTAGGGCTAACAACCCTAGTTGTAAAAGGATGGGTACCCGTCCAAAGCAAAGTCAAGTCAAAAAGCATGATGGGACAACATTTCAAGAAACATACCCCAGGGGGTAAATCTTCGGATAAATCCCTCGTCGTGAACGCCACGGCGCACGAGTCTCGTTCGGATTCTGGGGGAGACTCGACATCATGTAAGAGACGAGTCGGAGCGTCTCGGTGTACCACGAAGAGTCAAAAACTCAGGCCAAAATCTAAAACCATTCTAGCAACTTTCAACATAAATTCACTTACACAAACTGGCAAGCTGAAAACCCTCACCAAAGCTCTTCACGAAAATCAGATATCCATAATGGCCCTACAGGAAACAAGGTACCCAGATGAAGAGATTTTTGAATCCGAAGGCTACCGATTTTTCAAGAGCAAAGCGCAAAGAGGAATCCTCAATGGAGCTGTGATGCCTGGAACCGCGGTTGCTGTTAGAACCAAGATCCTTAAATCGGTTGCAAATTTCGAACCTGTGAATGACAGATTGTCTATACTCACAATTAAATGCGCGAACAAAACCTACGCCCTAGTTAACGCACATGCTCCTACAAACGATAAGAACAAGTCTGATCCAGACGAAGTTGATAATTTCTGGGACCTACTGGATGAAAAATTAAACAAAATCCGCAAACACCATGTCAAGCTTCTTTTGGGTGACTTGAATGCCCAACTAGGTCGTGAACAGAAGTACAAGGAAGTTATAGGAAATTACCCTGCTCACAAAAGAACCAATCCCAACGGCAAAAGACTGGTGTCCATTTGCCAAAATCACAACCTGCAGGTCATGTCCACCCACTTTCGCCATCTACCCAGAAAGCAAATGACTTGGCGTTCTCCCGTCCAAGCTCTCGGAGAGTTCCAAATTGATCATGTTGCAATCTCCAGGAGAAACAGCCCTGAGATTACGAATGTCAAGGTAAAGAAAGGCATCAATGTGGCCTCAGATCATTATATGTCTCTTATCAAATTCAAACCAATTCCCGCAAACACAAGGAAGACAACCAAACAGATCACACGCTTCGACAATGATAAACTTCGGCAAAGGGTCGAGGAGTTCCAGGAGAAGGCTAGACCAAATGACTGTGACTTTAACAACGCCAAAAGTCTCCTTGTTGAGGTCGCCAAAGACGTTGCAGAAGTCAAGAGAAGCATAAAGCATGCCTGGTGGAATAGTACCTGCGAATCAGTCCTCCAAGAAAGACTCAATGCGTGGAAACAGTACTACTCTACGAAATCAGAAAATGATTGGGAAACCTACAAAACCCAACGTGCCCAAGCAGCTAGGGTGTTCAGAACTGAGAAACGTAAATACGAAAAGTCTCTCATTGAAAATATAGAACAAAACTTTAAGAAGAATGGAAACAGAGAGTACTACAGAGCCTTCAAACGCAAACTCACTGGCTATAAACCACCAACTCTATGCTTTGAGCGAAAGGACGGCACACTGGCGACGTCAAATGAAGAAAATTGCAGCATTCTGGCAGATTACTTCAAGAATTTACTTAATTGCTCTAAACCGCAAAGCGCCATTGAGACCAAGGAACCCTTACTCAGGTACCCAGATTCCAGACCACCCGACAGAGATGAAATCAAGCGCCACATTGCCCGTCTCAAAAATAACAAAGCGCCGGGGGAAGACTCAGTAGTAGCAGAACTATGGAAATATGCCCCAGAGGAATCACTTGATATCTTGCAAAAGCAAATAGAAGAAATTTGGAACGAGGAGACCTTACCCGAAGATTGGAAAATAGCTTTGATCCATCTATTACACAAAAAAGGCAGCATGAAGAACATCAACAACTACAGAGGAATATCTTTGCTACCCGTGACTTACAAAATTCTATCACTTGACATCCTGGAGCGTTTGGAAGCACAAGTCGAACATCAAATAGGTGAATACCAAGGAGGGTTCAGAAAAGGTCGCTCAACAGCTGAACAGATCCAAAATCTCAAAACAATCATCAGATATTGTACACTAAAGTCCAAGCAGTATGTGTCTGTCTTTGTGGACTTTAAGAAAGCGTACGACTCCATTGACCGGGAAGTCCTGCTAAACATCTTAAATGAATTTGGAGTTGATTTGAAACTGCTGGCATTAATTAGAACCACCCTGACCGATACAAAATCCAAGGTGAAGTTCCATGAATGTCTCTCGCATTCCTTTGACATCAAAACAGGAGTCCGACAAGGTGATGGGCTATCCCCGATACTCTTCAACTGTGTTCTTGAAAAGATCATCAGAACCTGGCGGGTGATATTACAGGAAACTAACTACAGTCCATTGAGAATAGGAACCAAATCCAAGGGGATCGCAACAGACTGCTTAGCATTTGCCGATGATATTGCTGTTCTCTCAACCGACATAGAAACCGCTAGAGCTCAAGTTGAAATTTTAAAGGAAATTGCCGAACAAACTGGTTTGCAGATATCGTTTGAGAAAACAGAAGTAATGACTAACATCAAAGAGGCTCCCACCAAAACTCCATACAAAATACGGAGACATCACCCGAGTAGACAAATTCAAATACCTGGGTGAGATCATCATGAAAAATGGACTGGACAAAGAAGCACTTCAGGAGCGAGTACGCAAACTATAAATAGCCTACCAAACATCCCGCACAATCTACAACAAAAAATGCCTTTCTCAAAACACCAAGATACGTCACTATGAAACAGTTATGAAGCCAGTAGTTCTATATGCAGCCGAAACCCTGTCTCTAAATGCCAACAAATGACTCCTTGAAGAAGTGGAGAAAAGATAACGCAAAATTGTGAGAGGAATCTTGGGATCAAAGTACAGAAATGGAATCCATCAAAAGAGATCCAACAAGGAAGTCTACAGCAAAATAGAGAAAATTACCGACACAATCAGAAAAAGACGGGCACGATTTTACGGTCATCTGAAAAGAATGGACGGAAGAAAGTTAACTAAAGAAATCTTTCACTTTTTGATTCAAACCCCAAAACCACAATTCCCTGGTTTAGAAATACCAAAGAAGACCTGCAAATGCTACATATCTCAGCTGAAGACGCCCTTAACAGAGATCTCTTCCGCAAGAAAATATTGACGAACGGGCTAAACCGAGACGAGCAACCGAAGAGAAGACACGGTGCCCCTTGGACAGAGGAGCGTAAGCAGGCCCACTCACAAAGAATGAGGGAAATTTGGGCTCTAAAGAAGGCCAAGTTCAGTGTCAAATGCAACAAGACTTAACGTGGTCCTTGATGGCCCCAGCGAAGTATATAATAATAATAATAATAATAATAATAATAATAATAATAATAATAATAATAATAATAATAATAATAATAATAATAATAATAATAATAATAAACACAAGGAAAAATATACACGATACATACAGCCTCTTCACCCAGACAAATGCATTATTATTATTGTTATTATTATTATTATTATTATTATTATTATTATTATTATTATTATTATCTGAATTCGTGTTATAAATCGATCAAATAGTCTGTTTACTCACACAGTTTCTTTACAAGTATTTATACTGATTCTAGACCACTCAAATAATGTTTTTCCTCACAATATGTACATTAATATTCACACAAAGGAAAGTGTTCCACGAGAATGACACACGTCCGTCGTACAAGAGATGGTATAGTTGAGCGCAGTGGCGGTTCCTGGTATAGCGCAATGGAGCAATGCACCTCCAGTTTATATCAAATTGTACTTAACTACGTAATATTTACAACTCTCTTGTCAATCTCGAAGACTTTGCTAAGCCCATCTATCCGTAATATACACGTACTGACTTTCAGTTCAAGTGAGCCGCGCAAAGTCCTGGCTGGATACTCGTCTAAAATGCACCCCTTTGCATGGCCGCATCTCCGTCCGTACCAAGGTACGTAGAATACAAGGTAGGGATCTCGGGAGAGTTGCGCAGTAGCAAAGCAGAGCTGTGACGTCGCGCAGGACCCTGGCGTTGAAGCTGCCCTCAGTTTGGTGAGGTACAGTAGTTCGAATAAGATTCGCTGTGCACGCAGAAGCTGGGAGCTAATAATACACGATATTAACATATCTATGGTGCATAAGAAAGCGTGTGTGTTTATTTTATGTGATAAAACGTGAAAAACAGTAATAGTGTACACTTTTCAGTATGTTTTGTTGTTCCATTGCAGGCTGCACAAATCATAGCAGGCACGCGAAGGAACGAAACATACACTTCCATGTATGGTTAAAATTTTACCACTGGAAAGAACTGAAAGAGGGTTCCAACATAATCATAAACCTGTTCTCCGGAAGATTATGAAACATAACGTCCAAATGTGTTATAAATGTTACTGATGAAGTCGATCAAAACTCGGATATCGTGTGCCAGTCTAAGGCCAGCGTTGAGCCCACAACATCCCATTCTTTACCGGAGGATGAGCAAGGGTTCGTTAAAGCCCTTGAAGACCTAGTGGAACTGCTCGAGGACAGTCGCAAAACCAACGACCGTGATGAGCTGCTTGAATACTTCACTGGCTATATAGCTTTAAGGGTGAAGAAGAAGAACCTTTATGGAGAGAAAACAGGTCAAACTACAAGGAGGTGGAAATTGGATTTCAAGGACGTCTAGAGACAGTTTGATGCAGCCTACAGAGAGATGGTACACCACGGTAGTACAGATAGAAAAAGGGTTCAAATTTTACTACGGGAAAGAACTGAAAGAGGGTTCTAACATAATCACAAACCTTACGGATATCCTGAAGAAATTCCACGAAATTTATGAGTTTGCAAGTTGCTCGTGAGAAGCCGTTCGTTAATTCGAAAGAACGCTTTAAACAAAAGTAAGACATTTAAGAGACCAAGTTTCAGTTAATAAAATACGAAAGAAAGAAGAAAAGCTAAGAAATTCCACTGATGCTATACAAAAGTGTGTTTGATAATACTTTTTTTTAAATATCAGCATTATTCTTTGTGTATAACACACCTGTTAATTTTTTATTAAAGGCAGTTTATTATGTTATACACCAGTGCTAAGTATGTTCATATACAGGCTCATTAATAGATATAGCCTATCTAATGTTAACGTGGAATTTGCCAGTTCCTGGCACTTGGAGGGGAACATTTACTGTACTGTTTGTGTTATGGACAGTTACAGTTTCCTAACATTTGCTATTTGTGTTGTTGCCAGTGTATAGTCTATATTTTCCTAATATTGTTTGTAACAACAGACATACTTCTTGCAATCATCAAGCTTTAATGTTCGAGTCTGTAACAATTAGAGCCCCCTTGTTATTGTTACCATAGGTGTTGAGAACATGAACATGTAGAATGGCCATTCCACTACAATCACAGTCTTAGCATTGTTACAACCTTTTATACAGATCGAAATACTTCAGAAACGCTGCTTGATTCACACTATATTTGATCTCCTGTTATTACTCTAATGTAAAAGTGAAGTGGAATGCCTTTTCTGAGGTGATGTTAAAATATCAATAAAGTTCTCTTATCTCTAACTTGTGGCTAAAACGGAATAGCTCACAGCTGTGTATTACCTCATACAGAAGACAAGGCGCTGAGGTTTCTCGATGACGTCACTGACGGCCAAGCGTGGTGGAGAGACCTGCGCCTGATCCCTACCTCTTACTCTAACTACTCTAACTACCTTGGTCCGTACCATGGCGAAGGTGCAGAGAAATGCCGGCCAACATGAAGGCAAGACCAGGACATCGCAGAAACGGATATCTGTGCTTTACGCATGCGCAATATGCTACTCTCTCTCACCCGTCTTCCACTCTCGAGTTCCCACGCACTGGCTTACAGACAATGGAATACATTTTCTCCTTTATGCTCTTACTCCTTGCTTCGTGTCCCTGCCGGGTACAGTACCTCGGCGTCTCTGAAAACAGTAAAGGTAGTTGTTACGTTACAGTCTAAACAACAGTGGATTATACGTAAAAAAATTCATGGTAGTTCTGAAAATTGACGTACTTCATTTGTTTTTGGTCGCTGAATCTGAATGTTTAACTTCCCACCAATATTTCCCCCCGTAAACCCCCGAAAGTTTGAGAAAAGCTTCCAAATGTGGAGATTTAAGAAAGCCTTTTGTGTGTGTATTTTTAGTGAATACTGTAGTACCAAGAAATACGGAAATAAGGCAATTTTTGGACCAAAATGTTTCTGTGCTATTTTGATGTAGGACGAACGGGAGGACGCCTCTTCAGACAGGCAGGAGGTACCGTGAGTGTTATTATATCATTACTGCCCACAGAGGAAGTAAAATGGAGAACAAAGATTCATTTTTTTTTTCGTATCACTTACTGTATTTCATTTTTACAGGTCAGTAGCCCTATTTTCGTGGAAACTGAAACTTTTCGCTTAAAATTTGGAACATACGACATTACGTAATAGGTTGGAAAAATAAACTTCCCCGTACTAATGAAGGGTTTTTGAAAAAGATTACCAATCTGAGTCTATTCCAGATATTCCATCGTATGCCTAGAGTGTAACAATTCATGTGAGAATATCTATGAAGATATCATAGAGGATATGAATGCAGATGGTCCACAAGAAGTGTAACTCGAACTGTTGACTGAGAAAATTGATCAAGGTGATGAGAACATTTTGGAAAAATCATGTGAAGCTGAAGATTGAACTTGTAGAAAGCCCGAAAATTGGAAAAATGTTTAGTCGGTTTTCTACCTCCTTTTGTTCCCTTTCTCTATCAAACTAACCAATTATTTGCTCAATAATCCAACGTTGCCAGATTTGGTCGAAAACTAAACACTTTCTGAAGATAATTAAACCAATTTTTGATTTTCGTGCAAAGATTTGACAATTATGTAATCATTAAGACCGATTGTTTCATCGATCGATCGATCAATCGATCAATCAAATCGCTTTATAATAGGACTTAAAAAGTTATACCAAATACAGTAGAGACAATACGCGACACCCTGCGAGATATCGAGGGATAACTATTAGAGCTCCCTCTAGCGGTTTGACCTGAGAACTACTGATTCTGTCATAAAAGCACGTGTATTTGTGTGTGAAGTTTTTGGTGTTATTTATGCGTTTTCAGTGAGCTGACATAATTAAATAGTAGTGTGTGTCATTCCTTGACATCTCCTCTCAACATGAGGGGAAAGGTACGTGCTGTGTTTGGCTGCAGTAACTATGAAGTAGAGAAGAATGCGCGGTCTTTCTTCCGTTTCCCTCGTGACAAGAAAATGTTAGTAAATATTGTATTTGCATATTTATTATTCCAGTTACAAAGAGATTTTTATAGTACTTCCTAAAATTTATTCTGATCTGCGCGACCCACATTTTAATTGGCTTAAAATATAATAAGGTTATTTTATTGTATAGTGCAGCAGTTAACCTTCAATACCGATGCGTTGTTGTAGGTGTGATCTGTGGGTTTGATATAATTCAGGAAAATACATATGCATATGAGTGTGGCTGGTTGTGTTCCAAGTTACCCCATTTGGAATGCCGCAATGCGTTGTCAAGCTCTGAAGAAAATATGGGTGATTTAAGAAATGTACATATTTTGTTGAAACAATATGATTATGCAAATTTGCTTTACCCTAATGGAATGGCATTGTAGCTAATATTGCTTATAGGGAAAGTTCGAATGTTTTTGAGGCTAAATTTATAGATTTATTTATGTTAGTAGGCTTCAAGTTAAAAGGAAAATTGTCCAACTCTTAAACGTAAATTAATTGAATCATGTATCATGGGCCGATATTTTTGTTGACAAGTGTTTTAATATGATGGTGCAATGCTTTTAAATTAGAAAAATTAAAAATATAGCCGTGAACGTTCAGGCAGGAATTCTAAAGCTAAAAAAGTAATGCATAAATGAAAGATCAAGCCCTTTCACAGCAGTCCATTTCACATCTTGATTACATGCCTAATTTCAGTCTTTAAATATTAACCTGTTAAATAATTCTTCATTCATTTATCCAGAATTGTTTTGGCAACTTTGAAGTTAATATCTTAGTAACACTTTCTTTCTAGACGCAATTTATTTATCCATTTCCGTATATACATTTCCATTGATATTGACATTTGAATTTAGCGCGAATTTTCAGGTCAAGCCACTATTAGCGCCACTTGCGACTTGTCTCCCATTTTAACAAGGCTAAATCTGGAAGTGTCGCGTATAGTCTGTACTGTATTTGGTTATGCCTTTGTCACACATGAACTTAATATTCAGCTTGACTGACAAATATTTCTGTATGTTTCAGACTTGGGTGAAAACTTCGGAGCAATATTTGATGGATCTGATAGTGATCAAATTGACATAGATGAACCTGGGTCCTGGGCTGCAGTCAAGCGGAGAAGAATGTATACTTGTCCCGAGAAAACAGCCTCAGTTTTGGAAAATAAATAAAAACTGAAAAATTATTACAAATGACTTTTGTCAAAAGTGTTGTGCAGGATTTTCCAGGGATGAAACTGTGCTGATTTGAGTTCAATAGATTTCTCTCTTTTAGAAAATCCAGCATTTATTTAACTTTTAGACGTCTATACATTTAATGACATCTGGTGTAATCGAAACTAGGCGGCAATCAACTAGGTACGTCTTCCGTGTCTCCATCTTTGAAAACCGGGACTATATTGGCTTCTTTCCATTCCACAGGCACAGTGCTGGTATTCATGGAATGGTTGAAGAGCGCACAAAAAGAGAGGGCGCTAAGACGGCTGCACATTTCGTCAGAATTCTTGCTGACGGTATTTGGTCTTGTTTTCAGAGGGTTTTCATGGACTTCACTTGTTGAGAAATACAGGTTGCTTAGAAAGAAGAGAGGGGCAGTTGTCCTTGAATGGCGCGTGTTCTGTTCCTCAGTAGGGACAAAGAGGTTATTTTTAAATTTCCTGTTGAAGATGTCTGCAGTTTGTTATGGTGTGGAGACTGTCGTACCGTTATGTTTAAATACGGATGGCGCTCTGTTGCAACCTTTACTCCTGAGAAAAGTCCACAGTTACTTGTAGTTGATGTTGAGGCTGTGACTATACGAATCGTAGCAATCTATAGCAAATTGTTTAGCCTTGTTCCTAGACAGCCTGTACTTCCACTCACAGTCGGTTCGGTTTCTTTTCCATTTTTTGAACAGGTGGTACCTCCTTCGAATCTCTCGTACTATCTCCTTGGTGATCCATGGGGATTTCCGTTTGCTGGTTATATTTACTATTGGTGTGGTTTCTTCTACGCATTGGAAGAAGATTTTCTTCCAGTTTTGCCATATCGTGTGTATGACTATAATGCCGGTGAATTCTGAGGTGAGAACAAGGAGGCGGTTTGATAGTAAAGTGGATAGATCGTTCCACTTTGTTTGAGAAATATTATAAGCTGTTCTGGTATGGAGTTTGAGGAATAGTTTTATATGGATCAATATTGCAAGAATTGTCTGATGGCCACAGAATTCAGGAATAATGTTAAGGGATTGGATGGATTGTTATATGTTACTAAGGATAAGATCAAGGGTTGAGCGTGTTGTTTGCGTAAAACGCGTGACTTCGAATACTATGTGATGAAAGAATAAATCATAAAATATAGCGGAAAGGAATCTATTGCCGAGGGGGTTATATGGAACAGTGGACCACGTAATATCTAGGTTGAAATCGCCGACAATATAAGTGGCATCATAATTTTGTTGTACCTGTTGCACACGCTCGTCACTTAAACCCATAGTGCTTCGGCGGTTGTCTCCAAGTGAACTCGAATTGGGTGACATTTTGGCTTGGTCGGTAGATGCAGAATGGGTCTCGGCCCATAAGTGGCCACGGCTGGTCCGTGATCCAACAGCTCTGCACTCTGACCGGCCAAACGAGCAGAGGACGGGTGGGCACGGCTCTACCGTGGCTCTACGCCTCTGCATTCTGGAGACGGGACAGGGCTGGCCCCAACTATCAGCTGTCTTGAGAATGGTTTTCCGCGGTTTTCTATTCTCCTGCAGTAAGGCGAATGCCGGGACAGTTCCTAGTATAGGCCACGGCCTCCAACCCCCTCACCTTTTCCGAGCATCTCCTTCACCGTAACAAATCTCTCGGCCGAAGAGACGGCGTCACCGTCTAAGAGGCCCACCTTCCCCTTCAGGGGAGGAATGAAAACATTTTTAGTAGTAGTATTCTGGCTTGGCTGCAACTGGAACTTCCCTTGCAGGGTCATGGGACCGGTTCTTATGGAACAATATCAGCTAGTCAGGAAACGTTTCCGAGTCATTAATTTTACTGGACAACTATGTCTCATTGACACCAACGATGGTCAGGTCAAGGATTTCAAGCGATGCATGGATATTTTTTTGCCGTTCAGGTTGCATAACACTGCGCACATTGAAGACGAAAAGTGATAGATTTTTATTTACATTTAGAATTATTCATTAAGTCACCGGGCGTATCAACGGTAACGGGACTGATAACGGCTGAATTTAAGATCTCCACAGTGGTGAAACTACTTGGAGTCATTTGAGGCAATGGCTATCCTAAGAAATACGGTTAAATTATATAAATATTGTAACTGTTCCGTCCTCTCAGAAAATTTATACAGAGCGCGCTCTTGTCCGCGTCTCTATTGAGTGTCCAGAATGCATCTGGTTTCCGGCAAGAAAACGAGACAGACTAGTACAAGACAACATGTTGGTGAGAGAAGCATTCACGGCCACATGGCCTCTAACTTAATCAATAGCCATCCAGGCATTTCAGTTATTGTTAATGTGTAAATAATTTCTACGCAGTTTGTTAATCATGTTTAATTGTAATAAATGTTTTATTTACGTGTAATATTGATACATGACTCGGCCCTATGGTCTTATCACGTGCTTAACCAAACTACAGTCCACTACCAGAGTAATCATCGCTGTTTAGTAATACAACATGTGTGCTACAGCATTCAATTCGTCATCCAACATTTTGGTCCATTTCCGGGCCCGATATTACACGGTAAAAGTATGCGTGTGAAATATCCGCAGGATTGGAAACATACAATGCAACGTGGGACTCTTCAGTTTACAAGGTCAGATTCCCTTTAATTACCTTTTCCTTGCATTATTTACATTTGTGTGAGCCAGTGCTTTACGATGGACGAGAACGAAATCGCAAAGCTGATCAAGCAACGAGGTTATCTGAAAGGTAGAATCACAAAAATCAAAACTTTCGTCGAAAAGTACGACACTACTCAAAACCTAGCAGACATTAGGGTTAGATATGATGCACTTATTGATTTAGAAAGCAAATACGATTTAGTTCAATCGCAGCTTGAGGTGGAGGATAGTAAACGAGATCATGGGGTAGATAGAGATGAAGTAGATGACATTGTGTACAGTTTGAAGGCAAAAATGCAGGTATTATTGTCGCCAGACCAACACGAAAATGCTGGTAGTACCAGAAGTAACACTTCCAATTCGTCGCATGAAAATATCAACATCAAATTACCCGCGATTAAACTACCCATGTTTAGTGGTAACTATGAAGATTGGATGTCGTTTGAAGATAATTTCAAACTATTGGTGCATGAAAATTCCAGTCTAGTAACCATTCAGAAATTTCACTACTTACTAGGAGCAGTTCAAGGTTCAGCTAAAGCATTAATTCAGAACCTTCCAACTACTGAAACAAACTATACGGTAGCTTGGAACCTATTATGTGATCGGTTTCAAAACAAGAGATTAATAGCAGCAAAGCATGTTAGAGAAATCTTAAACATTGCAACAGTGGAGAATGAAACCGCTGAAGACCTCAGGCAGTTCATCGGCACATTTTCAAGCAACTTACAAGCACTTAAAGCATTGAAATTAGATACTCCTCTCGAAGAAGTAATATTATCACAACATATTGTTGATCATCTTGATTATGAAACCAGGAGGGGCTGGGAACTAGAAACAAACGCCAACAAACATTCCTCCCTCAAACAATTAACATCTTACATTGAACATCGCTGCCAAGTCCTTGAAAGCATGCAAACATCTGTCAGTCAAGTCAAGGTGCGCGGTAGTAAAGAAAGCTCACACAAGAAAAAACCGTCGTCCTATACACATGTTGCATGCATTAACAATTCAGTGCTCTTATTGTAAACAAGGTCATACACCAGGACTTTTTGCATGTGAAGCATTTCTCAAGTTAACTGTGTCAAATCGCATTCAGTATGCTCGTGACAACAAACTCTGTTTAAATTGTCTTCGAGCATCACATAAAACATCAGAGTGTACATCCAGTCACTGTCGCAAATGCAACAAGGCCCACAACACATTACTACATCTTGAAAATCACAAGTCTAGTACAACTAACGAAACTACTTCTAACAACAAGGTGGTATTTGCCAGCGTTCACACAACCACCAAGAATGAACATCCATGTACTCGAAACAAACCATATGTGTTATTATCCACAGTTATTGTCAAAATCAAGGATCACAGTGGTAAATTTCGCAAGGTTCGAGGACTCTTGGACAGCGGCAGTCAGACTCATCTCATTACTACAGACACTGTCAGCAGACTAAATTTAAAATGTAAAGAAGACACCACTTCTATTGTAGGCATTAACAATTCTTCATCAACTCTGAAACACAGTGTGGATATTCACCTCCAGTCCACAACATCAGATTTTAACACTAACATAAATTGTTTAGTGGTTCCTGCCATCACAGGAGAAATTCCTTCCATGGAGTTAGACTACAAATCGTGGAACCTACCTAATGACATCACACTAGCAGATCCTAAATTCTACAGTCCAGGCAAGGTAGATTTAATCATTGGTGCAGAGATGTTCTTTAACATTTTAAAGACAGATGGGAAAAAACGTTCAGGTGATTACCCGGTATTGCAGGACACTCATCTGGGTTGGATAATTTCTGGTAAATGCCCTCAGTCAAACAGCCATCCTGCATGCAACACAGTCACTTCTCTCTTTGTCAAAAAGGAAGATCAACTCGACACGCAACTTCGTAAATTTTGGGAAATAGAAGAATTGCACACTAAACCTAAAACTCAGGATGAACAACAGTGTTTACAGCACTTCAAGGAAAACACCACACGCACTCCTGAAGGAAGATTCGTTGTCAGGTTACCTCGTAAAGAAACTCGATCACCCTTGGGCAATTCTCGTGATATGGCAACCCAACGATTTCAACAACTGGAAGCAAAATTCAAGAAAAATCCAGTATTGCATGAACAGTATGCGAACTTCATGTCAGAGTATGAACAGTTATCTCACATGAGGGAGGTAGGCCTACATGCAACAAATGATTCTGAACATTATTACTTGCCACACCACGCAGTATTTAAACAAAGCACAACTACATCAGTCAGAGTAGTTTTTGACGCATCAGCCAAAACTACTACTGGAGTGTCGCTTAATGATACATTGTTAGTAGGGCCTACTATACAACAAGACCTTTATTCCATTGTGTTGAGATTCAGGACACACAACATTGCATTTACGGGAGACATCACGAAAATGTACAGACAAGTTCGGGTTCATGAAAATGACACGCAGTTGCAAAGAATTATTTGGAGGGAATCGCCACAAACAGCTATCAAGACTTACGAACTATTGACTGTCACGTATGGTACAGCTTCAGCTCCATATTTGGCAACACAGTGCCTCAAACAATTGGCAGAAGATGAAGCAACTTCATTTCCACTGGCATCAACGGTTTTACAAAGGGATTTTTATGTTGATGATGCCCTGTGTGGTGCGTCCAACATCGCTGAAGCATTAAAATTGCAAAGTGAACTCATAGCCTTACTCAATAAAGGTGGTTTTCCCATCAGGAAATGGTGCTCAAATCATCAAGCTATACTTGCCGCTGTTCCACCTGAAGACAGAGAAATTAACTTACCTTTCCAGTTTGATAATGATGACACCATACAAGCTTTAGGATTATCATGGCATCCTACGTCAGACAAATTCTTAGTGGCAAACAGAATCAAACACATTCCAGGGAACAGTAACATTACTAAACGCACCACTACGTCAGTTGTAGCATCTATATTTGACCCATTAGGATTGATCAGCCCATTAGTGATACTATAGAAGATATTTTTGCAGGACTTATGGTTACATCAACTTCACTGGGACGACCCACTGCCAGATCCATTAGCATCAGACTGGGCAAAATTACAAATGCAGCTAGCACACATTGACAATATACAAGTAGAACGCCATGTATTAATTGAGGGTGACTTGGCAAATATTCAAGTTCATGGATTTTCAGACGCTTCCGAGCGAGCTTATGGCGCATGCATCTACCTTCGGTCAGTGAATCAGGAGGGTGAAGTATCAGTCAAACTGCTATGCTCTAAATCGCGCGTAGCTCCGGTTAAACGAGTCACTCTTCCTCGTCTAGAACTTCTCGGTGCAGCATTATTAGCTCAGTTGGTACACAAAACCATGCCAGTCTTAAACTTGGCCATTAATGAAACACATTTATGGACAGACTCCACTATCGTACTGTCATGGTTAGCATCACCAGCATCACGTTGGAAGACCTTTGTAGCAAATAGGGTAGCTCACATTCAACAATCAACGAACACTAGTGACTGGCATCATATACCATCACAAGATAATCCAGCGGACTTGATTTCTCGAGGCGTCAGACCAGCAGATCTGCAAAACTCAACCATTTGGTGGTCAGGACCCGCCTGGTTGTCCACTTCTGAGTTAAATTGGCCGCAGAACAACAATGTTGAGGATTCGCTCGCCATAGCAGAGCAGCGACAATCATCCACACTATTAGTAGTGACACAAGCTGAAACTATTATTGAGAAATTCTCATCATTAATAAGACTGCAACGAGTAATAGCTTATTGTTACAGATTTTTGCATAACACTAAGCATGCCAGTGACAAGAAAATTGGACCTTTAAATGTTGAAGAATTGGAACATTCATTAGAAGTCTGCATTCGTATTGCACAAAATGCAGCCTTCTCAGAAGAGATTGGAGACCTGAAAAACGGAGGCGTAGTCTCTAAGAAGAGCCAGACAAGGAACCTATGTCCCTTCTTACACAATAATATTCTAAGGGTCGGAGGCAGGTTGAAGAATGCATCGATTCCGTTTTCATCCAAACATCCAATACTGTTACCATCAAAACATCACCTGACGACTCTAATTGTCAAACATGAACACTTACAACAAGCTCATGCAGGACCAGAATTGTTGTTAGCAACCCTTCGTCAACGTTATTGGATTCTGAATGGCAGAAATGTAGCCAGACAGCAAGTGCACAAATGCGTAACATGTTACAAATTGAAAGGCGTAACTAGTCATCAACTCATGGCTGACTATCCTGAGCATAGAGTTCAACCAGCACGTCCATTCAGTGTTTGTGGCATTGATTATGGAGGTCCTATTCTACTTCGCCCAATTAACAAGAGGAGCAATGTCCGTATCAAGGCATACATCGCACTATTTGTTTGCTTCACGACAAAGGCTGTACATTTGGAAGTAGTCAGCAGTCTTACTACAGATGCCTTCTTAGCCGCACTTCGCCGTTTCATAGCCAGAAGAGGAAAGCCCGCAGATATCTACAGTGACAATGCTACTACGTTTATTGGAGCCGATAGAGAATTAAAGGATCTTCACCAATTCATGGCATCACCGCAGCATCAAGAGGAAGTTGTAAGCAATCTGGCAAACAAGGGTATCAACTGGCATTACATTCCACCTCGTTCACCCCATTTTGGAGGATTATGGGAAGCTGGCATCAAGTCAGTTAAATATCATTTGCATCGAGTTGTTGGAAACTCATCATTAACATTTGAAGAGCTTAATACTGTGCTCACACAAATTGAAGCCTGTTTAAATTCTCGTCCACTTACAGTCCTATCCTCAGATCCGACTGACCCTCAGCCCTTGACTCCAGGTCATTTTCTTACTGGTAACAGTTTGAATTCCATCCCTGAATCCAATCTGACACTTGTACCCAGCAATAAACTTTCAGCATGGAAACGGTTGCAGCAAATGGTGCAACACTTTTGGACCAGATGGCATAAGGAATACTTAACCCAACTACAAAACAGGCCAAAGTGGGCCTCCCAGCAACCTTGTATACAACTTGGAGCAGTGGTGGTTATCAAGGAGGACAATTTACCCCCGCTTCAGTGGAGACTAGGTGTGGTTGAGGAACTTCACCCAGGTCTCGATGGACTTGTGCGAGCAGTCACCATAAAAACTGCTCATGGAAATTTCAAGAGACCAGTAGTGAAGTTGTGTCCCCTTCCCATCGAGTAGTGTTTTCTTTTTAATGACAATATGATTCCTTACAGTGTCAGTGAGTTGATTGGTGTATAAAGTTGTATTTGTAGTTATATTGTACAGTCATTTAACAAATGAACAATTCAAAAACTCTCATTGTGCAGCTGTAAACAAAACAATGCATCAGCCTGCACACCAGTGTACAGTTCTGTTTCATTTTATCTATGTTAATTAGTGATTGACGTTCATTTAATTGCAACATTTATTATTATGTATTTGTATTCTGATGACATTTTGTTTTATGTTAGTGTTATTTTCATTGAAAGTGTATTTTGTCTTGATTGAATGCAATCAACAGAGGGGAGAATGTTCCGTCCTCTCAGAAAATTTATACAGAGCGCGCTCTTGTCCGCGTCTCTATTGAGTGTCCAGAATGCATCTGGTTTCCGGCAAGAAAACGAGACAGACTAGTACAAGACAACATGTTGGCGAGAGAAGCATTCACGGCCACATGGCCTCTAACTTAATCAATAGCCATCCAGGCATTTCAGTTATTGTTAATGTGTAAATAATTTCTACGCAGTTTGTTAATCATGTTTAATTGTAATAAATGTTTTATTTACGTGTAATATTGATACATGACTCGGCCCTATGGTCTTATCACGTGCTTAACCAAACTACAGTCCACTACCAGAGTAATCATCGCTGTTTAGTAATACAACATGTGTGCTACAGCATTCAATTCGTCATCCAACAGTAACAAATGCATCTTCAGTTGTTATTATGCTAAAACGACAATCATCTCTATTTAACAGTCTGTGTGCTACATGGTGACAGCAAACTATGTGCTTCGCTGATCACCCGCTGGATGGTAAGAGTCGGACTACTAATTGTGGCAGGGAGGCAGGTGGTACTCGACTCATCCAGGACTCCCTGTTTCATTTGCTTTCCGCCAGCTTGGTGATTGGGAATGAGGTGGTGGAGGAAAGTTACGTTTTCGCCCGCGCCCTTCTCTCCTCAAGCTCATCCATGCATGCATGATGCATGCCTTGCCTCTTCTGTTATTTGAGTGCGTAGAAACTATAGCGCGAAGGCGACAATAAAGTACCATACTGTTAAATGTGTTAGTGCGCACGCTATTCTTTTGAATTGGTAGGCAATCAGTGTATTATTGGCATTATAGTGACAATTCAAGCATGGAAACAACCGATTAAAATTCTGAGTTTCTGTTAGTTGTGTGAAACAAGACTGACATCATCTGGTGGAAACTCGCGTTCAAATAATGCTTTGGATGCGCTAGCGAGTGGTTGGCTGTTACGAGAGCTCTGTATTACCTTAGTGATAAAGTAGTTAATAGTTGTAGAAATTTAGCAAATTTTGTGTGTGTGTGTGTGTGTGTGTGTGATACATTTAGTTCCACAAATATTGGTGTTTAGTGCTTGTTTGTAGTAATTGAGATTAGTGGTATTTATTTACAACTTTTACACTGGGTAGTTCCGTAGGCGTTCGCTAGATTACAAGCTGTAATTTAGGACTGCGTGAGAGAAATTTAAAAAAAGAAAAAGTATCATTAAAATATCAGTAGTTTTGTTGATAAAATACACACAAAGACGGGATATTAAAAAGAGTCGTAACTTCGGCAGTGGTTATATCAGTGCAGGTAAATTGACAGGGTAGTTCAAAGAGCAGTTTGACTGTCCCACCTATCACGAAGGTAACAACTTCTTCAAATAACGCGATACTGTTGTAAATTTTGTTTACGGAAGGGATTTCAGCAGAATATACAGTATTTCACTGGCGAAATAGTTAACAGTCGTTGTATCGTTATTGATTATTGTCGCTCTTCATATTCAAATATTGCATTGTTGGCTACAGTCGTGAACAAAGGGTGTACCGGTAGTGTAGCAAATACAGTAGAGACAATACGCGACACTCAGCGAAATATCGAGGGACAGCCACCTGGGCGACTGCCCTAAATGCAGATCAGTATTGACTGATTGATTGACTGACAGCTATTACAGCTCTCTCTAGCGGATAGACCTGAGAACTACTGATTCTGTCATAAGAGCACGTGTATTTGTGTGTGAAGTTTTTGGTGTATTTATGCTTTTTCAGTGAGTTGACATAATTAAATAGTAGCGTGTGTCATTCCTTGATATTTCCTCTTAACATGAGGAGAAAGGTATGTGCTGTGTTTGGCTGCAGTAACTATGAAGTAGAGAAGAATGCGCGGTCTTTCTTTCGCCTCCCTCGTGACAAGAAAATGTAATATTGTGTTTGCATATATATTCTTCCAGTGACAAAGATATTTTTATAGTACTTCATAATCTTCTGACCTGCTCGACCCATATTAACTGGCTTAAAATATAATACGCATATTTTATTGTA
Organism: Anabrus simplex; assembly: GCF_040414725.1. Lineage (NCBI taxonomy): Eukaryota > Metazoa > Arthropoda > Insecta > Orthoptera > Tettigoniidae > Anabrus > Anabrus simplex. Next base: position 87,698,773 of record NC_090265.1, on the reverse strand, counting down.
TAGTGCAGCAGTTAACCTTCAATACCGATGTGTTCTTGTAGGTGTGATATGTGGATTTAAAATGTCACAGAAGTGATTTGGATAAGGTGTACAAGAAAGAAGGGACGTTACGCTTATATAAGAATTATAAGATGTATTCAGATCTTTTCCAGGCCAGCGACTTTAGAAATCCTCGACTATACAGCCAAGGGTAAGTTACATTTTTACTCTAATTGTACGTAAATATTCCTCAAAGCATCATTATCGACAACATTTTCATACTTTTCTTTCTTTTATCCTTCTTCTCAGATTAAAGCCGGGATTTTATAGATTTCTGTTAGTAGGATTCATGTTAAGAGGAAAATTGTCTAGCTTTTAAATGTTAATTCATTGCATCATGTGTGTAAGGAATTTTTATTGAAAAGTGTCTTAATGTGATGATACAATATTTTTTTAAATTAGAAAAAAAAGACAAATCTAACCGTAAAAGTTCAGGGAGGAATGCTAAAGCAAAAAAGTAATGCATAAATGAAAGATCAAGCCATTCCACAGCAGTCCATTTCACACCTTGTTTATATGTCTAATTTCAGTCTTTAAATAATAACCTTTTAAATAATCCTTCATTCATTTATACAGAATTGCTTTAGCAACTTCAAAGTTCATATCTCAATAATACTTTCTTTCTAGACGTAATTTATTTATCCATTTTCGTATATGCATTTCCATTGATATTTGAATTTAGCGCGACTTTTCAGGTCAAGTAACTAGGAGCACCACCGTCGAATTGTCTCCCATTTTAACAAGGCTAAATCCGTAAGTGTCGCGTATTGTCTCTACTGTATTTGAGTGTAGTCAAGTAAATATAAATAAAAGTCAGCTGATCTTGTATTCCGATCACTTGTAGTTCTGAGTAGGTAGTTAAAGTATCCGTAATTTATATTTCGCTCCCTCGATCTTTCAGTACTTATGGGCAGTTAGCTAAGTTCATATATCCCAGTAATTGCAGTTCAAGTCCCTGGAGTAGTAGGAGTAGTTTTGACAGAAATATTTTTGAGAAATTATCGTAGACAACCTCGTATTTGTCAGTAATTAAGGACACTTTTATTCTCCGTCCCGTGGAGTAGGGAAAATAATAGTAATCCACCAGCTGTAATAATAAATCTCAGAGAAATAGAGTAGGTGAAGCTTTATCTGACCCTGTAATAATTAAGAGGGGAATTCCTCAAGGCAGTATTATCGGACCTTTATGTTTTCTTACATATATAAATGAAATGAGTAAAGAAGTGGAATCAGAGGTAAGGCTTTTTGCGGATGATGTTGTTCTCTATAGAGTAATAAATAAGTTACAAGATTGTGAGTAACTGCAACGTGACCTCGATAATGTTGTGAGATGGACAGCAGGCAATGGTATGTTGATAAACGGGGTTAAAAGTCAGGTTGTGAGTTTCAAAAATAGCGAAAGTCCTCTCAGTTTTAATTACTGCGTTGATGGGGTGAATGTTCCTTTTGGGGATCATTGTAATTATCTAGGTGTTAATATAAGGAAAGATCTTCATCGGGGTAATCACATAAATGGGATTGCGAATAAAGGGTACAGATCTCTGCACATGGTTATGAGGGTGTTTAGGGGTTGTAGTAAAGATATAAAGGAGAGGGCATATAAATCTCTGGTAAGACCCCAACTATAGTACGGTTCCAGTGTATGGGACCCTCACCAGGATTACTTGATTCAAGAACTGAAAAAAAATTCTAAGAAAAGCAGCTCGATTTGTTCTGGGTAATTTCCGACAAAAGAGTAGCGTTACGAAAATGTTGCAAAGTTTGGGCTGGGAAGAATTAGGAGAAAGAAGAAGAGCTGCTCGACTAAGTGGTATGTTCCGAGCTGTCAGCGGAGAGATGGCGTGGAATGACATTAGTAGACGAATAAGTTTGAGTGTCGTTTATAAAAGTAGGAAAGATCACAATATGAAGATAAAGTTGGAATTGAAGAGGACAAACTGGGGCAAATATTCATTTATAGGAAGGGGAGTTAGGGATTGGAATAACTTACCAAGGGAGATGTTCAATAAATTTCCAATTTCTTTGAAATCATTTATGAATAGGCTAGGAAAACATCAGATAGGGAATCTGCCACCTGGGCGACTGCCCTAAATGCGGATCAGTATTGATTGATTGATTGATTGGTTGATTGATTGATCACATAAACACATTTCAGTTGAGAATTGTAGTGAAGATACGGTATATTAAATAGTATCTTGCCTGTTATATTCGTCTTTTTTCTTTGTGTACGGCAATCCTTTCGATACTTATGCATTTATCCAAACGCAAGGTTTCATTTCTATTAGAGCATAGTAGGATAAAGTAATACTAAAGAAATAACCTTCTGTCTACGAGTTTAACTTTGTTGGCAATCTTTGGGTACGGTAATTCTTGCGAATTTCAAACTTTAGGCCTAATTGCAATTTTCATTTCTGTATGTGCTAATAACCTATTGTAATTAGGATACGTTTGAAGGTAGTTCAAAAACTGTTGTAGTAGGTGTTGTAGTGACTTATTAGAGTGCTTATTCTATTATTTTTAGTAGTCTTGCTAATTTCAAACTTTAATTGTAATTTCCATTTCAGTTTATGCTTAGTAATAACCTGTTGTATTATAATTAGGATACGTCTGAACGTAGTTTTAAATCATTGTAGTATATTATAGTACGTATCTTATCATAAATTAGTGTGTTTATTCTATTACTGTGAAATACTTGTGTAGTATAGTATCTGTAGTATCTAAAGTATCTGTGATATCTGTATTAACGCTTACTAGAATTCTGTTGCAGTAATTAGGGTAGACTTAACTGCAGTTAAGAATTGTGTAGGCCTAATTCTTGTGTATTACTTTCGGTTTTCAGTAATTAACAGCAATTTTCATTCTGTTAGGGTGTTGTAGAAAAAATTTGTACAACTTTATTTTTGCTAGGGGCTTTACGTCGCACTGACACAGATAGGTCTTATGGCGGCGATGTGATAGGAAAGGCCTAGGAGTTGGAAGGAAGCGGCCGTGGCCTTAATTAAGGTACAGCCCCAGCCTTTGCCTGGTGTGAAAATGGGAAACCACGGGAAACCATCTTCAGGGCTGCCGATAGTGGGATTCGAACCTACTATCTCCCGGATGCAAGCTCACAGCCGCGCGCCTCTACGCGCACGGCCAATTCGCCCGATAATTTGTACAACTAAGTAGTATTGCAGTGTAGTAGTAGCTTATACTAATTACCTTATTGTTGTGTGATCTTCGTGAACTATCCTAGAAAATATTTCTTTCCTTTCATTTCTATTTTGCACAGAATAAGTTATTATATTTTTCCTTTTCTTCCCATTATTCCGTAAATTATGGCTAGGGAGTGCAAGTGTATGAACTATGGATGTGGCCAGGCATTAAAGAGTATGAGCGAGGAGTTGGAGAGTTTGAGGGAGATAATTAGGATTCTCTCAGAGGACACGAAGGAAAGTAGGCATCCCTCAAATAATGTACAGGATACAGTAGGTGTAAAGAAGGGATGGGAAGGAAATGGGGGAACTGTAGAAGACAGGTGGTCTAATGTTTTAAGGGGAAGGAGATTGCAAGCTAAGGGCTCTGTTTAGGATCAGAATTCAGGACAGGTGTCTGAGAAATCGGTACGAGTCTGCGCAGGTAGAACAACTGAGGGAAGATGAGAAACAGAGAACTGTTGCTGAGATGTGTGGAAGCAGGAGGAAGGAACAATGTAGGAAAGGGAAATGTAGTGTAGCAGAAAGGAAAAGACAGGTGGAACAGGGTCATGGGAGGGAGAAAAGGGAGGAGGAAGTAACTTCTGCAGCAGTGAGAGAAGATAGGGCTGACCAGGAGGGGAGGGGATCAAATGAGGTGGGTAGGGTTGAAGCTCTGGTCATGGGAGATCCCATCGTTAGACATGTGGGGAAAGTGTGTGGAGGAAAGGGAACCAGGGTAGAGTGTTATCCAGGAATTAGGTTGAGGCAGAAGTTGAGGAAAGTAGAAGAGATGGAAGAGGGAAAGGAGAAGGTGGTATTGTTTCACGTTGGTACTAACAACATAAGGCAAGCAGGTATAAGTACCAACATAGTTGGGTATGTGTGGGATCTGGTAAATGCAGCACGGGTGAAGTTTAAGAAAGCAGAGATTGTTATCAGTGGAATACTGTGTAGGAGAGATACTGACTGGAAGCTGATTGGGGATTTAAATGAGACTAAGGAGTGGGTATGTGGGGAAACTGGGAGTGAGATTTCTAGATCCTAATGGGTGGGTAGGAGATAGGGATCTGCGCCCAGATGGCCTTCACTTAAACCGCAGTGGTACATACAAGTTAGGAAACTTATTTAGAAGGGTTATAGGCAGATACATAGGGAAACGGGGTGACCTAGGGAGCGGTGTTAAGCGAACAGAGAACTGGAAATCAAGTAGGGATGACATAAAAATGTTAGTGTTCAACTGTAGAAGCATTGTAAACAAAGGAATTGAATTAAATTAATAGGTGTATACTTACCAGATATTGTAATAGGAGTTGAATCATGGCTGAGAAATGATATAATGGATGCAGAAATATTCTCACGGAACTGGAGTGTGTATCGTCGAGATAGGATAGGAATGGTAGGAGGGGGTGTATTCATTCTGGTGAAAGGAGAATTTGTAAAGTACGAAAAAGTTAAAGATGAGAAACGTGAAATTATCGGTGTAAGGCTCATCTCTAAAGATAATAGGCAACTTGATGCCTTCGGAGTGTACAGACCGGGAAAGGGTAACGCTGACGCTGATTCAGAATTATTTGATAAGACAATTAGCTATGTTGGAAATGATATGGAAAGGAATGTGATAGTTGCAGGTGATCTCAATTTATCAAATATCAATTTGGAAGGTAATGCCAACGACAGGAAGCATGAACAACAAATGGCAAATAAGTTTATATGGGAAGGGCAGCTGATTCAGAAAGTGGTGGAACCAACTAGAGGGAAGAATATTTTGGATGTGGTGCTGGTAAAGTTAGATGAGCTCTAGAGAGAAACCGAAGTAAGAGATGGTATTAGTGATCATGAGCTGTTTTCGTCGTAGTTAAAAATAAATGTGAAAGAACGGAAGGTGTTAAAATTAGGACTATTAAGCAGTACCATATGGCTGATGAAACAGGCACAAGGGAGTTTTTAGAAAGTAACTATGATCGCTGGAAAATGGTAAATAAAAATGTAAACAGACTGGGATGAGTTTAAAGCAATAAATTGTTGAGGAATGTGAATATAGGTTTGTATCTTTAAAGGTGGTAAGGAATGATAAAGATCCACAATATTATAAAAGAGAAGTACAGAGACTAAGAAGGAGGTGCAGGTTGGAAAGAAATAGAGTTAGAAATGGCCATGGAAGTAAGGAGAAAGTGAAGGAACTTACTAGGAAATTGAATCTAGGAAATAAGTCAGCTAAGGATAACATGATGGCAAGCATAATTGGCGGTCATACACATTTTTGTGAAAAATGGAAGGGTATGTATAGGTACTTTAAGGCAGAGAGAGGTTCCAAGAAGGACATTCCAGGAATCATTAATGGAAGTGTGTATGCGAGGATCGTTCAAGTGGCAGAAGTATTCAGTCAGCAGTATGTAAAGATTATTGGTTACAAGGATAATGTACAGATAGGGAGGTGAGAATTACTAAAGAAGTATTAAAATTTATCTATGATAACAATGACATTTACAGTAAGATACAAAATTTGAAAATAGAAAAGCAGCTGGAATTCATAAGATTTCTGGGGATATACTAAAGGCAATGGGTTGGGATATAGTACCATATCTGAAACACTTATTTGATTATTGTTTAAGTGAAGGAGCTATACCAAATGAATGGAGAGTTGCTACAGTAGGCCCTGTATATAAAGGAAAGTGTGATAGACATAAAGCTGAAAATTACAGGCCAGTCAGTTTGACATGCATTGCATGTAAGCTTAGGGAAAGCATTCTTTCTGATTACATTAAACATGTTTGCGAAATTAATAACTGGTTTGACAGAAGGCAGTTTGGGTTTGGGAAAGGTTTTTCCACTGAAGCTTAGCTTGTAGGATTTCAGCGAGGTATAGCAGATATCCTTGATTCAGGAGGCCAAATGGACTGTTTTGCGATTGACCTATCTAAGACATTTGATAGGATAGATCATGGAAGACTACTGGCAAAAATGAGGGCTATCGGACTAGACAAAGGAGTGACTGAATGGGTTGCTTTTTTCTAGAAAATAGAACTCAGAGACTTAAAGTAGGCGAAGCTTTATCTGACCGTGTAATAATTAAGAGGGTAATTCCTCAAGGCAGTATTATTGGACCTTTATGTTTTCTTATATATATCAATGATATGTGTAATGAAGTGGAATCAGAGATAAGGCTGTTTGCAGATGATGTTATTCTGTAGAGAGTAATAAATAAGTAACAAGTTAGTGAGCGGCTGCAGGGTGACCTCGATAGTGTTGTGAGATGGGCGGTGGGCAATGGTATGATGAAAAACTAGGTTAAAATTCAGGTTGTGAGTTTCACATATAGGAAAAGTCGTCTCAGTTTTAATTACTGTATTTATGGGGTGAAAGTTCCTTTTGGGGATCATTGTAAGTATCTAGGTGTTAATATAAGGAAAGCTCTTCATTGGGGTAATCACATAAATGGAATTTTAAATAAAGGGTACAGATCTCTGCACATGGTTATGAGGGTATTTTGGGGATGTAGTAAGGTGTAAAAGAGAGGGCATATACGTATCTGGTAAGACCCCAACTAGAGTATGGTTCCAGTGCATGGGACCCTCACCAGGATTACTTGATTTAAGAACTGGAAAAAATCCAAAGAAAAACAGCTCGATTTGTTCTGGGTGATTTCCGACAAAAGAGTAGCGTTACAAAAATGTTGCAAAGTTTGGGCTGGGAAGACTTGGGAGAAAGGGGACGAGCTGCTCGATTAAGTGGTATGTTCCGAGGTGTCAGTGGAGAGATGGCGTGGGAGGACATCAGTAAACGAATAATTTTGCATGGTGTCTTTAAAAGTAGGAAAGATCACAATATGAAGATAAAGTTGGAATTCAAGGGGACAAACTGGGGCAAATATTCGTTTGTAGGAAGGGGAGCTAGGGATTGGAATAACTTACCAAAGGAGATGTTCAAAAATTTTCCAATTCCTTTGTGATCATTTAAGAAAAGGCTAGGAAAACAACAGATAGGGAAACTGCCACCTGGGCGACTGCACCAAATGCAGATCAGTAGTGACTGATTGACATTGAAGTAGGGCCTACTTTACAAGTCTTTGTCCTCCTTAAAATATAAACCGTTCTCTTAAGAGAAGTGTGAAGTCAAAACGAAATATGTATGACTAATTTATCTGAAGGTGCAAGAATTCCAGCCTTTAAAAGGAACGAAGTCGTTGTTGAGAGACTTGTTGATATTTTGTGTTTTCTGGGGACACAGGAGCTTGGATTTCGAGGACATTATCAAGGGGAACACCCGATCAGCAGAGGCAATTACATAGAGTTGTTAGATCTTCTTTCAAAACAGCAACAGTACATTCGATATCATCTCCAACCAACGTTGGGCTTAAAGGCACATCAAGCGAAATGCGGGATGAATTAATTGAATTTGTAACCACCACAACTCAGAAGACGATCAAAACAGTGTTAGATTCTTGTAATTTCATTTGTACTCAGGTGAATGAGACTTTAAATGTCTCAAATAGATTTCAAGTCAGTAATGTTCGGGTTCTGCACAAAACAGGGTCCCACCGGAAGATTAATAGGCTTTTATGATATTTCGATTGGTAAGACTGTATCAGGCTTACCAGAATTAAGTGTCGATATTCTGCGAAAGTAGTGAGTAATTGATAAAGTTGTATGTCAAACGGGTGCTCCACAATGGCAGGAAAGCATGGGGGTGTTCATCATTACGTTAAAAAGGTTTGCCCAAGGGCAATATTTCTATACTGTTATGCCTACAAGTTAAACCTTGTTCTTCTTCATTGCTTCAAAGCAATAAAATCAGTCAAGCTCTTCATTCATAATCCTACAGCGTTTCATTTATTGTTAGTAGATCCTTAAAAAGACCTCATCTTCTGGAATTCAAAGGATGCAAACTTCCACAAGCACGCACTACCCTTTGGAGCTTTCATTCCAGAGCAGGCCACACAACATGTACACACTGTGATGATCTATGACAGGTTTTTGAAGATATTGCAGAGAATGATGAGGGTTGGGACAGTCAGTCGTACAATTCTGCTGTAGGGTTGCTTAACATACTCAAGAAGGTTCAATTCATTTATTTACTCTCTCTTTATCGAGAAATTTGTATTTATATAGACCATCTCCTTGCTCTACTACAACATAAAACCACATCTGATGTAATTCTGTGCAATACTGAAATTATGGAAACCACTGGTATTCTCAAGGGCAAGCAATCAGAAAAACGCGGTATCTTCTTGCGTTGAAAAATGTTGTAAAATAAATAGTGAGATAAATATAGATGACAGGACATTCCAAACCCTCAAGTTCTTGACACCCTAATTATGCAAATGGAAATAGAGTTTGACGGTTTTGAAAGCGTCCAGTTTGTTGTTGAGTTGTTGGATCCAACTCACTTCACATTTTACAAAGAAAGCTTCCCTGCTATTAAACTAAGCAAACTAATGAACATACCTTTTTTTTTGTCCCTCAAAAACTTTAACATTATATTGTCCTCAATGACCTTGAACGAGTGCATGTGGAAGTGTCAAAATTGATTCGCTTAGTATTAACATTTTCTGTGACCACGGCTTACTTTGAAGGGGGTATGAGTACTCTGAAGAGGATTAAAACATACAATGAATAATGAAAGAATCACCCGTTTTTGTCCCATTACTATCGACAAAAAGCTTGTGATGGAATTGATGAGAGATCGACTATTGAAGGACCGTGCGATTAACCATTTTGCAACCAAAAAAACTCGACGTTTGGAACTAATCTACAAGAAATATTAAGGTAATATTTCCTGCCTACCCAATCATTAAGTAACAGCTTCGCCACCGGATATCCATTACTTGAATACTACGTGTAGAATACTATGTACGCCAATTTAAAAAGATACACTATTGCTATTATCTAGGCAGATATTGACACTCTGGGAAAGTGCTGCAATTTTGATTATGATCCTTTGATAATAGTTCTAATAGTTACAAACTATCTCTGCTGATTATTTAATTTATTTTCCGGGTTGAACCGTGTTGTACTTGTACGCATATCACGTACAGTTTGCCGACGTTTCGAATACATTGCAGTATTCTTTGTCAAGGCGACTGAAATACCCCTACTCGATCCGAGGTAATCAGTCTCCCAGGCAGAACTTACACTGCTAGAGTTCGGATCGAGTAGGGGTATTTCAGTCGCCTTGACAAAGAATACTGCAATGTATTCGAAACGTCGGCAAACTGTACGTGATATGCGTACAAGTACAACACGGTTCAAACCGGAAAATAAATTAAATAATTCTTCACACCGTGGAAGCTTCACTTCTAAGATATCTCTGCTGATTTTAACGGTTTGAGTTATTTGGGCCGCAAGCCTACATCATTGCTGACTCATTCAATACATAATCACGCAGAAATTACGTGGTCAGTTTGTAAGTAAGAATAGTGTATGTAAAAGATACATTGCGTAATGGCACTACAATTTTTGCGGCTTGATAGCTTCAAACTTCAAGTTTAGATACTCACTTATCATGCAACATTCGGTATCACCGCATTGCCTTGAGTCCTGACAACCAATGCGGTGATGATGTGATTTCCAACGTGCAGTACACACGGTGAGGACAGCAAATACCACGAACAATTTCCTCATCGTGGTGTTCTGTAAATATACCCATACATTAGGATACTCAGTTCAATGAAATCCAAGTTGTCTATTATGCTTATATAATAAGGAATTAACAGGATATGTCAACTCTTGGTAATCACTAGATATAGTGCCACTGAATTTGAAGTTAAGTATAATGCAAGATAAAGTAAGTAACGATATACAACAGTTACTTCACAGTCCTTCGAAGTTGCGAAATACAGTGCATTTCTTTCATCGGCTGGTCGGCAGGCGCGCCCATCTTATTTGCCTCCCGTTGACTCATCACGTGCAACGACAGCACGGGAATGCCCGCACTTCGTATTTCAGGTCCATGCTTATAGTCCTCTCCGTGTAAGGACGTACCCTAAGGGTGCAACCTTACCCTTTCTCCCCTGTAATATTAAGATATTGATTTATAGTTACTTTTCTTGATGTTGGGTCTTTTTCAGTGTCGGTAACCATACAGTTTAGGGACCCTACTTGCCGATACGACGTCTTACATTTACCGTTAATCTGGCACGTTGGCAACGTTCAATCACTGCTCTAGCGTGAAGTGCGTGTTGCCACCGCATCGCCGTTAAAGTCACTAGTGATACATTTGCGAGAATATTTAAAGCATAATTTCTTTTTCTGTGGGACTGTAAATCTATTTGGCTAATACCAGGTAAGTAGGATTGTGGCATGTTCGGATAATGCATTTAATAACATAGTTTGTGTGAAATGATGAAAGTGCTCAAATACGTCAGTCTCATGTCTAGATCTACCGGTACATGAAATAACTCTTGCGGGACGAAATTTTGGCAGTAGAACTTATAACATTATTATTTTCAAATCCGCTGTGAACTTGAAAGCTGACCTAAATTCCGTTCAGGGAGCTTGGCACATTAGTATTCCTATATGTTTCCTGATAAGCTTGAAGATATAACCAGCCTGCAGGCTGAAAATATGCCCAATAATCTCTCTCCTTACTGGTTACCGGTATTGAAGAGAGAAGGAAATATTCGCGCAAAAGAAAGGGAAGTCATTGGATGTCTGGAACTTTCGAAAATCACACTGCAAAGACTTATTAAATAAATTGCATCGTTTAACACGCCCCTCTTTTCAAGAATACGGTTATAGTACGCCTACTGTATATCAAAATAAAGAAAGATAATTTAAGTGAGAAAGTGTGTTTATTTCCTTAATTCCTCATTGAGGAGATATTCATAATTATCTTGATTTATTTCATCTTATCTTTTATCATTTACTAGGGTAGGGAAACATTCATTATCGGTGTTTACATTGAGGTTAGTTTGTTATGGTTATGTCATGATTTTAATATGTAACCAGGCAGGTTGGCAGCAGTGATCAGCCATTACAAAAAAGAGAAAAGAAGAGCATCGGGCGGCGATATTTACTTTCTGGGGTATTTCCTTACGTGGCAATTACTATAGAACGTGTTGATCTGTTGCTCCGATTGTTCTCGAGTTGTGAAGTGTTACTTCGGGGTATAATTCATATAGTGCCTCCACATGTGTACACATAGAGAGGCCGTGCGGAATCTCGTAAACAAATTGAAAGGAACAGGTTCTTTACTCGATAACAAGCGAAGTGTTAAAAAACGTGTACTTAACGAGGGAAAAGTATATGAAATTGCAGAAAGATTAGAACAAACGTCTACAAAATCCCTAAGACGACTCGGACAAGAAGCTGGGGTTTCGAAGACCTCGGGGTGGAGGGCTACGAAAATGTTAACATTGAAACCAGAGAAATAGCCTCAGTTACGGACGATGAACTTATGCCTGTGAATCGGAGTTTCCTAAGACGATGCCAGAAATGTGTGGATGCAGGAGGAGAACATTTCCAACATCTCCTGTCACAATTACTAATTTTCTTAATTCTTATTTTCTTAATTTTAATTGTTATCTCAAGTCATGTACGGATAAAATGAGCGAAGTGCTGTCCTTGTTGTTATGCTGCGGAGCGGGGAGTGGTGAGTCAGATAACCTGGGCGCGCTTGCCGGCCAACCGATGAGAGAAACTCACTGTATGTTTTAGGCACATAATGTTGCTATCACTGTGATTTCCGATACGTCATCCAGAGACCGACACAGAGAGGTCTTATGGCGACGATGGGAGAGGAAAGGAATGGGAAAGAAACAACCGTGGCCTTGATTAAGGTACAGCCTCAGCATTTGCCTGGTGTGAAAATGGGAAACCACGGAAAACGATCTTCAGGGCTGCCGACAGTGGGGTTCGAACCCACTATCTCCCGGTAGCGAGCTCACAGCTGCGCGCCCCTAATCGCACGGCCAACTCGCCCGGTACCTGTCTATAAAGCCTTTTAGGTTGACCCATTTACTGACACACAACTGGTGAGCATGGAGTCGGAGTAGCGACCACGGGATCCCACAGGAGTATGGCATTGCTTCCACTTATTAATGCCCGGTTCCTCTCTTCTATCTCTTCTGTCCGAGCTCCCTTGATCAACATCGATGATGGTATTAGTCTTGCGAAGCTCAGAGACTTTTTTATTTACCCTTCAATTTCTTTAACAGATAACTTCATTGTAAAGGTCAGACCTCACTCGCGGTGGTGCTTTTGTGTTTTAAAAGGAAGTACGACTGGATAGCATCCTCGATTAACATAAGGGGAAATCGAATAGGACCGACACTTCGAACAATGAAGGTAACGCAAGAGAAGGAGAAAGACTCCTTAAGTCACATCAACCTAACCCCATCGGGGTCGGGAACAAGCAAGAATTATCAACAGAGATCTCATATGAATGATTAAAGTGAGGACTGTAATAAGCAATGCCAGACAAAGCTAGGGGTTCGTGGTTGCTCCAGAGTGGAGATATCCTAGAGTCCCTTTATGACTTATGACTGGCTGGGGATAACATGGAGGTATTCTACCGTTTGCATCCACAGGGAACCTTCTCTTCCACCTGTGAGTGGTATTGAAGGGATGAGCTTTCATGACAATGTTTCTGGTTTCAAAGACTTCGCCCATAGGAAAGTCATGTGAAGTTTAGGAATATTAGTTAAAATCTTAAAATCACAACTCAGTAAGAGATGTCTTCCTCTTTGGAGGTACAGACAAATTTAAATACAACGTTGTGTCAAACTCTGAGCTTATGGCGCATATACCAGAAAAATTTGGTTGAGAACTTTAGGCTATTTCTTTGTCAGTTTAAAAAAAGGAAAGGCAGAAAAGAATATAAGAGCTGGAAAATTCCGGACTATATCCTTAGGTCCGCTTTGGGCTGTTTGGATGGTTTTTCACAGAAGTGAATTCTGTAGTAGGTGAATATGACCAGATCCCTGATTCATCTAACCATGATGGGGCGAAAGGAGCTACGTTCAAAATAGGCCAAGGTGGTATATACAATTTCTAATCACTAGATTGCGTGCCGAAAGCCTGGATTTAATAGTAATAATGTTATTTGCTTTACGTCCCACTAACTACTTTTACGGTTTTCGGAGACGCCGAGGTGCTGGAATTTTGTCCCGCAGGAGTTATTTTATGTGCCAATAAATCTACCGACACGAGGTTGACGTATTTGAGCACCTTCCAATACCCCCGGACTGAGCCAGGATCGAACCTGCCATTGGGGTCAGAAGGCCAGCGCCTCAACCGTCTGAGCCACTCAGCCCGGCGGATTTAATTCCAACCCTCTTCGCAAATGTCATATGGAGTGAGGTGCTGATGGCAATTCGTCCGTCGGATGGAGACAAAAAACACCGTGGTGTTATTCGATAGGAATGGGCTACGTGCCGACACCAGGTTTCGCCCTCTCCCTACCTTATTACAGACCGTCGCCTGTGGGCCTGCACCAGGCGAGCCGATCATGTCCTCGGACACTCCCGGTACTAAAAGCCATCATCATCATCATCATCTGTTTACCCTCCAGGTTCGGTTTTCCCTCGGACTTAGCGAGGGATCCCACCTCTACCGCCTCAAGGGCAGTGTCCTGGAGCTTCAGACTCTTGGTCGGGGGATACAACTGGGGAGTATGACCAGTACCTCGCCCAGGCGGCCTCACCTGCTATGCTGAACAGGGGCCTTGTGGAGGGATGGGAAGATTGGAAGGGATAGGCAAGGGAGAGGGAAGGAAGCGGCCGTGGCCTTAAGTTAGGTACCATCCCGGCATTCGCCTGGAGGAGAAGTGGGAAACCACGGAAAACCACTTCCAGGATGGCTGAGGTGGGAATCGAACCCACCTCTACTCAGTTGACCTCCCGAGGCTGAGTGGACCCCGTTCCAGCCCTCGTACCACTTTTCAAATTTCGTGGCAGAGCCGGGAATCGAACCCGGACCTCCGGGGGTGGCAGCTAATCACGCTAACCACTACACCACAGAGGCGACTAAAAGCCATACGATAAGAAAGTAGCCTATCTACTGTAATGTTCTAGTCATTAGTTTAATGAAATGCTAGTTCTTTTAAACAGAGGTTTTTCGTGAAGACTTTTAAACTGCCAAGTGTTGCTGACAGGGCTTACATGCAATATGCTACAAACACTGCTGGAACATTGCCTGGTGGTGGTAGTGGTGGTGAGTTGGGGACGAGAATAGCACGTAGCCTTAGGTGATCATTTAAGCAAATGTTATGCTGGGAACAGATCCTCACTCATCAATTTTCACGAAACTTTACATATCAGCAGACTGAAAAATATTTTACATACACTTCGCCCCTTCTGCAGTGGCACAACGGAAAGGACGGAAACCACCATATATGCACGGGAAGTTTCTGTTTCTAACAGCTTTGAATTTTTTTGTAAGATATTTCTCTGATACTTCTGTACTCTACAACCATTACAATACCCCCCCCCCATTTCCACCGGACGTTTGGCGCCCGTTGTATGAACAGTTTTGCTCTTCGTTCACTGATAAATGAGAATGTGATAACCATTTTGTTTGTTGTAAATAATACTATGAATCAATATTAACAGGAGAAGCTACTATTGTATATCAATCAATCAATACTGATCTGCATTTAGGGCAGTCGCTCAGGTGGCAGATTCCCTATCTGTTGATTTCCTAGCCTTTTCTTAAACGATTTCAAAAAACTGGAAATTTATTGAACATCTCCCTTAGTAAGTTATTCCCATCCCTAACTTCCTCCCTATAAATGAATATTTGCCCCAATTTGTCCCCTTGAATTCCAAAATGATTTTCATATTGTGATCTTTCCTGTTTTTAAAGACGCCACTCAAACGTATTCGTCTACTAATGTGATTCCACGCCATTTCTCCGCTGACACCTCAGAACATACCACTTAGCAGAGCAGTTCGTCTTCTTTCTCCCAAGTCTTCCCAGCCCAAACTTTGCAACATTTTTGTAACGTTACTCTTTTGTCGGAAATCACCCAGAACAAATTGAGCTGCCTTTCTTTGGACTTTTTCCAGTTCTTGAATCAGGTAATCCTGGTGAGGGTCCCATACACTGGAACCATACTCTAGTTGGGGTCTTACCAGAGACTTAATGCCCTCTCCTTTACATCCTTACTACAACCCCTAAACATCCTCATAACCATGTGCAGAGATCTGTACCCTTTATTTACAATCATATTTATGTGATTACCCCAATGAAGAGCTTTCCTTATATTAACACCTAGATACTTACAATGATCCCCAAAAGGAACTTTCACCCCATAAATACAGTAATTAAAACTGAGAGGACTTTTCCTATTTGTGAAACTCACAACCTAACTTTTAACCCCGTTTATCAACATACCATTGCCTGCTGTCCTATTTCACAACATCATCGAGGTCACGTTGCAGTTGCTCACAATCACTGGTTTAGTGAAACTTCAATAGTTGACATGCTCTAATATCCTATATAAAATAATTATCTAACTTATTCAGGACCTAATTATTTAGACAACGTATTCAATTATAAGTGAAAGCATATCACTATACAGATACGATAATATGAAAAATATTGTTAATCAAAGTATGTATTTCGGACTATATGGATTGTATTCAAATGGGACGCTAAACCTGAAGAGGAGCAATGTCTCTTTTACTTAATGCAAGAAAAACTGTGTCAATTGCTGTCAATAGAAGCATATCCCGCTTGATGACATTGTTGTTCGTGTTAGGAAGCATAAATCATCTTGTTTAA
This sequence comes from Anabrus simplex, assembly GCF_040414725.1. Lineage (NCBI taxonomy): Eukaryota > Metazoa > Arthropoda > Insecta > Orthoptera > Tettigoniidae > Anabrus > Anabrus simplex. The sequence continues at coordinate 87,682,836 of NC_090265.1, read as the reverse complement.
TAAATTTTTTTTATAATGACTTCAAAGTGTAGTAATAAAAAGTAACGTGAGAACAAGATTTGAATTCGTGCTACTGGAGGTATGGAGTGTTTAGTACGATACTAATCTTTTTTTTATGCTATTTGCTGTACGTCGCTCTGACACAGATAGGTCTTATGGCGACGATGGGATGGGAAAGGCCTAAGAATGGAAAGGAAGCGGCTGTGGCCTTAATTAAGGTACAGCCCCAGAATTTGCCTGGTGTGAAAATGGGAAACCATGGAAAACCATCTTCAGGGCTGCCGACAGTGGGGTTCGAACCCACTATCTCCCGATTACTGGATATTGGCCGCACTTAAGCGACCGCAGCTATCGAGCTCGGTGATACTAATCTACGGCCATCACTGGCATCAGGGCATAAACGGCTCTCATCTTAGATCACAATGGATATCAACTCCGCCCTCCAATGAGCTCTAGCTTGACCTATTAAAGTCGCAGATGGCCGTGATTCGGAGTTAGTAGCATGGACATTACAGGGTGGTGGTGATGGTGGTGATGATTATTGTTTCAAGTGGAAGTACAACTGGGCGACCATCCTCTGTTGAAACTAATCAGAGGGAAAACTGGAGAAGTCCTAGACTTCGAAGAATGAAGTTATTGCTAATAGAAATGGAAGGACCGTGAAGAGCGTGAAAATGAAAGACTCTCTAGGTCTCGCAGAAGTAACACCGTAGGCGTCAGAAGAAGACAAGGGTTGAATAAGGGATGTCCGATAAGAAAGGTGAAAGCGAGGAGCCTGACCTACGTGGAAACAATGCCAGACTCAGCTAGGAGAACCGTGGTCGCCAACCCAAGTTCACAATTGGAGAGTTCTTCGGCCCTCCTTTAGTCGCCTCTTATGACAGGCAGTGGATGCCGTAGATGTATTCTAGCGTCGCCACCTACAGGAGAAACCTGTCGATAACTTGACAATAAAAATACAGAACTTGTTACTGACGAACACATTCCTACACAAATAGCACCAAAACATTTTACTGTATACGATTCAGTACCGTAATGCATTTACTAATTCAGATCTTGATACTTAAAATTGGATGAAGAGGCTGTCTTCATAATGGGACGTGGGCGATGTTCGTTTAATTCACAGTAGTTCTTTACTGATTAGTTTAATTAGGAGCTAGAAATACCTATCAAATGATAGAAAAGGAACAAGAAATCCAAATTAAACTCTTTCACATTAATTCTTCGATATTACTGTCTGAAGGATGTTATCATTCCGCTCAGAGTTTCACTTATTACATTCGTTCAACAGTATTGTCGTATGAGTGAATAACGTGAATGCTGAAGTAACATTACATCTAGTAGGAATGTCCGATTAAACTTCATGTTACACAATCTTATCTAAGAAGGGAATATCCTGTACGACAGTCTATGCCATGAAAATGAGTGTCACACACCACCACATTCTACCTTGATAACATTTCTTTCCATTACAACAATGGGCCGATGATCTAGGTGTTAGACTTCTTGAAAAACAATCATCTTCATCATCATTTCCATTACAAACTTGCACAAAATAAAATTGAACTTACATAACCCAGAAAATGTAATTCTGTGTTATCAATAACACCTCGTTTATTTGTACTGGACTTGGTGCTCTTTCGAACCCTAAACGCATACTTTGGATTCACTAACCTTGATTCTCGTAAATTCGGTCGATGTGGCCACAAGGTTGTGAAACTGTACGTCATGATCTAGTTCTTGTAAAATCTAGTTACTTTCATCCGTGCACTGTATTTGATTTATCACATCAACATTAAAAGCACGGACAGCGTGTTTCATTTGGAATATTTTCCCCTACGTCATAGAGTTGTTAGTTCTTCCAAGACCGACTCCAGCCCTCAGACCTTAATGCTACTCTCGATCGTTCAAAGATGGCGAATAGAGTAGCCGGACACGTTGGAAACGTAGGTTTGTTTTTATCGTATGTAGTCGGTGTAAGTTCATTACGGTAGACGATAAATATTAGTTTCTTTGTAGAATATAAGTGTGCGAGTGTATTTACGATAAACGTTAGTTTCTTTGTAGAATATAAGTGTGCGAGTGTATTTATATGAACCAATGGACACTTAGGATCTGTAATTATACTCAATGATGTGTGAAGGTGTTTGTTTTGATCGTGTTGTGAACGAGTAGGTGAAGCTTTGTCTGACCCTGTAATAGTTGAGAGGGGAGTTCCTCAGGGCAGTGTTATCGGACCTTTATGTTTTCTTATATATATAAATGATATGAGTAAAGGAGTGGAATCGGAGGTAAGGCTTTTTGCGGATGATGTTATTCTCTATAGAGTGATAAATAAGTTACAAGATTGTGAGCAACTGCAACGTGACCTCGAAAATATTGTGAGATGGACAGCAGGCAATGGTATGTTGATAAACGGGGCTAAAAGTCAGGTTGTGAGTTTCACAAATAGGAAAAGTCCTCTCAGTTTTAATTATTGCGTTGATGGGGTGAAAGTTCCTTTTGGGGATCATTGTAAGTATCTAGGTGTTAATATAAGGAAAGATCTTCTCTGGGGTAATCACATAAATGGGATTGTAAATAAAGGGTACCGATCTCTGCACATGGTCATGAGGGTGTTTAGGGGTTGTAGTAAGGATGTAAAGGAGAGTGTATATAAGTCTCTGGTAAGACCCCAACTAGAGTATGGTTCCAGTGTATGGGACCCTCACCAGGATTACCTGATTCAAGAACTGGCAAAAATCCAAAGGAAAGCAGCTCGATTTGTTCTGGGTGATTTCCGACAAAAGAGTAGCGTTACAAAAATGTTGCAATGTTTGGGTTGGGAAGAATTGAGAGAAAGAAGAAGAGCTGCTCGACTAAGTGGTATGTTCCGAGCTGTCAGCGGAGAGATGGCGTGGAATGACGTTAGTAGACGAATAGGTTTGAATGGCGTCTATAAAAGTAGGAAAGATCACAATATGAAGATAAAGTTGGAATTCAAGAGGACAAACTGGGGCAAATATTCATTTATAGGAAGGGGAGTTAGGGATTGGAATAACTTACCAAGGGAGATGTTCAATAAATTTCCAATTTCTTTGAAATCATTTCGGAAATGGCTAGGAAAGCAACAGATAGGGAATCTGCCACCTGGGCGACTGCCCTAAATGCAGATCAGTATTGATTGAGTATTGAGTTTTAAGGCTGCTCGTCCGCTGCAAGCGACTACGCGCGATTACGCGATGAGGTGACTGCGCGCGATTACGAGATGAGGCGACTACGTACGTACTAGCGCGACTGATCCCACAGTGTAGAGTTAAAACGTAACCCCGTCCACTGCAAGCGCCTCGAGCGCCCGACTTCACGCGACTACAGCCGATAACAGGCGACAAGCGACAGATCGCCCTCGAATGGGATTTGCCGCTTGTAGTCGCCAGTACACTACGGTTCCTACAAGCACTTGGTGTCCCCCGTCGTCATACCTATTATTATTATTATTATTATTATTATTATTATTATTATTATTATTATGATTATTATTATTATTATTGAAAACACCCCTATGAAAGATAAACGCTATCATTCGCCAGATATTCAACGCAAACGATGGGTGAATGTTACAGAGGAAGTGGTTGCTGACATTGGTACATACAGTATGTCAAGCTTTAAGTCCCCTTTCTTGGCGCGGGGTCGGGGATGAGGCGAGATGAATTTACATGGCGTGTTTTACGGCCCGATGCCCTTTCTGACACCAACCTTAGTTTAGGAACTAACGAAAATGACATGATGTTGGTGAATGAAACTGGGTAAGGAGATGAAAGGAATCGGTTGTGGCCTATGAACAGGAACTTTCCCGGCATTTGCCTTGAAGTGATAACGGGATACCACAGAAAACCATTCTCAGGTCAGCCGGCGGTGGGATCGAACCCACACGTCTCCCGAACGCAGAGCTTGGCTCCACAGCCGTAGAGCGAGATCCGTGACTCCTCCACTCAGTGCGCGTTGATAATGGTAAGTAGTCTTATTAAATGGTTAATTATAATATATTTATAATTTCGGTACTGCTATAATTAATCCACAGCAGTGTAGCTCTTCTGCTGAACAAACGAAATTGGGATCTCCAGCAACTAACACCAAACGGCATAAGCGAAGGAAAACGAACGATAACAAATCTGATGACGAAAAATTCCTTGAAATAAAGAGAGCAAAATTACAAATACTTGTCGAAAGTGCTGTTAAGGACAACAGCGATTACCAATTTTTGGTTGGCCTCCTTTTATATATGAAGAAGTTTTCTGACAAACTGGCTATGAGAAATAAGCTCCAGCGCATTTTTAAAGAAGGGGATGAATTACGTCAAACTTCTCTGCTATGCCGACTCCGTATATATACCCACGATCCCAGTCATCCTGAACTATCAAACCAAAACCAGAAACAAGCCCATCCTACACTCTTCAAGTGGAATCCGGACCCATAGATATGGGCTTACGACAATTATTTGGTAACTTTTCAGATATGGCGTAACAAATACAATGTTAAAGTGATATGTATTGTGGAATTACAACCAACGGTTCTTGAGAATTATAAAATAAAAAATTAAAGGAAAATGGTTAAAAACAACCTGGCTTTTTTAATTTAAAAATCTGATGACATCGCACTGCAAGAATTGGTCTTATGGAGACGATGGAATAGGAAAGGGCTGGGAGTTAGAAGGAAGTGGTCGTGTTCTTTTAAAAAAACTTTTAAAATGAGAAATGGGAAAACATGAAAAACCATCTTCAGGGCTGCCGACAGTGGGGTTCGAACAAAACACAGCATGTAGACACTGTTGAAATTAGAAATAAAAGTTTTATATTTCTGTTTCTCTTCTTACGTGAATGTGTACTTTCCTTAATTTTGTATGTTGCACTGATGTCTTCAATTACATACGTACTTCGACCTTTGATTCTTTTAAAAATTCAAACCTTTTAAGAGAGTATTCATATTGCTAACTATCGATTCTTAGTTAAACGTTTCAGACGCGTTATTGTCACCCTGAAGTGTGGCATTTTGGCTATTCTTGGTCTATTGCCTTCAGAATGTAGTTTCTGGACGCATCCAATAATAATCAAAGAATTTATCGTGGTCTTTGTTCAAATCATCGAACAGATGATTGAATATCCTATTCGCTTCCTTTTAGCTAGTGTCAGGGGCGTAGCCAAGGGGATGTTACTGGGGGATAGAAACCCCATCTCCCCTCATGGACGTTTTACAAAAGAAAATCAACGGAAACAGACAATAAAAAAGTGAAAACCGGGCGAGTTGGCCGTGCGGTTAGAGGCGCGAGGCTGTGAGCTTGCATCCGGGAGATAGTGGGTTCGAATTCCACTGTCGGAAGAACTGAAGATGGTTATCTGTGGTTTCCCATTTTTACACCAGGAAAATGCTGGGGATGTACTATTAATTAAGGCCACGACCGCTTCCTTCCCACTTCTAGGCCTTCCCTATCCCATCGTCGCCATAAGACCTATCTGTGTAGGTGCGACGTTAAGCAACTAGAAAAAAAGTGAAAGGAGACTAAAGTGTTGGCTCTTTTGAACATTCACAGAGTCATCATTATTGTAAAACCAACAGATCTCTTGAATCTATTCTCTAAGAAGCCTCGGAAGTTGACCTTGTTCTTGTTCTGTATTTTAATGTAAGCTTTTGTAGGGCACTGCAATCTGAATATCAACATAATTCACTTGTACCAGTGTCCTTATAATGACACTCATGCATGCGCGCACCGCACACTCACAAGCACCTTCAGCATGTTCCATCACAATTTTGTAACTATACCCCCCCCCCCCCCCCCAATAGGTCGACTGTGAATCTTTAATGATCTTAATAACTTGACAACGCCTACTACAGAAACTCACATAGACCGGTGCGGAATACAGGGTCCAACTGAGAGTCGCGCGAAATCGCCTGCAGTGGACAACCCCAGTCACGTATAGTCGCATGAATTTAAGTTACCTGTAGTCGCCTCCTCACGTAATGGCGCACAGTGGCTTTCAGTGGATGAGCAGCCTTATACTAACAGTGAGAGATTTCAGAATATATGGAACTACAGTCTTGAGGAAGTTATTTGACGTATCATATACATCCATGCTATCAGAATTTTTAAAATGATCACTATACACTTAACTTCATCTTCTGTCACTGTTTTCCATACCATACCCTGCTAAGGAACTAATATTCTTCTGTTGATGAGGTAGCTCAATACATTCCTATCCGTGGCAGGAATATTCTCATAATTATTATTTACAGATTGAATAAATTAGGTATTGAATTCATCTGGTGTAATATGAACTTTTTTTTTGCTAGTTGCTTTACGTCGCACCGACACAGATAGGTCTTATGGCGACGATGGGACAGGGAAGGGCTAGGAGTGGGAAGGAAGCGGCCATGGCCTTAATTAAGGTACAGCCCCAGCATTTGCCTGGTGTGAAAATGGGAAACCACGGAAAACCATCTTCAGGGCTGTCGACAGTGGGGTTCGAACCTACTATCTCCCGAATACTGGATACTGGCCGCACTTAAGCGACTGCAGCTATCGAGCTCGGTAATATGAACTTTAGGCCTACTATATTTAACACTCCTGTTGATCTCTCTATTGATTATCTCTTTCAATACAACATTCATCAGCTTTTTGTTTAGCTGCCATTATGGCTTGTCGGTACCTACTTTGTGCATTTGTGTACAACCTTAAAGTTTCTGGGCTTTTATTGCTCTTTGAAACTCTATGGCAAAGTAAAAGATGATTTCCCATTATTTCAAGCTCTGGTGTAAACCACTTCAAGCCTGAAAACCTAGGTTTTGAATGTTTAATATCATAAACTTTTAATCACTACTCGTGGGAAGCGGTTCTTGATAATATATGGTAAAGTAAAAGATGACTTCTCATTATTTCAAGCTCTGGTGTAAACCACTTCAAGCCTGAAAACCTAGGTTTTGAATGTTTAATATCATAAACTTTTAATCACTGGAAAACAATCCTCAAACAGTAATAAAAATGTATGAAAGAAATTATCAAATTTCTTACCAACCCACTCTTTTGATACACCTTATATAGATTCTCTGTCAAACAGTTCAAGCATAGAAATAATGTTTTGTTGTGAGGAGAACCTTTTTAAATAATTTTATTTGAGTGATCATTCTGCACAGGGCAGAGAAATCTCAACCAAACAGCATTGTGATCAGAACCCAACATATGTGAAGACATATCTAGCGTGCCAACGTTGAAGAACGAGGGTTTGACATTAGTTATTATATTATCAAGCACCGCTTCTCACGAGTAGGATATTTGTTTGCACATTAAAAGTTAAATGACATCAGTAAATTCATCAGACTATTTACTTTCTTTCTCCTGTGTCTCATATCAAGATTAATATCCTCACAAATACATATTTTATACCTTTCTTTTTCTATGGCAACAAGGCTCATTATGAGCATCTCTAACGTTTCAAGAAAAATGTTTATGTTTCCATCAGGGGACCGGTAAATTGAAGTCATTATTAGAACAGATCGTGTCCGGCCACGCAGTGTAGAGCTTTTGTAGGGCACTGTAGTCTGAATATCAACATAATTCACTTGTACCAGTGTCCTTATAATGACACTCATGCATGCGCGCACTACACACAAATAAGCACATTCACTATGTTCCATCACAATTTTGTTACTATACCCCCTCCCCCCCATAGGTCATTGGTTTTTAATTGTAAATGATTAAAATTCCTGGCCTGGGTATATGTGTCGTCCTTAACGTTCCTTTGCTCACATTCAACACTCTACACTCCCACAATTACACTTACACGCAGGTTCCTATCATAATGTGAAAGTAGTGACAAAAGATCTGCAGAGGTTGACGCCACGAACAAATATCATAAAGACCTAGATCGTTAAGGAGCACTGCTGCTGCCTCAAGTTGAATTCTACACACAGGTTTGAAATGTCAATAACTTTACAGTCTGTATTATTTAGAGTGAAAATTGCTACACCTCCATTTTTGTGAACCTTTCTACAATATATCGTCTGTATTTTTTCTTTTGCTAGGGGCTTTACGTCGCACCAACACAGATAGGTCTTATGGCAACGATGGGATAGGAAAGGCCTAGGAGTTGGAAGGAAGCGGCCGTGACATTAATTAAGGTACAGCCCCAGCATTGCCTGGAGTGAAAATGGGGAAACCACGGAAAACCATCTTCAGGGCTGCCGATAGTGGGATTCGAACCTACTATCTCCCGGATGCAAGCTCACAGTCGCGCGCCTCTACGCGCACGGCCAACTCGCCCGGTCGTCTGTAATTTATAACCAGTAAGTGTTACATAGTCTACTTCGTTCATTTAGAACCAATGTTCAGTTATCTACAGATAATTTTAACAGAACTTTGAGTTGAAAAATGTCAAATGTATCGATTATATTTCTTTTTTTTTTTTTTGCTAGGGGCTTTACGTCGCACCGACACAGATAGGTCTTATGGCGACGATAGGATAGGAAAGGCCTAGGAGTTTGAAGCAAGTGGCCGTGGCCTTATTTAAGGTACAGCCCCAGCATTTGTCTGGTGTGAAAATGGGAAACCACGGAAAACCATCTTCAGGGCTGCCGATAGTGGGATTCGAACCTACTATCTCCCGGATGCAAGCTCACAGCCGCGCGCCTCTATGCGCACGGCCAACTCGCCCGGTCGTCTGTAATTTATAACCAGTAAGTGTTACATAGTCTACTTCGTTAATTTGGAACCAATGTTCAGTTATCTACAGATAATTTTAACAGAACTTTGAGTTGAAAAATGTCAAAAGTATCGATTATATTCTTTTTTTTGCTAGGGGCTTTACGTCGCACCGACACAGATAGGTCTTATGGCGACGATGGGATAGGAAAGGCCTAGGAGTTGGAAGGAAGCGACCGTGGCCTTATTTAAGGTACAGCCCCAGCATATACCTGGTGTGAAAATGGGAAAACACGGAAAACCATCTTCAGGGCTGCCGATAGTGGTATTCGACCCTACTATCTCCCGGATGCAAGCTCACAGCCGCGCGCCTCTACGCGCTCGGTCAACTCGTCCGGTGATTATATTTCTTAGACATTAGCTGTTCCATACCACGATATCGTATTCAGAACTAAAATTTGGCCCTAATCTAACATTTTAATTACAATATGAAGTACTTGTAGTATTTACACTGTAACTAAGGCAACTTCATGAAGAGGTGGCTCCTTCTACTAGCACTATAACCATGCCCTGCTTAGGAAAAATATTCTGCTGTTACTTCATTTCACTGGTTTGTTCCCGTAGGAGCCCTCTTGATTTTCTGCTTGGCAAGTATCCTTGACAATTTCTGTTATCTTCTCCATCTCCTCCCATCCAGCTGTACCAGTAGTGCCAGATCCAGGGTTCATTTCCATCCCTCCAATGACCAATAGCACCGCCATTACCGAAGCGCTGAACAGAATTGAAGTAAGCGCCGCCTCCTACCCGGCACTGTATTCCATAGTACGCCTCGCGGGTCTGCCTTTCCCGTGCCAACGACGTATCGCCGCCCGGTACTGTTGAATCGCAATCCCCAATCCAGCACTCACTTAAGGAACAACATTCCTCTTCGCTTGCACGATTACAACGGAAATACTCTCTTAGTGCTACGTGATCGACGGCAGCAAAGTAGTTTTGATATCCTCGATGAAAAATTATTTCTCACGCCAATTCATGAATCGTGTCATTTTGTATATTCCTAGAGCTTTTTATTTTTTTATTTTTTTTAGGTATCTTGCCTTTATCAAATCTACATCCGACGGGTCTGAGAGTTTTAAATGTTCCCATATTATCTGAAATGTGTAGGTAACAACTGGCATTATTTTTGCTCTGAATCAAGGGCGCCCATGCCCGGGGCCATGGAGGGAGGGCGCGGCCCCCCTCTAGCTCTCAGGGAAAGGCAAAAATCTAATGTAATGATTTAAAAGTCTGTATTACGTAGAAGTTGTAGTACCACCCCCCCCCCCACCAACAGGCAGGGGATACCCTGGGTGTTATTCTACTGCGGAATAAAAGTCGACATTCATCTTCCAAACTTTTTAAAATACTACATATCCCCAGGTCTAGCCCCCCTCTACAAACTGCCATATGGGCGCCCATGCTCTTGAATAGTTTCATAGATGTTACAAGAGAAAGTTTTTCGAGGTCTGTGATGTCATAAATAGCTGTTATTGTTGCTGTGATTCGTTCATGGTCGTGAATTCTGAATGTAGTTCCTATTGTCTGTAAGTTTATTCGTAAGTATTGAAAGTAGTTTTTTATTGAATTTCTTTTTCTCCTAGCTTTAACCTGTCTTCCACAGACATTAGTCCACCTTTCCTGATTGACATCTGTACTGTTTTGTCTTTGTTAATTTTAATTGTTTTCATGTGCCCAGTTTTATAGGTTATCCACTGATGCCTGAAGGTCTTCCCTGCTTTTGGAGTGTGGTAACATATCGTCTTCATATAGGAGCAGTGTCGTGTCCAGGTCATTGTCCAACACTTGTTAAAACACGCGTCACGACGACATCTACTATGCTCTTCAACGTCACGAGTTAAGCAACATTGGGCGTGGTCACCGCTTAGATGCTAAAGCAACGTGTCCTTGCAGAGGAGTGTGTGGCCACCAAACCAAATCTTCGCTTCACCAATCCAACTCCGCCCCTAGGGGCGCAGGGCACATGCTGTCCAGCTATGAATGAAGAGAAAACTGACCGCCGCAACTAGTACGTCATGCTCCGGAAAGAAGAAACCTTCAGAAATAGCTTCAAAGCCCAAAACGAGGCTGATGAGCTAAATGCTCACGGTACTGGCCCTGTCGGTACCAATGAGACGGTCCTGCTGCTGCATTCATGATCCTGTTCACGACTGCTGTTGCTATGTTGAAAAGAATTGTGCTTTTTGGATCGCATTCTGGCACGCCTTTCGTTTGATTGGGTATGAGATATATCTTCCGACATGTCTCAATAGTTTGTTCTCATATAGTATCTCCCGAATAATGATTAACACGTTGTTTTCCTCTCCAATGATTTGTCTTGTCTTTTGCAGTAGATTTTGTCTGTCTACAGTCAGAAGCATTTTCATAATCTATGAATGCAGCTATATATAAAACAAGAGTTTTGTCTGTACATTGCTCAGAATTTAAAAAAATGGTATTTCTGTATCGGCAATGTCCAGAGTAACAAGGAAATGCACTTTTTACTTTTCAGTAATTTCTGTCTGTCCGTGTGTCTGTTTGTACACGCGTCACGAGAAAACGGCAGAAGAGAATTTAATGAAAATCGGTGTGTAAAGTCAGGGAATGAGCCACTACAATCTGGGCTATAAATCATTTTATTAACGTTGATTGAAATGGTAGTTTAGGGAAAGGCCTAAATTCTCAAATATTTATATTTATATTTTTAGTGGTCCTATCGATAAATACTACTAAAGGTATATAGAATTAAATTTCCAGTATTTATGTCTTATAAGTTACATTTTTACCGTTCTGGATATGATAAAACAGGTATTCATGAATTTGTATTTTTGTTGCTAAGTTCACATTGAACCCTTTTTGTCCACTATGAATGATACCTACCTTCCTTACTTATCAGCAAAATTTCATGTGCTCTGTCTCTTGGTCGTATCGGGTTCTTCGTCACTTGCTGAGGTAAAAGGTAGGGTTCAGTAATTCTAATCTATCTACTCAAATGAAAGGTCTGTTTAAAAATATTCCTATTTATTCAAGTAATCTCTGAAGAGTTAATCATTTATCATCGGTATCATTAGGATCCAGTCGTGCCCCATGGACACCACAATCATTTTACACAGAAGGTCAGAACTCTGGTGTGAGCTTTTGACATAACTGCCTAATGGGCATCCTTATTAGAAACCATTGTCTCAATTATTAATTAAAAAGAAAAGAAAGTCTGGAAATCCTTAGATTCGGCTTCCATGTGAGACTACATGTACCATCATAGTGATTCTTTATGGTCGAGTCCTCGTAACACGAACTCTGGACTCTGGGTATAATGAAGGTAGTCCAATCGGTGTGTGCCACACAGTCGTTATACGGCATGGACCCTTAATTGAATCGATGTGACCTGCGACTATGTCATGGACCGACATCTAAACTTCTAAGTTACTTTAAAGTCATTGTGGATGATGACCGCAAGGAAAATGATGCTACGGTGGCATATGGCCTTACTCTAAGTCAATGAGGTTGATGACCCCATGACCATCCAAGTTTCTCAGCTGAAGGCTAAACACAATTAAGTTACATCGGTTGATGACCAAAGTTTCCAATTTACTAACCCCAGCACATTTACTGCTCCATCAATCAAAGTCAAGTAATGCAACAACAACAATGCTCACAATACTTTGTTGCAGTAAAATCTATTACCTTCGGATATGTCCCCTTAATCGTTACGTTAACACTTACATATTCCCCAGAAAAATAAACTAAGATTTCCAAAATGCATCTTCAAGTCATTCGCTTGATTTAAAGTTATTTCAAATACGTTTCCACTGAATTTAATAATTAAATAAGTTTAAATGATTTAATGAAATCTCAATGAACAACAAATTCTATCTCCGTGGACGAATGGTTTCTTTCACAAGTCCCTACACAAGTCTTGACGTAATTCATTTTTTAATCATGTTGGATGTATATCGTCGGTAGCTGGAAAAAATTTACAATACTTATTTCCAGTATTTATCCTGTTTCGTGACATCACACTTTAGTTTAATCTAATACTAACCATTATTACTACTTGAATAACACTGATAATTAAGTGCAAAACCATAAGTAACTCGCCGTACAATGTAAACCGATTACGATGTCATATCTTGTCATAACATTTCCGTGAAGCTTTGTGCGCCCCTCACAAACAAAACAATCACCATAACCATCGCTCTATATTTTGGACAACTCTGAAACTGGCTAACCTCGCTCATCATACTCTAAGTTCGTGGTCTCAAATGTACACTACAGTCTCAATTAAACACATTTACAGTATCTAATAACACACACGTTATTCCCGGATGAAAATTTCAACTAGATTCCGTAGTTATAATGATATCCGTTGCCAAGAAATGCGATCTCAATTCTAACACACTACTCAAATCCCGTTACACGAGCTGCGAACTCCTATCAGCTGACGGCATTGAGACACGACCCCGCTCTCCTGGGATATGAAACATCTGCTTCGTTTTGCCTGACTGGCCTCTCAGAATGAAACCTTTAACTTCGCCGACATAATTAAACAAATACGATATTTCTGACCAACAAAATGCACATAGATTATACTTCAAAATGCCCTACAATAATTGTACACGGCGCAAATTAATACCGGCATGGATTCTCTAGTTCTACTTTCCATCCCAAAACATTACACAAAATCTTTCTCGGGCTTATACATATCCCTGCACATTTACAGGCTTCCAATCACCTGATTCACAAATCCTATCTCAACTCATAGGACAACTCTGAACTCTGCCTCAACTCGACGGGTCTCACTAACAAAGAAATGGAATAAAATATTTAGAATCCACGACGCATAATACGCACGAATACATTAATATGAACACTTCGCATAATGATCTCGTATTTTCAAAACTGGATTTTCACCAAAGTGACTGTCAAAATTCTACTATTTTTTTATTGTCATTCAGACACAGTTTAAATGGACATAGAATAACGTTTCACTTCGTGACAAAATTCACCACTCTATATTCTCAACCCGACAGCGCTCTGCCGCTAGATTCAAAATGGGTAACCATGGATTTCTTACATCATTTACGTCAAAATTCAAACAGAAAATTTTACGTCAGATTAAATTATCTCAATTTAACACCACAAAAGTATAGGCAATAAATTCACGGAAATTGACGATCTACTCTGGACGTGATATCACTTCGAAGCCCTCACTAATAACTTTTACATGTCACATGGCACTCGCAATATTTTAAATTTATCCAAGCAGAAAATAAAACAAATGATCTTTCGTTATATTTTGACATTCACCAAAAACATAGGGGTGACCAACTGCGTCATAAAAATCCATTTCAAATGCACATACATTTGACATCACAAAACAAGATATAGTAGGTGGTAAGATGGCAAGGCACCTGCCATAGATTTACGTCGGATTCCATCCTTCGGCTCACCCGTGACCTTCCGCCGCTTATCTAGCCATTTTACATTTCTGGCTGTACATCATAATATTTATTTATTTTCCTGGAATAAAACATTTAAAAAAGGAGAAATACCCTTTACTGTTGATTTTGTTGATCGCACTCGGCTGATAGTATTTTTTTCCCGCACACGAATTACTTCCCTTACCACACACAAATATATAAAAACTTCTTCGGTATCTTCTGCTCAAAGAAAAACTATCTCCACATGGAGTCAAGACCCCAGACACATCGGCTAAAATCTGTCGGTTAGACTTAGTCTACTTTTGTCGATCGATTTACAGAGCAGTTCAACTCTCTGTCTTCAGCCTCACGATACAAAATGCAGGGGTTTCAACATGGCGTCCCTTCTATATTTATAGACAGTACCCCCTCTCTCCAGGCATTTTCCCTTTGCCGCTAAGAAAATTTGCGTAACTTTTCTGACTTAAATGAACCGTATTTAAAAGAGTTTTGGATGTAACCACATACTTGCTACATGGCTATCGGTAGTGTTCCTGGACATTAAAAATTTATGCACATTAAATTAACTGGTTAGATGACCTCATTTGATATGCACTACTTTTCTGTCGACTTCGCGCGGGGACGCTAGACACACGCGCCCTTCTGAAATAAACCCCAGAAATGGCTTAGCAGTCTCACATCCGTCTTACTAAAGACCAATTGTCTTATAGATAAATACAGGACCCTCAGCATATTGCATTCACCACTAATTCTTTCATTTAATTATATTTATTCGACATAAACTTCCTTCTGTATGCTTCCACTGCCGACATGTGCGGATGACGTCACGTATCCCAGCGTGGGAATGGAGGTAGCCACCCCCTTGCCACGTACTGCTTCCGTGATATCAAGACTATGTTCAAGCTCCTCATCAGCATTGACATGGGGCCTCATGAAGTAGCTTTCATAGTTAAAATTCTTAGGGCACAAAGGTCATGGGTTCAATATCAACGCCGAGCCTCGAGAAAATGGGTTAACAGTATTTAATAAAAATCGGTACAAAGAGTCGCGGAATAAGAAACTACAGTCTAAGCTATACACAATTTTATTCATCCTGGATGAAATTGTAGTTTAGGGGAAGGCGTCTAAAATTTAATCTTTAAATACCTATGTTATTGGTCCTGTTGAAAAGTACTATATAACAAAAGTCATAGAGAATACAATTTTCGATCATCTATGTTTTATTCAGTTTTACAGTACCGACTATGATAAGAGTGGTATTTCAGAGTCGGAGGAAAACTAAATGTGAAGGCCTACAATATCGAATTCAAATAACACTGATCAGCAATAACATTACGTTGACAATGTTGTAATGAAATGGCGTATGGCTTTTAGTGTCCGAGGACAATATTGTTTGTTGTGATGTTCTCTTTCTCTTGTGTTGCCACTCAAATCCGACAGATGGGATTACTGCTGCATACGGAGTACAAAACAGCTTGACTGAATATTGGCGTGAAATAGCTTGGGAGTTAGAAAACTTTCTTCCTTAGCATGCCATTCCTCTGGTTCATACATTTTCTGATACTGCTGGTACGTACCACACTGGTTCACCATAGTATTCCAGCTATTCGATACCTACTCTGACGCGCTGTTTTGAGTGACCCGTGTACACTCTTAGGCCTAAGGCAGAGGGTCACTTAGTAGTACAATAGTAGTATGGCCTGGTCTAGAATTATAATTTAGGCCTATTCCAAATTACAGACCCTACCCACTGACGCTGGGTGTATGCAGGTGACACATCCCACTCTGACGAGTCTAGTGTCAGACCTAAGACGAAACGCTGGTTAATAGAGCAAACGCCTGAAAAGCCTTACATCTGATATGTTTCTGACATGCTCTATTGGTGAAAAATATCTAATTCCCTCTATGGGAATTTAGAATTTTCCATTCGGAATTGCTAGGCGGGCAATAATTCCATTGTGGAGATATTATCTTCCGAATGCAGTTATCAGACTGTGCCTCATATAAGGCTTCTGATAAGCTCACCTGCATGGATCAGCATATCTATCCGCGCGTACATGAGGAGCTATTCATCGCTTCTTCCGGACGCTCTTCGAGAACCTTCTAGAAACTTCGTGGCATCTCTACGGCTTTCCAGCAACATGAGTCGGCAGCCACCACTGTCACCAACTCGTCAACGGACGCCACCGACCTCTCCTTCACCCTCGGAACGGGACATGGACGCTGAGAAGATCAAGACCAGTCGCCGCCGTGAGGAAGTGGAAAGTCCTGCAACGGAACCTGGACGCACGAAGAAACGCTGTGCCATTTCGCCTCCACCAGAATTCTCTTCCGGCTCAACGTTCACTGGGTCCAGTTCCTTACAAAGTGCTTCAGCCCGTACTTCCCCAGTACAACAGCCATCTGGTCTGGGCATTACTCCACTTGACACTCCGGCGCCTTCGTATCAATTCCCTGGCTCATCGTCTGCTTCGCCCTTCATGCCAGACAACGCCAGGAGCTACGCCCAAGTTGCTCAAAATCCAGCTTTACCTCCATATATCCGCAATCGCAGTTTCCTATCGACTCAACCGACAGTTGCCCCCCCCCCCCAGCCCCACCCTTCTACATTATCAAGCTTACCAATCTTGACATCACCAAGGCTAATACCCGTACTATTTATACGACTATTGCTCGTTATACCCCTAATCTGCCGGAATATAACCTGGAGATCCAGAAAACTCGAGACGGATTCAACCTCAAAACTTCAAAATCATTCCACGCTCACTTTACTTCCAAAATAGGTCAGGACCAGTTCGGACCTCACTGCAAGGCAAAAGCGCTACCTCAACAACGACCGGCACAACGACCTGAACCCCCTGCCCGATCCCGGCCCCTTCTTTCTGTCGTCGCCTACGGTGTCGACAGGGACTATTCGGATGACGACGTGCTCGTACAGCTTCAAAACATCGACTCCATGATACACAGAGTTATTCGGATCAGGAACGCCCAAGGTCCCACCAGCCTCATCAGGATCTTGTCTCCGAATCCTTCAACATTGGACGCCCTGCTCCGGGACGGCGCTCTTATCTACGGCCGTCGACATCGTGTGGAACCGTCGCGCAGCCCACCCCCACAGAAGTTCCGGTGTGGGAAGTGCAACCGCTATGATCATCCACCTGGAGCGCCTTGTGTACAGCAGGAGGTATGTGCCACTTGTGCTAGCCCAGAGCATCCTACTACACACTGTACAAACAAACAAAACCCTAAATGTATTAATTGTGATCTCGCCCATCCGGCATATAGTTATAAATGTAAAGCAATACCCCAACCTGACCCTTCCCAACCAGAAACGGTAGTTCCCGTCACGTCCCAGGACCTCCCTGATCCCCACCTCCATTCCAAGCTCCCTCCCCCTAGTTCAGAGAGTACCATTCGATTTATCACGATGGTACTCCAGAACATTCTCCCTTTCCAACGCCCTCACATCCTTCAACAAGTGCAATTAGCGGCTCGGTTGGCTTTCAATACCCATGTAGACGTTATCTATTCCGGGAATAGAATGCATTTTGCATTCATTCCCTTGCGTACCGTCCCTTTCATAAATTAATACTATGAGAATTTATTATACTAACATACGTTCGCTTTCTGCCAACCGACCGCTTTTTGACACTACTCTCTCACAATATACCCCGGATATCTTTGTACTAAATGAGACTTTTTTGACCTCTCATCACACCCCAACTTTCCCTACTTTCAATCTTTTTCGCGGTGATCGTCCTCATTCCTCACGAGGTGGTGTAGCAATAGGTGTCCGAAAAGACCTAACGGTTATCCAACATCATTTCCCACCCTTCCACAACACATTCAACGAATACCTTATACTTGAAATCCTCACCACTCGCAAAACATTTACAATCGCTACTCTTTATTTGCCAACCGGAAACCCGGTCCCTGTAGATTTTGTGAAGCATATTGATTTTCGGTTCACTGATTATGTCATCGTAGCAGACATTAATATAAATTCGTATACCGCTGTCCAACGTGTTGAATTTCAGACACTATGTGCTCATATCCGGGGTATGCATTTCCCTTTCCCTTTTCATACGTTACCCTTATCCCAAACCACTCCCGATGTTCTTCTTCTCTCGCCCTCTTTAGCTACTTCTGTCACCATCCGCGAACTCCAATTTGTTGGGAGTGATCACGCTCCTGCCCTTATAACCCTCCCCGACCTCTCTCCCTTTCCTAATCATACCCCTCCCCGTCCCCCCCCCCTACCCGCCGTTTTGAACATACTAATTGGCATGCCTATCGTCTCACTATTGTCAACTGCCTTCAACACCTACCTCCACCTACCTCAATTCCAAACATACAACTTCTCATAACCCGACTCGAACAGGCTCTTATTACTGCTGACGCGCACCATATCCCTCGCCATTCCTATCACCCTTCCAAACCTCCCATTCCCCCTAAGGCCCTGCGCCTCTTACACCTAGCACACGATCTCTTATCATCATTACACTCGAACTCGGGACCCTACCACTCTACAACAACATCGCCGAACGTTACGCCACGCTCGCTCTTACATCAAGGCTATTAAACGAAAAATGTGGATGGATAAATGTACTGATCTTGCTGACTACCATGACCCTCGACAATTCTGGCACACCTACCGACGCCTTACGAAAACAACTAAACCTCTTCCCTCTTACCCCATACTTACTTCTCCCCCCCGTCCTCTTTCAGACAAAGATAAAGCGGACCTCTTTGCCAACCATCTTCGTCTTCTCTTCACCCCTTCTGCTGCGCCTGACCTCTTCCACCCTGATGAACCTATCATTCACCAATATACTCACCCCCGTCTCCCTGAATTTCAACCTTCCTTTCACCACTTTCCTACTGTCGATTATACTCATCCTATTAATGTTCCTATTACTCCCTCGGACATTTCCCACTATCTGAAGAATAAGAAAAACACTTCTCCTGGCCCTGACCGCCTCACTTATCGCCATATCAAAGAAGCCCCACCACTCTTTCTTGAACAACTTAGTCTTGTTTATACCTTTATCCTTTATACTGGCTACTACCCCCCTCATTGGGGTAATGCCAATATCCTCCTTTTTCCTAAACCAGCCAAACCTCTATCGGACCTCCACTCATACCGTCCCATATCCCTTCTCACGGTTTTTTCCAAGATACTCGAAGGTATATTGAGTAAGCGCCTATCGTCTTATCTCCGCTCCCTAGGCCTTCTTCCCCAATCTCAAGTCGGTTTCCGTTCTCTTCATGCTACCCAGGACCATCTCTTTCACATTTCCGCCTCCCTCAATGCCTACTTAAGTCCTCGCCGTACTGCAGCCTTGGTATGTCTCGATGTTAATAAAGCCTTTGACTCTGTATGGCATCCAGGCTTACTCTACAAACTTCGTCACCTCCCGCTTCCCATTACCATAGTCCGTTTTATTCATAATTTTCTACATCAACGTACTGCACAAATTCTTCTTCATGGCACACTTTCACATTCCTTCCCTGTGGCAGTCGGACTGCCCCAGGGATCCCCTCTCTCTCCCATTCTGTACGTCATTTTCACCTACGATATTCCTCATCCCGACCCTCCCCTTCGACTTTACCAATATGCGGACGACCTGGCTATCCTTGCTCTTACCCCTACTGTTACCACCCTTACACGTAAATTGCAAACATATCTAAACATTCTGGCTTCCTGGCTAAATTCCTGGCACATTACTGTTAACCCTACAAAGACTCAATTCATAGTTTTTCGTACTAAATCCCGTCTCTGTCGTCCTCGCCATCGTGTTCACCTCACTATGTATAACATCCCATTACCTGAAACGTCCCTTCTTAAATATCTCGGTATTACTTTCCAAAACAACCTTAAATGGCTCCATCATCTTAACCTAGTCTATAAGAAAGCCCTACAACGTTTTCGGGTCCTCCGTATTCTCTCCGGAAATACGTGGGGGCTCCGACCTTCTCAAATATTACATATATATAAAACCTTCATTCGCCCTGTAGTGACTTATGCCTCTCTGACTTGGTTGACTGCCGACGCCACATCTTATACGAAACTCCTTACATTAGACCGACATGCTATACGTATAGCCTACCATTTCCCCTACGATACACCTACTGCCAACCTCCAACCGTACCATTCCTTCCCCTCCATTCTCACCCATATCCATGATCTCCGGCTCGCCTACCTCACTTCCGGTCTCACACATCAAAATCTCTCCATTACTGAAGCGTTTAATCTTTCTCCTCTTGCTAAAGCTATTCATCGTCATTCTCCTACTCCTTCCTCCTCCCACCTCTTTCCTTCTGATGTCACGTAGTTTCCCCCCTCTAGCTGCCCCACTGCCCTGACTACTATTACTTTCGGCTCTCATCATTATTTTTTAGGATGCTCTTGGCAGTGTTGGCACATGCCCTCTATGTCAGTGAAACTGATCCAAAGGCACTAACCGTGCTATCACATAACTTTATTGCTATTACACCTTGGTCTTTTTCTCCAGTCCTCTTATCCGTCATGCCTTTTCCTTATCACTTATCCTATATATAACTCTTCTTGCCGTTCCTTTTCCTACATATCTACATAATGTTGCTTTTCTCCACTACAGTTATGTATTACAAGTCTCTGCTTGCAGTTATCCTTTGCGATATGATATACTTTGATTCCATATGTATGTACAACACATACTTCTCTATGTTTTGCAATTCTATGTAATTTTTCTTTCCTGTTGGCCAAAGAGCTGCAATGTTCAGCTGGCGGCCCGCCCCCCCTATGTGGGGAGGAATGAACCAACCTTGTGGAAAAAAAAAAAAAAAAAAAAAAAAAAGCTCACCTGCATACACCCAGCGTCAGTGGGTAGGGTCTGACACATCCCACTCTGACGAGTCTAGTGTCAGACCTAAGACGAAACGCTGGTTATTAGAGCAAACGCCTGAAATGCCTTACATCTGATATCAATTCTGTAGAATAAAACTGTACAAGAGGGTCGGAAAATTTTCGCATTACCACATCTCGTGATCCCAGCAAGGCTACGTATAAGACAATAAAATTTAATCTTAAGAAGCTAGATAATAATAATAACAGTTGTACAAGATACAGAAAACCTTACATTGCAGTCAGATTGTAGCGTACTATACATTTGTAATGACTAAAATATTATAAAAGATCGTTTTATGAAGCATTAATCACAAACTATTAATAGATCATAGCAGGCTGTAGGACAGTAAGATGACGAAAATGACCAGGTCGACGTACTTTTCTGTTCTAACTGCACCAGAAACCAGAGACATCATGGGCTAAAGAAGCAGAGGCAGGAGCTCCCTAGGCTATGGCGACACGAGCTGACAAATCCAGCCCATGAAGACCAGTGATGACCTAAGACCGTTCCAGATGTTTCCGAGGATGAGAGGATGCCGTGAACCCAAACACAGCATGTCCTAGCCATCTGGACATGGGATAACAACGATGGAAGCAGGAGGAAAGATAAGTCATTACAGTTTTTACCTTACGTGAGTAGTGCAAAGGCTATTTTGTTTTGAAAAGTGCTATTTTAAATTTTGTTTCTTTAGTGAAAGATATACGAACTGCTATTTTTAACTTTTTAGGAGTCGTTAGAGGTTATTAGGTAATATTCTACCATAAATGACGAATCCATTGATGTAGGAAGTGGTTAGCCAGTGACAATCTCATTTTTACGTTCGCAATACTGTCAATGTTGAATGAGATGAGGTTAATTTAGTTTCAATACAGATATAATGCGACATTGTCGTGAACATTAGGCTTACGTCAGGGCATGTACTGTCAAGCTAAGATCGTATACAGGATATAATAACGTCGGGGCAAGATATAGGGAGATATTTTATGGAATTTTTAAAAGGATTGAGAACAGAATGGAATAATCAGATGGATGGCTAATGATGTCATAGTAACAGACGTCAAGGTGAAATGAATTAATAATTATGTTTATTGTAATGTAGAGTGAAACATGAGATATGTAATGTGATGTGAAGGATGGTAGAAGGTTATGATGATTAGTGATGGTGATGATTACTGTTTCGTCGTAAATGAAGATGTAGATTATTTTAGCGACGATATTAAGTTAATCTACGGATAGGAAAAGTAGCCCAAATGTAGCCTTTATCTATACATCTTTTCCAACACAAATATTCTCATTCGGATAAGGAAAGCTAGGAAATTCAACTGCATTAATCGATCTTTCTCTATGATTGAAGGCTAATAGTAATTGGTCGAGTCTTCTTACAAGCTAGATCACTTGATATCCAACAGAATCTGGTTATATGATTGTTAGATATGAATGATAGCACAGCAACACGTCGCATTTAATTACTATGTGGGCACTTAAATTGATTTTTTTCTTTCGAGATTAATAATTATTCTAAACTAGCTGACCCGGCAGGCGTCGTTCTGTCAAAAATAAGTGACAATGGAACGAACTCAAATTCAGTCCGTACTGCACGAAAAATCAGAATAATGCAAATGATTACATTATCAACATCGAATGAGTTAATTTTCTACTGCTACCAAAAGTTCATAACAAACTGCTGGAAAAAGGGGTTTTCATTACCTGCAATATTAATATCTTGATTGTGAATAAGGAAATTCTGAAATAGGTCACAGCATATCACTACCCAGAAATAACCCTGATAGACTGTAACATAGATGGGAACTGTTCAGCAGGTCTTCAAATCTCTCACAGAGCCATAATTATCCTCCGTTGAAAATCAAGTAATTTGATAAGTTGATGGCGTGAAGATAATATGGCAAAACTTAATCCTCTTTCTTCGTAGGAAATAACTATCATAGAAAACACTGATTTCAATCAACACTTCGAAGATACCCGATTTTTTTTATATTACCTGGCGCGTAAACAAACAAATTGATGGTTTTCCAACACGGGGACAGGCAACATACAATTGGCCAAGCGAAAACATGGGTTTTCAAGATTAATGCCGCAAACACTCAATGAATGCCCCTGGGATTTATTTATGGTCATAGCAAAAGCGAGCTGCACTGGAAACTGCAGTCGTTTAAATTCAAATGGTATGTCTATCGGAATCATATGGATGCGTGGTATCAAAACGTTATGACTACTGTTCAGACCTTTAATTGGAGAATGTGAGGCGGCAATCCTGGCAAATCCAGCGAGTTCAAATAATCGGATGGATAGTTCTGATTACAATTTTGTGATTAGGCCTATCAGGTGACATGAGATCCAGAGCAGTTCTGTGTTGATGAAAAAAGTTTGTAATTGTTCTACAATAGACCTCTTCACTGAACTATTATGAGCACAACGCAGATCAGTTTCTTGTATTGAAATAAATTAAATAAATTTTCAGAAATTTGTAATCGCCATCTAACACCGACAACAGTGAACCTGCTCTGTGATATATTTGGCATTGTATCTGTAAATAAAGAAGGACAGGTCTATTATTTTTGTCAGAACTGTGAAATAAATAAACAAAGCAATATGGGGGATAAGTCTGCTTGTTATATGTTACCTTGAAAGTTAGCATGAAATTGTCCCGAAGTACATTTGTTGCCCCGAATGAATTCATCTGATAGCAGTTGTTATATTTTTGGATATTTGTAAGGAAATGTATGGATTCTGAAACCAATGAGTACAATGGATCTGGTGGTGGAATCAATGGCACTAATTTCACTTTGCCATTTGCGCAACACAATCCAGCGGCTATATTTTTGTATTTCAGTGCCTTACAATATTGACAAACTGAGTTCATAGATCCAATAGCAACGCACTGATAGGCACTGTAGTCAGTTGAAACATCGTAACTGAAAGCAGCTCGATTCAAACTTGCAAGCTTATTAGCTGAACGACGCGCTGCACGGGTTTGTGATATCCGAATCCTTTCAGTTTCATTTCGCTCTTCACGTTGTTGTGCAGTTCGATTAGACTGAAAATTAGCTTGGCTTGTAGCATTTCGAGTTCTCCGACCGAAGTTGGTCCGCCCGCGTCTTATAGGCGGCATGAGTCTTGAAATGAGTATAATGTGTACGGAAGCACACACAAAATAAATAAATCAACCAAAGAAATCGATGAACTTGTTTGTTGAGAAGCGAAGATTTAAAAACAACCAGGGTAGACAAAGGTCTCCAACTATAACAAAACACGACACTGCATGCGGCTGTCTGGAGAGCGTATGTTTAGGAGTTCCGTACTGGCAGTCGAGGTAGCGAAACAGACAGCCAGCCGAGTCACGCGCGAAACCAAAACCCAAGGAGACGTTCTTCCTGTCACAAACAGAGAACTAAGCGAGATAATATCTTTGGGTTTATTTTAAAAATAACTTCTATATCCGAAGACCATTTGCCTCCCTTTGACCACACATGCAAATTCAATAGTAAAGAAGTTGGCCAGCGACTGACTTTTTCGTGCCTGCACATAAAAATCTCTGAACATGACTGGAAAGAAACGCAAATAGTGCATGTTTTTATCATCGAAATTTAAAAGCAAACTTATCTACGTCGAGCTGAAATTTTCCTTTACCAACAGTGAAAAAATTACAAATATGGTGAATATAAAATGGGAGTTATGACATGATAAGTTTTGTACAATGAAGACTTTGCATTTGAGGTAACATTCCATTATTTTAAGATTTTCACACTCAATTATTTTTAAACCGTTTTTTGTTAACGGCATCAAATGCGGCTTGAAATTTTGTACATAATCCGATATTCACCCATTTTAAGCCATAACATTCAGATTTACGGACATTTGGCAAACGCGCTGGATTAGAGGAGGACAGCGCTAAGCGTAAACGTGGGAGAAGGAAAGAGAGACGAACAGTTTGAATGGAAAAGAGAAATGAGGCTTTTACGTTTTCCTGACATTTTTTTCCAATTTTTCTCTTCGTAAAAACCTTACTCGGACTTCGACAAATATTTGAAGAAAAGAATTAGCCGAATTGATCCAGCCGTTCCCGAGTTTTGCGCTTAGCGACACATTTAGCGATTCATTTTTATTTATGTAGATGAACAATTTGAATAAATATAGGTCATAATATTTCGATCATGTTATTTTTAAAGGGAGTAATGACTTAATGAAGTATCTTTCTCTCCTTGTGAGGTGAAACAAAATACCAAGAGTTTTGAAGTGATTGAAGTGTTTGAGATATGTGAAATAAGCGAAATATTTAAAATATTAGTAATAATTGAGAAAACATTTCCTTATGACAAATAACATTGCTGATAATTGAGTATGAACAGCTATTGTCAAAGTAATCTATCGCACTGTGATGTGATCAGGGAGATTCATGTAAAAGCAAGTAGGAGTTTTTTTGGAAGCATTTCATGTAACTTTTGAGGAAAGATGATGATGTGATTTTAATTTTATTTTTGACTTATTCAACACAAGGACTTTGCATCAGACACATTTGTATAGCTCCCAATCAGGATTCTAAAATATTGTAAATATATTCATTCCTTTTATTTAGTTGGAGATCTCTAACTTGAAAACATATTTCTTTTTTAAGATTAATTGATGAGACAAGCAGTCAGTTATCTATTCCTTAATTTTCTTTCCGTCATAAAGAACATCTAAACCACTATCTGAGATTTTTCCTTATTTTTAATAAATAGTATTATATGAAATTTAATTATTCTTTCAATGACTTCCTAGGTTAAGTGTTTAGTTTCAAGTAATCGTTAGTTAAGAATTATAGTAAGGTATGGGGAAAGTAAAGGGGCTGCCTGGCCGAGGCGGTAAAGGCGTGCTCGGCTCGCCCGGAAGGACGTGGGTTCGAATCCCCGTCAGGAAGTCGTAAAATTTAAGAAATGAGACTTCCACTTCCGGAGGTGCATATGGCCCTGAGGTTCACTCAGCCTACACCAAAAATGAGTACCAGGTTAATTCCTGGGGGCAAAGGCGGCCGGGCGTAGAGCTAACCACTCTACCCCATCAAGTGCCGAGGTTACGGATAGTGGAAGCCTTTACCTTCCACCGCTCCAAGGGCCTTCATGGCCTGTACGGAGATGACTTTGCTTCTTTGCTTTGCTTTTATGGGGAAAGTAACCACATTACGAATTGGAGATGTCCGTACGTAGGTTAGGTTTGTCCGAGCATCGCCCTCTAGTATACCTCTCAGCCTTCACACTTCGCTCGGCTTGCGTGCTTCTTTGCGAACATCACGTAGGGACTACTTTGGCCGCTGTGGCGCTAGAAGCGTGGACGAGACCCGTGCTGAAGGCACGTTAGGAACAACAAGAAAGAGGGAGTAAACAATGTGTCGAGTGTCGTTTCTTTATGTAGTTTACTGAGATTGTGTTGAGTTGATATATTAGTGGAAGTACATACTATTTATTTCATCATAAGAAGGTATGTAGTGGTAGTAATTTATTAAAAGAAGTAATTACAAGGCATGCTTAAATCTCGCGCACCGTTCGAGTTTCTCATACCCTTTTAATCTAATTTCTTAATTCGCTGACGGCTATCGTAACATATTTGCTTTAATTAGTTATTGCTTACGATCTTGCCATAGGCTACATTAATTTGGCATATTAATGTCCTGTCGTAGGTTTCTATCTATCAATAGCAATGGTGTATTGCTGCGTATCTTGCTGCACAAGCCGGAGTGGTAAAGTGAAAAGAGTATCATTTCACGAATTTCCCAACCGAACTGACCTTAGAGAACAATGGCTTCAAGCTATATCAAGAGCAGACTGCAGGCCCAATTTAAATTCTAGACATTTTGTGGTATGTAGCCTGCATTTTCGTGAGTCTGACTATCGATCTGGATTGAAAATTAAGAAACTGCAGGATGCTGCTCTTCCTTCTGTTTTCCCTTCTTATCCATCTTGCAAAGTCCAACAGATCAAAGCAGAACGTAGACCTATTATAAAACATTCAGTCATTGCCAAAGGTAAGAAACGGAAATATGAATCAACTGAGCCAAGCTGTGACGAAAGTAATACTTCAGGTGTTTCCTGGCACGAGTGTCCCGCAAATCATGACTTTCATCGTTCCGTTGATGTCCAGTGGGAGATTTTAGACGAGAAGCTACTCAAAATAGAAACAAATAAATTGCGACTAAAACTGTGGAGAGCGCGGGCTAAACTTTCACGTCTTGAAAACAAACTGAATAAAAGTAATCGGGAGTTGGAGATATGTAACAATAATTATCATAAAGCCTTGTCACGAATAATTAAAACAGCCGAGCATGTTTCCTCAAATGCCAAGTCTTCATTCCTTCTTGAGCAAATAGCGAATTTTGAGAAATACTCTCCGAAATGGACAGAATCCACGGTACAACACAGTATGGTTTGGGAATGCATATCGCCCATATGTTAGGAAAAATATACTAAAGTTGCCTTCTAAGAGCACATTGTCCAGGTATTTGGGCGATACTTCATGCGACACAGGAGTTACGTACCTTGTGAAAGAGAGATTAACCTTAGAATCTGAACGTTTGAATGAGGCTGAAAGAGTATGTTCCTTGATAGTAGATGAAATGGCAATAAAACAACAATCGCAATATGACAAAAAGCTAGATACTTTATTTGGTCACAAAACCACATCTGTTCCAGATAATACTATATCCGAAATTAAGAACGTCAAGAAAATGAGTGAATCTGAAATTCTCGCCAATAATTTGCTTTGTTTTATGAAAGCGGGGTTATGCACTAAGTACAGACTTCTAGCCACGTACTTCTTTACCAAACGAATCTCAGGCAAGGAACTGTATAATTTGACACTGTCTGTTATCAGAGAGATTGAGGCTTTAGGATTTCTTGTAATACGTCTAGTTTCCGATAATCATAAGACCGATGTTAATATGATGAGACGACTTTCCAATAGCAAGATTTTGAAGCCACAAATTACTCACCCAAATGACCCGAACCGACCCTTATTTCTTGCAAATGGCCAATGTCACATTTTAAAGAACGTAAGAAACACATTTTTAGAGAAGACCATGTTTGACGGAGAAGACACAATAAGTGACTCTCACGTGAAGAATTTATATGAATTACAAGCAAGCTTTCTGACTCGAAAACATATAAGCCCAAACAACACAGAAAAAATGAATGTGAAAGGAGCGAAGGACATATTTTCTACATCAATTATAACAGCTCTGGAATATCCCCTAAAACATTCTGGACATCCAAAAGCCCACTTATTCCAAGACTGCACAGCGACTATATACTTCATGCAAATGATTCAGAAATGGTTCAATATCCTTGATGTTAGCAGTCACAACAACGCTAAGTTTTTCCCTGACAAGGTCCGTTTTTCAACACAGATGATGACAGGCTTCACTGGCTGGAGAGCGAGTTTCTGGTATATCCTGAGGACGTGAAGGAAGCATGCCATGAGCAACGAGGGAGTTTTCTCAGCAATGAAACTTACGAGGCTATTCGGCTAATTATGTGTTCTACAGTTCTCTGTATCCGATACTTATTGTCGTCTGGCTTTCATTTTGTGCTAACTAGAGAATTTAACAGCGAATCCCTAGAAATGTTCTTTAGAATATTGAGGATAACTTCAGGTGACAATGACATGCTGGATTCAAGGGCTGTAGTACTTGCCTTCAACAAAATTTTGAAGATAGGAATTCCTTTGAAACGGTGAAATCAACATACTCATGAGATGAATGTTATTAGCTGTGTCAAGTCATCTCAATCATTCTCATCGGAAGTGATCTCTAATATTCTAGGAACAGCGACAGAAATCCTGCACAATTTTCACAAGCCGCATTCTACGTACACTCACTTTTACAAATTTTATTTACTGTTGGTTATTAGATAACAGTATTCTAAATAATAACCATACTGTTATTATGCAGTAAACTTATTACCCTTATTTATTTTACAGGTCTGGAGATAGTGTCTATTAAACTTGCATCGCTTGCTTTCCTCAGTGGTTTCGTTGTGAAGGAAATAAGAAAAGAAGTAACTTGTGAATCATGCCGTAGCCTAATTCAACAAGAAAAATGCAGTTCTCCACTAATGGATATAATTTTTAAGCAAGATCGGTGTAATGTCCTTTTCTATCCATCAGAACGGTTGGTGTGGATGATAAACATTGTTAATGATTTCGTGTGTGAAGCTGCAAAATGTGTTAATACAGGAGCTCGTACGACTTTAACTACCGTAGTTTTGGCTGTTTTGAAGATTTCGGACGTTTTAAAGGGTGACTCAAATGACAGTTCTAATCATGCTGAGAAATTAGGTCAGGTAATCTGCAAAACTCTCATCCCGACTATCTTAAAAAAACATTAGAGGTGAAGTGACTGAACGTTTTGAGAGCAAAAATACTTAAACAGTAAGCCGATCAAGAGGAAAATCATCAGGATGTAGGCCTAACAGCTGTGGGGAGCTGCGTGCCGCTCGTTCTGACTGGCCACGCTTGCAGCGCTCCGGTGGAGAAAGTGAGTACTTCTTGATGTTCGCATGTATTCTTAAAGTGAGGAGGATGCTGTATACTAGAGGGCGAGGGTCCGAGCACACCCCGGTGATCTCTCAATGCAGAACCCATAACCCAGAAAATCCGATTTATGTGGAAATTGATATTGAAGTCGAGATAGCCTGGATCTTACGCGACTTGACCTGGACGCGAGAACAGCGCAATACGGATCAATGATTCTGTTCGTTAAATAAAAGTGGGTACATAATCTGAATATATTAAAAGTAGGGTGCTAAAGTAAGAGGAATACCCTAATCTACTAAATGATAAGAATGGATTGTTCCCAATTCAAAACCATAAATTTAATTACTGAGAGAGTCACATGAACATATTTACACACACGAGAAATGCCACATTATTGCCTATATGGAACTTTTAAACACATAAATTTATCATATTCGTAACGCCGTTAAATGTTTGTATCAGTTCGTTGATCACTTCTGAACCTCATTCTGGCATACCCAAATCAACTTATTAACACTGCGTGTACACACATTAATTATTAATCACTAGGGATCTGTTCATCTACCTTAATATTAATAACCGTAGGTATCCACTATATTATTACATAACACCACAAAATTATTTGAAAAGGATAACATTCTCATGAAGAAAAAATAAATATTTACAGTCTCGTCGTTGTGTTTTGACATAACGATAATAAAATCATTCCTGCACATTTATACAGTCATGAAAATCATGTCGTCGCTTGTCGCAAATAAGGTCTATATTATCACATTAACTATACATCACACTATCGAATATACGTATTTCTCCGGGGTAATAACTTATTCTAATATATTCAAAGCGGACACACGACGTTGGTTAGCCTGTAACTCCGTAGAGATCAACATACACTGACACAATACATAACACTATAAGCACATATTACAATGAAGCATTGTCCTGTAAATACATAAATACAATATATAATCCACACACTTTAATGCTTTTTGAAAATCTGTAACCCCTTTCAGGTCTCCTGGTGTCGATCCAAGCACGTCGATACCAATCGACTATTGAACCACGCTAGCATGACTTCGAGGTGCTATCTGAAAATCCCTACTGCGATCTTATTTAAATATATAAATTGGAGGATTACTTCACCTATTGGCTCAATGGAAAGCACACAGCTTGGTTTAACGACACGTGAACATTCAGTACATTGTGAAATGGAAAACGTTTTAGGCAGTTGGTGCAGGCGGTCGACGGACAGTTAGCAGGGTAAACAGCCGAGAGTCGGGCACTCACTCCTCTTGCCATTCCTTTTGCGATCATAAATCTCTCACTTCGAAGACGCCCTGGGCTACAATACCAGCTGAGCAGACGAATACCATCTCACCCGGACATGAACAACGTAATCCTTAATTCAATGATGTCATATCCGCCGGGAATATGACCATTTATGGATATTCTTCAAATATCATTTCATCTCAGTATCTCAAGCACTTTCAGTATTTGTTCACCTCATTATTTTTATTCTCAAAATATGTCGCCTTGCACATTTTCACATATAAGGTTCATTTCACACATGTGTACCTAGTATCCACGTTATTCCCACATTGATACGATCCTAATCGACAGGGATTTAACTTAATATACCACACTCTCGCGTATATTTTTAAGATCAAGGTTCACACCTCGAGTAAACTTTCCTTTCCCCAGCCGTCAGCATCCTTAAGACTAAAAGGGAGAGTAACTGTATTCATACATTAAAGTTGTGAAGCATCTGAAAAAAATATATTAGAAAAATAGAGAGGATTCTTATCATCTGACTGAAATTGGAATGGATTATTTTTTTGCTAGGGGCTTTACGTCGCACCGACACAGATAGGTCTTATGGCGACGATGGGATAGGAAAGGCCTAGGAGTTGGAAGGAAGCGGCCGTGGCCTTAAGGTACAGCCCCAGCATTTGCCTGGTGTGAAAATGGGAAACCACGGAAAACCATTTTCAGGGCTGCCGATAGTGGGATTCGAACCTACTATCTCCCGGATGCAAGCTCACAGCCGCACGCCTCTACGCGCACGGCCAACTCGCCCGGTGGAATGGATTATGAAGTCCACCGAATTATCTAAGTCCACCCTTACGAATGCTTCACTCAAACATAACAAACTAGGCGAACAACATACTACATACAAAATCCACGGAATAACTTTGTGATTAACCAATAATCACAGAAGACAACATTTAAATTAATAAAGAACTTTTACCCCATTGAAAGCCAACGGCCGTAGCCGTGTTGAAACACCGGATCCCGTGAGCTCTCCGAAGTTAAGCAACATTGGGCGTGGTCAGGAGTTGGATGGGTTGCCACGCGCTGTTGGTTTGGGGTAAGGGAGTGGAGGAGCGGAAAGGAACTGGCCACCCTACCGCACGTAAACTCCGGCTCAGGAACACCTCTGCGGAGGTTCGGACCTGCCTTCGGGCAAAATAACCCTTACCTACCCCATTGAAACACACATATTGCGTAACCTACACGTTATGAGAACAAAAATCGAAATTTATGCTAATATATTCTATTTACAGAGTTAAGTTATCATATTAATGCGACACGGCTAATTTTCATGCTAATAATATCATGGGAATGTACTTATCATTTTGCTATGTGTAACCTGCTGTCATCTGAGGGTGTACTTATGGACTTACTTATGCATAACTGGCGTCTCGTTAGCAGGAAGTCCTGGGTTCATCTCCTTCGGGGTTGAATCCATGGTGTCTTGATCTGCTACCCCCTACTACTAGAAGTTCTTCGTTGTCTTCGAACAGTAATTTTCCAGGCACACAGGCGCGTTCTCGTAGTGGTGAATCTTGTGTTTGACGAGCACTCACATACATGCGAATAAATTAGGAATTGGTTATTTGAAGCACTGTTTATATGTCTCCAAATAACATGACATTTATAGATCCACTCATGGACTTGAATGAACTACCCAAGTAGAGACTACTGTTCCCGTTCTTTACAGAGAGAAATATTTACTGATTTATTTGTTCCTGCGTGAGCGTCACTTTTCATTTATGGCACATTCTGCTGGATAATCTGGCAACGTTTATTCGGTATATTGGTTGTCTTTGACGACTGGACATACATTAGTCACAGTACTATAACTACTGGTTTCTTCTTTCGCAACTCATTACGTCATAGCGATTTTTTAGTAATGATACCCGTTCTCGATAAGCCTATTCATTTTAGCCCGTGATAGGACAACTTGTACGCATTTCCTTATTGCATACCGGGAGTAGAATTTTATACGTCCACATACTACAACTATCACTTCACACAAAGCAAATGTAACTGCACTATGTCTGTGTATCAGACTGACGTGGATTAAACCTTTGGCTAACACAAATCCGAATATACTGAGTAACTGAGGGTTGTCCTGCTTGTCCTCATATAGAAGACACGGGTCGTCTGTTATGGAGAGGGTAAACTCCGCCCCCATGAGGAAAATCGCTCAGCTAATTATTGTCCCCCAGAGTCGTATATTCATTTTGTAGATCTCGACGTCCTCTATTCACTGATCTACTTTCGTTTAAATCGCATCGCAGGTTTTCGGTTAATGTCTCGAGCGTCCTCTTGCATTTTAGCGTGCGAAGAGGTGGGGAATGTGGACTCCCCTATCTCTCTCAAGATAAGTACTAGGAATGGACGGTTGTCATCATCGCACGTATGTCTAAAGTGCGTCATTAAGAATGCGCTCGATAAATAATTCATTTTCTTACATTATCAAATATTGCAAATTATACTGAGTTCATTGAGTCCTTACTTATAAATTTCTTGGGCTTGTGACGAATTTATTATTATAAGTTGACGAGCGAAATTTGTGGGTTGGTATCCAAGAATAAGCGGGGAAATCGGTGAGAATATCCAGTTCTCAAGTTAGAACCCTGTAAAATAAACTCCGCATTCTGACACAGGCAGTAGTTGAGCGCGGCGTCCTACTTCTTGCTCGCTTGCACGATAAAGAGCGCAAGGTTTCGCTGTACTGAGAGCTCTCCCTCTCGGTACGCACAATTAGAGCTTCAATCTTAGAGCTGGTGCAGCGTCGCTCGCACCCCGGACCGGGCATAAAATGCTTGTTAAAATCAAATATTTCATACAATGATGCGGAAAACGGCATATATGTCTTGCTGGGCATCATGACATGTCTCTTCGCATGGTATTGAAGGGTTACAGTAAATTGTCCTTAGTGCAAAGTTGTCTTGCTTTATTTAGAAATGTGTGTACTTTTTTCTTTTCCGGAACATTCCTTGTCGAACCACATTTTAGAGGTTTTCGCTGATTATCTACTTGTGATTATTTATTGTAGTCTACTATCTCTGCTAATGCTTCCTCTATTCCACCTCTGTTTAGATGTTCTTGCTACTGCTTGTGTCCTTTGTTATAGCACATTCTGATTTAGATTTCTTGAATTATTATTTTTGGTTGATTAAAGTTGGAAGCTTGTGTCTACTGGTAGATATTTTCTTAAAGGAGCTTCCGATTCGTAGTGCAGAATTATTTGTTCGCGTATTTCTATATTTTTCCCTCTGTAGAAAAAAGTCTATTGTGCTTCTTCCGTTGGGTGAATAATGAGCTGCTTCGTGTTTTTCGTTTACCAAAGAATATCCTTCTTCTTGCAAGAGTTCTAGGATCATGATTGACCTATTGCTGGGTTGTGTATTCTACAATTAATTTCTTCCGCTATGAGTACATTTTATTCATTTCTTACTATTGATAATTTGACCATCTGTTTTATTGCTTCTTCCGTATCTTTTGATGGGCTGATGTATATCGCTATTATAGTAAGTCTTAATAAAGATTGCATTTTCGACTGCAGATTTCTCAATGATTTTGGCAATGTTGTTGTTATAGAAACAAGCCACTCCCCCTTCTGGACTTCCACTAGCTTTAACTTTTGCTAGGGTATGTAGACTGTAGAAGTTGATAATAAATTACTGTTTATTCAGAAGTTACCATATGCAGTACAATGTTTCAATTTCTATTCTTACAAGTTCGGGTTGCTTTATCACATACTAAATAGATACCACATCTGCACGTATTTAAAAAAACGTTGGAGACTTTCACAATGCTGCCTTCCGGATAGTTTACATATTCGTTGATTGGCGTATTGTAGGGATTGCATGTCATTCCTCTTGAAAGAAGAGATGTGCAGACGGGAAAACCTTGGCGTTTCTGATCTGAAACAAAAAAAAAAAAAAACGAACATTGGATACTCAAATCATGTGTGCATTTCGGTATGCATTGGTAATATACGATGTCATTTGGGAATTCACAGTCGAACATTAAGCTATTATATCCAGAAGGAATGAAGGGAATTCAGATATACTGTGTCAGTGAAGGTTGAGAGTGTGTGGAGCTGGCAGATGACAACAATATTGGTGGAGCAGTGATAGTTTGGGAGAGAGAATAGCGACGTAAACAATAGTGCCGGCGAAGTATTAAGGCTCGCGATAAGGAAGCCTCTAGAAAAAGTGGAAGCGCATTAAAAATTGAGAATGCCCCACAGTGATCTTGAAGTGGATACTATGAGAACCTTCTACAGGCCAATATAAACACCTAACCAGGCGATACTGAATCCTTCTTCAGGGAGTCAGAGTTACGTCAATCGTGAGTGAACGTAAACAGACAGTCGCGAGTCCGTGATGAGTCAGTGGGAGTGAGTTCGTCAGACGGATATGCGAGGTAACGAGACGTGCTTGTTCTGACCTATTCTAGAACGACACTACGCTGTGAGAGGCTTTGTGGAGAAGAGGAGTTCGACGTTGGCCTACTTCTATGCAGTGTGTACGACCACCGTGTACCCAGCTACCTAAATCAATATATATATAAAATAACTTGTCCTGACTGACTGCCTCATCATCGCCGAGCCAAAACTACTGGATATAAAGAAATGACATTTTGAGGATACATTCATATTAACATGTAGGTGCTCACTAAGGGAGGATTTTTGAATATTCCGTCCCTAACGGGGTGAAAAGGGGGATGAATTTTAAAAATGAGGATATCTATATCTCAAAAACTTAAAAGTTCGCAGACGTAAAAGTTGGTATTTGGAATCTCCTTTAAAAATAAAGAAACACGTATTTTTTGTTTTCGGAAGATTCCATTAAGGGGTGTGAAAAACGGGGGGAGAATGGTTGAACACCTTTTTATGAGGACACTTATATCTCAAGAAGTGGAGATGTCACAGACATGAAAATTGAAATTTGGAATCTCCTTTGAAAACAAAGAAACACGCATTTTTGTGTTTTTGGATAATCGGATGAATAGGCGGTGAACAGGAGTGACAAACTGGATGAATTTTTAAAAAGACTACATCTACAAATTATCTCAGACATGTAACATTATACAGATTTGAAAACTGGTATTTGGAATTTC
This sequence comes from Anabrus simplex, assembly GCF_040414725.1. NCBI lineage: Eukaryota > Metazoa > Arthropoda > Insecta > Orthoptera > Tettigoniidae > Anabrus > Anabrus simplex. The sequence continues at coordinate 87,646,861 of NC_090265.1, read as the reverse complement.
CTGAAAAAGTAAAGAAACATACATATATTTTTTCGGAAATTCCACTTAAGGGGAACTGAAAAAGGGGTGAATTTTTATAATTAGCGTTTCTACAGTATATCTCAAAAACTTAACATGTTGCAGACGTGAAAATTGGTATTTGGAATCTTCTTTAAAAATAAGGAAACACTGATTGTTTGGTTTTCGCGAAGAACCATAAACGGGGTGGGGGTGGGGGGTGGTGGTGAAAGAATTGAAAAATTAGTTGAAATATTTGCATGAGAATGTACTGTATATATATCATCAAATATAAGGATGTTCCAAGCGTGAAAACTGGTATTTGGAATCTACTTTAAAAATAAAGAAACTCGCATTGGATGGGGGTATCAACTTGGGGGGGAGGGGTACGAAAACCGAGATGAATTCCTTTTACGAGGATACATATATCTCAAAAACTAAAGATATTACAGTCGAGACAATTGGCATTTGGAAGCTGTATTAAAGAAACGGGCACTGTTTGTTTTTGGAAAATTCACGTGAGTGGGGAGTGTGAAAGGAAGAAAAATTGAATTCTTTTTTCTTTGTTCAGAAAATTATATCTCGGAATTGAAGGTTACAGACATGGAAATTGGCATTTGGAATCTCCTTTAAAAATAAGGAAACGCATATTTTGGCTGGGGGGAGACCAACTTAACGGGCGGGTGTGGAGTGAAAAAGGAGTTGAATTCTTTTCATGAGGATACTTATATCTCAGAAACTGAAGATGTTACAAACATGAAAATTTGTATTTGGAATTTTCTTTCAGTAAAGAAACACGTAATCTTTTGTCTTTGGAAAATCCACTTAAGGGGGATGAATTAATTGAATAATTAGTTCAATACTTTGTAGGGGGATATTCAAATCTCAAAAACTAAAGATGTTACAGGCGTAAAAATTAGTATTTGGAATCTACTTTAAAAATAAAAAACACGCATTTCTGGGTGGTGGTGGTGTGTGGGGAGGGGGGAGGGAACAACTTGGGTCCGGGGCGGTGAAAAAGGAGTTTAAATACTTTTTTTATGAGGATACATATATCTCAAAACTGAAGAGGTTACAGTCGTGATATTTGGAAGCTCCTTTATAAATAAAGAAACAAGTTTTTTGGTTTTCGGAAAATTCGCCTAAGGGAGTGGGTGAAAGGAAGTGAAAAAGTTTAATTATTTTTGTGGAGAAACTTATATTTAAAAAAACTTAAGGTTACATACGTGAAAATTTGTATTTGGAATCACATAAAAATAAAGAAACACGCATTTTTGGGTGGTGGGAATCAACTTAACGGGCTGGGGTGAAAAAGGAGCTGACTTCTTTTTATGAGGATACTTATAGTATATCTAAAACACTGAAGATGTAAGAGGCATGAACGTTTGCATTTAGAATCTTCTTTCAAAGTAAAGAAACACGTGTTCTTTTGTCTTCGGAAAATAGACTTAAGGGGAGTGAATGAATTGAAAAATATGTTGAATTCTTTGTGTGAGGATACTTATATTTCAAAAACTAAAAATGTTAAAGACGTGAAAATTGAAATTTGGAATTTCCTTTAAAAATAAAGAAACACGTAGTTTTGCGGAGGGGGGAATCAACTTAACGGGTAGGAAGTGGGGGAATGGGGAGTTGAATTGCTTTTATGAGTATACTTATATCTCAAAAACTGAAGATGTTACAGACGTGCAAATTAGTATTTGGAATCTCCTTTCAAAATAAATAAACACGTATTTTTTGCTTTCGGAAAGTCCACTTAAGGCGGGAGAGGGGTGGAAAGAAGTGAAGATGATGTTTAATTGTTCTTATGAGTATACATTTATCTCAAAAACTGAAGGTGTTACAGACGTACAGGCATGAACACTGGTATTTGGAATCTCTTTTAAAAATAATGAAACACATATTTTTTGTTTTCGGTAAATCCATTAAGGGGATGAAAAGAATTGGAAAAGCAGGTGAAATTTTAAAATGAGTACCGGTATATCTACATTAATTGTCAAAAACTTAACATGTCAGAGACAAGAAACTTGGTATTTGGAAAGTCCTTTAAAAAATACAGGAACATGTACCTTTTTATTTTCGGAGAAGGCAGTTAACGGGGAGTGAAAAGAAGTGGAAATTAGTTGAATTATATTTTATGAGGATACTTACATTTTAAAAACTGCAGATGTTACAGACGTGAAAGGTGGTATTTGGAATATCCTTTAAAAATAAAGGAACATGTTCTTTTGTTTTCGGAAAATACACTTAGATGGGGAGTGGGGGTGGGGAAGGGCGGATCAAGGGGTTGAATTCTTTTTATGGGGATACTTACGTACTGTATATCTCAAAAACTGAAGATCTTACTGATGTGGGAATAGGTATTTTGAATCCCCTGTAAAAATAAAGAAACATATATTAATTTTTTCGACTTAAGAGAAGACTGTTTCTCACATGTGCAGTTCTATGTCACATGGTCGTCTTAGCCCCAAAAGGCAATACCACAGACATGGTTTACAAAGAATTTCTGGGGTAAATGAAACTCAGTTTTTGGGTGAGTTTTTATACTTTACGAATTTTTAGATAATGTCTTAGTACAATGTTGAGGAACGATTACTTTGATCAAATCACGAAATCCACGCGAGCGGAGCCGCGGGTAATTGCTAGTCTATATATATATAAAATAACTTATCCTGACTGACTGACTGACTGACTGACTGACTGAGTGACTGACTGACTGACTGACTGACTGACTGACTGACTGACTGACTGACTGACTGACTGACTGACTGATTCATCATCGACGAGCCAAAACTACTGGACATAAAGAAATTACATTTTGAGGATACATTTATATTACAATGTAGGTGCTAACTAAGGGAGGATTTTTGGATATTCCATTTCTAAGGTGTTGAAAAGGGGGGTAAATTTTTGAAATGAGTGTATCTATATCTCAAAACTTTAAATGTTTACATATGTAGAAATTGGTATTTAAAATCGCCTTTAAAAATAAAGAAATATTTATTGTTTTCGGAAAATCCCAATAGGAGGGGTGAAAAAGGGTGAAAAACGGGTTGAATGCCTTTAATGAGGATCCTTATATCTGAGAAAATGAAGATACTACAGACCTGAAAATTTGTATTTGGGATCTCCTCTAAAAATAAAGAAATACGTATTTTTTGTTTTTGAAAAATCCAATTAATGGGAGGGGTGAAAAGGGGAGAGAATTTTTAAAATGAGGGTATCTATATCTCAAAACTGTAATGTTTACAGAAACATTGGTATTTAGAATCTCCTTCAAAAATAAAGAAACACGTATCTTATTGTTTTTCGAAAAAACAATAGGAGGGGTGAAAAAGGGTTGAATGCCTTTAATCAGGATACTTATATCTCAGAAACTGAAGATATTACAGACCAGAAAATTTTTATTTGGGATCTCCTATAAACATAAAGAAACGCGTATTTTTGTTTCTGGAAAATCCAAATAATGGCGGGGGGGGGGGTGAAAGGAGGATGATTTTTTAAAATGAGTGTATCTATATCTCAAAACTTTAAAAGTTCACAGATGTAAAAATTGATATTTAGATTCTCCTTTAAAAGTAAAGAAACAAGTATTATTTGTTTTTGGAAAATCCCAATAGGAGGGGTGAAAAAGGGTGAAGAAACGGTTGAATGCCTTTAATGAGGATACTTATATCTCAGAAACTCAAGATTTTGCAGACTAGAAAATTGGTATTTGGGATCTCATTTAAAAATAAAGAAATACGTATTTTTTGTTTTTGGAAAATCCAATTAATGGGGGTTATACGGGAGTGACAAATTGGGGTAATTTTAGAAAGATTATAACTACAGTGTATCTCAGAAACGAAAAGTGTTACAGACGTAAAAATTGGTATTTGGAATCTCCTGTAAAAGTAAATAAATATAGGTGATTTGTTTTTGGAAACTCCACTTAAGGGAAACTAAAAAGGGGGTGAAATTTTAAAATGAGCATTTCTACAGTATATCTCAAAAACTTAACATGTTACAGAAGTGAACATGGTATTTTTTTAATGTCTATTACAAATAAAGAAACATGTATTTTATTGTTTTCGGATAAACCACTTTGGGGGGGGGGTAAAAGTGAATCAAAACGGGGTTGAATTCGTTTAATTAGGGTACTGATATCTCAAAAACTGAAGATGTTACAGGCGTGAAATTTGGTATTTGAAATCTCCTTTAAAAATAAAGGAATACGTAGTTTATGTTTTTGGAAATCCACTTAAAAGTGGGGGAGGGAAATTGAAAAATTAGTTGAAATACACTGACTGACAGAGCAAATGCAACACCAAGAAGGAGTGGTCAGAACTTTATGCCAATTTCAGGGTAGACTGACGTCACTGAGGTATGCTCATGATGTGAAATGCGCCGCTGTGCTGCGCACGTAGCGAACGATAAATGGGACACGGCGTTGGCGAATGGCCCACTTCGTACCGTGATTTCTCAGCCGACAGTCATTGTAGAACGTGTTGTCGTGTGCCACAGGACACGTGTATAGCTAAGAATGCCAGGCCGCCGTCAACGGAGGCATTTCCAGCAGACAGACGACTTTACGAGGGGTATGGTGATCGGGCTGAGAAGGGCAGGTTGGTCGCTTCGTCAAATCGCAGCCGATACCCATAGGGATGTGTCCACGGTGCAGCGCCTGTGGCGAAGATGGTTGGCGCAGGGACATGTGGCACGTGCGAGGGGTCCAGGCGCAGCCCGAGTGACGTCAGCACGCGAGGATCGGCTCATCCGCCGCCAAGCGGAGGCAGCCCCGCACGCCACGTCAACCGCCATTCTTCAGCATGTGCAAGACACCCTGGCTGTTCCAATATCGACCAGAACAATTTCCCGTCGATTGGTTGAAGGAGGCCTGCACTCCCGGCGTCCGCTCAGAAGACTACCATTGACTCCACAGCATAAACGTGCACGCCTGGCATGGTGCCGGGCTAGAGCGACTTGGATGAGGGAATGGCGGAACGTCGTGTTTTCCGATGAGTCACGCTTCTGTTCTGTCAGTGATAGTCACCGCAGACGAGTGTGGCGTCGGCGTGGAGAAAGGTCAAATCCGGCAGTAACTGTGGAGCGCCCTACCGCTAGACAACGCGGCATCATGGTTTGGGGCGCTATCGCGTATGATTCCACGTCACCTCTAGTGCGTATTCAAGGCACGTTTAATGCCCACCGCTACGTGCAGCATGTGCTGCGGCCGGTGGCACTCCCGTACCTTCAGGGGCTGCCCAATGCTCTGTTTCAGCAGGATAATGCCCGCCCACACACTGCTCGCATCTCCCAACAGGCTCTACGAGGTGTACAGATGCTTCCGTGGCCAGCGTACTCTCCGGATCTCTCACCAATCGAACACGTGTGGGATCTCATTGGACGCCGTTGGCAAACTCTGCCCCAGCCTCGTACGGACGACCAACTGTGGCAAATGGTTGACAGAGAATGGAGAACCATCCCTCAGGACACCATCCGCACTCTTATTGACTCTGTACCTCGACGTGTTTCTGCGTGCATCGCCGCTCGCGGTGGTCCTACATCCTACTGAGTCGATGCCGTGCGCATTGTGTAACCTGCATATCGGTTTGAAATAAACATCAATTATTCGTCCGTGCCGTCTCTGTTTTTTCCCCAACTTTCATCCCTTTTGAACCACTCCTTCTTGGTGTTGCATTTGCTCTGTCAGTCAGTGTATTTGTATGAAGATACTAGTATATAAAAACGAAAGATTTTTCAGACGTGAACATTGTTATCTGGAATCTGCTTTAAAAGTAAAGAAACACGTATTCTCGGAAAATCCAATGAATGGGGGCGGAGGTGAAAGAGTTGAAAAATTAATTGAATTAATTGTAGGCCCTATGTGGATACGTACATCTAATAAAAACTAAAGTTGTTACAGACGTGAAAATTGGTATTTGTATCTCCTTCAAAAACAAAGAAAACGCATTTTTTGGGGCGCAGTGGTGAAAAGGAGTTGAATTCCTTTTAGGAGGACACATATATAAAAAACTGAAGATGTTAGAGTCGTGATAATTGGTATTTGGAAGATCCTTTATTATTAAAGAAACAAGTACTTTTGCCGGAAAATTCACTTAAGGGGGGGGGGGGGAGTGTGAAAGGAAGTGAAAAAGGTAAATTCTATTTATGGAGATACTTATATTTCAGAACTGAAGGTAACTGACGTGAACATTGGTATTTGGAATCTCATTTAAACATAAAGAAACACGCCTCCTTTCTCACGGGGGCGGGAGGAGGGGGACTTACTTAACGGCGGCGGGGTGAGAAAGGAGTTGAGACCAATTGATTTTACTGTTCATAATGTACTTATTCTGATCATAAATTGATCATTTTTAATCTTTGCTGGGTTCGTTTTCAAGGGCCATCTTTTCTTTTGGAAAACTTATAGATTACAGTAAACTCACCTGGCATATAAATACAAATTTTAACACATTTGAAATAAACGATAGGAATGATATTGACCGTGCAATTGCTCACCTCTATAATAAAGTCAATAATGCACGGAAGTATATCATTCGTGTCGCCTGAAATATTTTATTTGTGGAGAATATTATGTACACCTACTTTACTACTTTACAAGTACTTTTGGTGCTACACTGACAATAACACACGGATGTCTTTTGTTTGTCTTTCACTTTCAACAGTTTCGTGTGTGATATCTGTGTTCACTGAACTTCTTTGCTTTCGTATGGACAAAGATAATGGTAATCCACAGATGTATTATTATTGGAAACGCGCACATGCCGTGCAGAATACCATTACATTACATTTACATTACATACACATTAATTTTCTTTGCTATAAGCTACGATGGATCTCTGTCTATTCCTGCATTTTACAATATGGTATCTATCACAAAATTCCAAGCACAACTCACACACACATTCGTTATTTGGTTCGTGAAATAATTTGTTACAGCACACCTTGTGGTGGAAACCATGTATCGCCAACCTCGTCGTCACGTGTCGCATATCATGATTAGCTTCCATCCAGGTCCTGTCTTGCATAGCAGATGTTGCATAGAAGTCCTCCGGTATGTTGTTTTTCTTCTCATGCAGATCTTGTATAAGCTATTTGAAGCTGGTACTAGCTGGAAGTATGAGCTCGCATCTCAGATCCTCTATTAGGAAGGTCTCCCTGGTAAGCTCATACACTAGCCTCGATCTTGCATTCTGCGAGACTCCTAAAATTCTCTTCAGGTATCTAGCCTTTACTCGCTCCAATTCTTCCAGCTGTTTGTACGTGAGGTATTCTCCCACTAATTCTAGGCCATACGTCAGAACAGGTAGTATCTTTAACCTAAACAGGTCCATAGCTGTGCTAATCGATAGTTGTGTGATGTTTCTGATTTCATTCATAGCTCTAGTGGCCGCCACTGCTCTAGATCTTATATGTAAACTGAAACTCTTTCCCGTTGTTTGAATTGTGATACCTATATATTCAAAATTGTTAGCTCTCTTGAGTAGTTTGCCATTGCATTTGACGTTCTCTGCTTCAGTGAATCTTCCCCCCTTCCTAAACACTACCAATTCCGTTTTCTCTTCGTTTATCTGGATGTCGTTTCAATCCGCCCATTCACATAGTGTGTTTAGCGATACTTGCAGTTTATCTATATCTGTCGCTGCGATGGCCATGTCATCAGCGTGTACGTATGTGCTTGTTCCTGCCATTCCTTTGGTGACATCGTTCGTGAGAACATTAAACAGGATAGGGCTGAGTGGAACGCCTTGGAGGACGCCGTTTGTCTGTGACAGCCAGTCAGATATGTCTATTCCATCATCTATCTGTATGTAGTTTTCTGCCAGTATGTTCGATATCAGGGTCGTTGTGCTCGTTTTTCCAATTAGTTCCTCCAGTTTATCTATTAATACCTTTCTGTTGACCATATCGAAGGCTTTTGAGTAGTCAACAAAAACCACATATAGTTTTCCTTTTGGTCTTTCTATCGTCTGTTTTATTTGTTCCAACAGGTTTTCTACTGCCAGAGCCGTGGACTTTCCCTTTCTAAAACCATACTGTTCCTCTGGTAGAAGGGGTTCTAGCTTCTCTGCCAGCCTTTTGGCGAGGATTCCTGTTAGGAGTTTCAGTAATGTAGATTCCAACGCTATTCCTCTATACGCGTTTGGGTTCTCTGTGTCTCCTTTTCCCTTGTATAATAGCTTGATTGTTGACTTTCTCCATTCGTCTGGTATACTTCCTAATTCTAAACATTTATTTAGAAGGGAGGTCAATATCGGTAGATATTCTTGTGTTGTCTGCTTTAAGTGTTCACTTCTTATTCCATCTACTCCTGGTACCCTGTTATTCCTCATTTTCTGTATCGCTTTCGCAATTTCATCCGTGGTGAAGATCTCATCAGCTTGTGGAGTCATAGGTGTCTTAATCATGGGTCTTGTTTCTTTTGAACAAATTACTATTCTTATAATATGATCTATCCATGTTTCCATTGGTATGTCGGGCTGTATTTTCTGCCCTTTGGCCTCAGAGCTCTGTAGAGGTCTTCTTCTGCCTCCTCTACCATTTTCTTATGTTCTTCCAGGTGTTGCTTTTTCTTCTTTTTTTATTAGGTCCTTATATTTCTTTCGTTCTCGTTGGTATTCTTCGGTGGTTGCGCTTGCCATTTGTCCTCTAGTTTTATGTAGTGTTTTCAGTGTCAGTTTTCTTTGTTCATATCATTCTCTGTCGAACCACGGCCTCGCCTTCCTATTTGAATCTTGTGTGGTGGCCCCACTTATTATAGTTGATTTCAGCCATGTAGCGGCCGCATCAATATTTCCTGCTCTTATTGCTCTTTGAACCTTATCTTTTTATTTCATTTTCCTTTTAATTTTTTCCATGTCCAGGATCTTGCCAAATGTTATATTTCATCTTTCATATAATTTGCTACTTCTACCGTTTTCTATATTTAATTGTACTTGAATGTGTTTACGGATGACTGCTGCTTCTTTTTTCCACTGTGGTGGCAAGGTGTTTTGATCTAAAGCCCTTTGTGATTATTAGGTCTATTGTGCTAGCTCCGTTATGCCCTATGTATGTCCAGTCCTCCTGTCTGTTGTGTATTGTAAAGCCTTCGTTTGTTAGATATTCCATTACTTCCTTGCATTTTCTATCTTGCCTATTTATTGCACAATTCAGATCTCCCGCAATGATTATCTTATCCATACTTCTACTGTGATCCAAGGCCATCCCTAGTTTATCTATTATGTCTGTCGCGGTGTGATCTGGATTAAAGTAGACTGCTACTATAACTCCAATTCTTGTCCTGACAACCAGCATGTTTTCTTCTCTTAACAGTAGTTTGAAGGGGGCCAGTTGTGGTTTGATGATGCATAGCACACCGCCCGCTGGTCTTCCTCTTCTCATACACTGTATCGCATAGGCATGAAAATTGTAGAATTCTGGGTATGTTCAGTTCTGTGTCCTCTTTTACCATTGTCTCTGTGAGTACTCCAATGTCATAATCAGCCATGATATTTCTCGGGAGCAGGCTCAAGACTCCCCTCAGGCCTTCTACATTCCATGTTATTATATTAGTCCCTGGTTGCCGGGCCTCTGAACTTCCAGGGTTGCCGAAAGGGCTGACATATTACATCTTCTGCCCAGAAGTTTCCATCGTAGACTGTTTCTAGGTCTTGCATTGGAATGCCTATTTTGAAGGCTCTGCTTCCTAATTTGTCATTCACCCGGTTGCAGTATATTTTCCCTTTTACTCCGTTTTCCTTCAAGTATTCTATGTTAGCTTCCTCCGTCGTATCTTTGTCCAGTTTTTCCACGTATAACCAGGCGTATCGTTCTGCTGCCTTTATTTTACTTTCCCCTTGTCTCATTCCCATTTTTCTTCCGTTCACTTCTTTCCCTGTCTCATTTTCCCGTTGTCTGTTCCCGCCTATCACCGCTGTTGTCCACTCCCTATCCTGGTTCTCTAGTTTAGTTTTATCATTTACTGGTGTTCTAGTTTGCCTTGTTGCTCGCTTCCACTCTTCCTCTTCTATTATATTTATTTCGGTGTCGTTGGGTCGTTCTTGTCTGTTCGTCTGATAAAGTTTTCATTCCCCACCCTCTGGCCGAGAGCTTGGGCGGGGAGGAGGAGATGTGTGGAAATTGGGAGTTGGGAAAAGGCGATGTGAAGAATGCTGGATGGAAAAGGAAAGGCCTCGTGTCTAGGGGGCTTTAGTATTAGGATGAATTTTTATTGTTTCCATTAAATTAAAATAAGAGATGCAATATAAATGATACATAGCATTGATATAGCCTAATGATTTATGAAAGTGGGCTAGGGAAAAGATGTAAGGCGAAGGTATTGTAGAATGAGGAGAAGTTGGTGAGGGAAGTAAGAAGAAGGCGGAGTAGATCTGGGGTTGGTGGAGTGGGGGAGGAGTAGGGTGGCAGAGTTGGGACAGTAGGTGATCTAAGATGTGGTCGAGGTGAGATAGGAGGAGGGTCAGGCCGGGGACGACTGCGAGGTTTGTTAGGACGGTGCAGGGGTTGTGGGGGAGAATGCGAAGGTTCCACACGGTGATGGCGACTATAGATGTGAATTTCGGAATCGATGAGGCGCTGGACGGCGTCTGAAGTGGGTGATTGAATCCGCACCTGGAAAGTAGGTCCGTCTGAGTTACAGATGCGGAAGGCGCGCTGTACAGGGATGTCTGCCTGGCGGAGGTCGTGGGCAAGAACGGCAGGCACGATGCTGGAATCGATCCCTCGGATGACGCAGCTGTAGATAGATGGTGGTGTGTGCTGAGGTAGGCGTACCATGTTCTCCGGAGAAGCGACGGTATGTCCCTCGGCAGATGGCTGCGTAGAAGGAGGGTGAGTCGTTTGAACAGTGATGGGAGGGAGGGGCAGAGAAGCTTGCGAGAGGAGGAAAGGATGAGACATAGTCAGAGTAGTAAGAGAAGCAGAGGTATGGGCGACATTGGTGGTAGTGGTAGTAGTAGTCGTCATATTAATGGTGGTGACAGATACGATACAAGGAGTAGTAAGGGTAGCTGGATTAAATACGATGGTGGTAGTAGGAGGAGGGGAAGGGCAGGAAGACACTGGTAATGGGGATGGTGGGAACTGGGGAGGCGTAATGTCAGCATAGCAGCCATTTCTTCGTCTGCGTCAATCTCAGCTTGGATGTGAGCCGGTGTAGAAACCACGGAGTAGAGGCGGTGATGGATGAGATCGCCGGTTTTCTGGACTGAGAGACAGGCAGCAGCAGATGTGTAGTAGAGCAGGACCTCTGGTGCAGGGTCGGTGCCGTTGTAGAGGCGGTGAACAAAGTGGACACCGGTCGAGAGAAGGGCTTCACAGATGTCCTCTTACGGGATATCTGGATCAATGTCGTGGATGATGCAAGTGGATAACATTGCTGGGGAAGGCCGTCAACCTACTTAGGGACAGCCAATTATGCTATTTGGCCTGGCGAGGTGAGATGTATAGTTGAGGCGTCACCCCGGCCGCAAAAAAATATAGGGTATGTGAGAGAATATCTGAGTCGACTTAAAAGGAGACTTCGACAAAAAGCTCTTCCTCCTCGTTCTTGCAGGGCCGTGCGCTCTTGTCTTGTTACCTTTGTCTCTATTACGCCATGTGTTTGAGCTGGTTCCTGTCTTTGTGTCACCATTACTTTTATTTCCTCTTTAATCATCATCTTTATAATATATATCAGATTTTCAACCATGTATTTTATCTGTTGGTTCATCTTTTCTGTTATTATTCCTTCTATATCTTCTTCGGTTCGTGCTTGGTGTTGTGTATTTCTAGCCAGGTCAGATGACTGGCCATTACATGCCACCACTTCGTCATCATTTCCCTTAGTCAGTCTTTGTTCATCGCTACTAGTTGCCTGCTGATCTCTTTGTATCTTGGAGATGTCGTCGTTGCTGTGGCCGAGAGATGTCTCTAGTTGTTTTGCTGTGAAACTATTGCTGCCAGTTGGCGGAGACCGTTCCATTGCCAGCTTGCTACTTGGAGGTGCATAGGTGAGGCCGGGAGATGTCACTAGTTGTCGCGCTATGAAACTATCATTTGTCTCCTGACCTGCGTTTGTTACATTCATAACCTCTTCGACATTTATTTCTTGAACATTATTCTTATCTTCAAAGGCATGTTTAGTTGTTTGAAAGTACTGACGAATGATCTTCACCGCTTCCTGCAGCTGATCCTTCGTTTCCTTTTTCATGTATCCTCCTGCGTCCCCTATGTCTTCAACGCTTTTCAGAGCACTTTTAAATCGTCGTTCAGCTTCGTCCACCATCTTGTGAGAAACAAAACCTCTGTTCATTAGGGCTCCCACCCACATAATCAGCTGAAAAAATCTTCCGAATTCCCAAAGATTTCAAAACGATTTGCTGTATGGTTATAGTAGTTGGCTGCTATGAATGTCGGTACTTGCCCAACTGTCTCGTATTATTCTTTCTTCTACGATGTTCTCACGATCCTGAAGGCAACAGATTTCTTTCTGTGCATTTCCCAAGTCTCTGCTTAATAAAATGTCTTGTCGCATTTGTAGCATGAGATGGGAGTCTCCTTTCTCTGTGGTGTTAAATATCTTGTCGCATTTGTCGCATAAAGTGAGTGCTTCACCCCTGTGCGGTGATAGAACGTCTACTTGCAAAGTTAAAGATGAGACACATGAAATTCTAGGTGTAAGGCTCATTTCTAAAGATAATAGGCAACTTGATATATTTGGAGTGTACAGATCGGGAAAGGGTAGCACTGACGCGGATTCGGAATTATTTGATAGGATAGTCAGCTATGTGGGAAACGACATGGAAAGAAATGTGATTGTAGCGGGAGATCTGAATTTGCCAGATGTCAATTGGGAAGGAAATCCGAACGACAGGAAGCATGACCAACAAATGGCAAATAAGTTAATATGGGAAGGACAGCTGATTCAGAAAGTGATGGAACCAACCAGAGGGAAAAATATTTTGGATGTGGTGTTGATAAAACCAGATGAGCTCTATAGGGAAACTGAAGTAATAGATGGTATTAGTGATCATGAAGCTGTTTTTGTGGTAGTTAAAAATAAATGTGATAGAAAGGAAGGTCTTAAAAGTAGGACTGTTAGGCAGTACCATATGGCTGATAAAGCAGGTATGAGGCAGTTTCTAAAAAGTAACTATGATCGGTGGAAAACGGTAAATAAAAATGTAAACAGACTCTGGGATGGGTTTAAAGAAATTGTTGAGGAATACGAAAACAGGTTTGTACCTTTAAGGGTGGTAAGGAATGGTAAAGACCCACCTTATTATAATAGAGAAATAAAGAGACTAAGAAGGAGGTGCAGACTGGAAAGAAATAGAGTTAGAAATGGCTGTGGAAGTAAGGAGAAATTGAAGGAACTTACTAGAAAATTGAATCTAGCAAAGAAGGCAGCTAAGGATAACATGATGGCAAGCATAATTGGCAGTCATACGAATTTTAATGTAAAATGGAAGGGGATGTATAGGTATTTTAAGGCAGAAACAGGTTCCAAGAAGGACATTCCAGGAATAATTAATGAACAAGGGGAGTGTGTATGTGAGGATCTTCAAAAGGCAGAAGTATTCAGTCAGCAGTATGTAAAGATTGTTGGTTACAAGCCTAATGTCGAGATAGAGGAAGAGACTAAGGCCAAAGAAGTAATAAAATTTACGTATGATAACAATGACATTTACAATAAGACACAAAAGTTGAAAACTAGAAAAGCGGCTGGAATTGATCAGATTTCTGGGGATATACTAAAGACAATGGGTTGGGATATAGTACCATATCTGAAGTACTTATTTGATTATTGTTTGGCCGAAGGAGCTATACCAGATGAATGGAGAGTTGCTATAGTAGCCCCTGTGTATAAAGGAAAGGGTGATAGACATAAAGCTGAAAATTACAGGCCAGTAAGTTTGACATGCATTGTATGTAAGCTTTGGGAAGGCATTCTTTCTGATTATATTAGACATGTTTGTGAAATTAATAACTGGTTCGATAGAAGGCAATTCGGTTTTAGGAAAGGTTATTCCACTGAAGCTCAACTTGTACGATTCCAGCAAGATATAGCAGATATCTTGGATTCTGGAGGTCAAATGGACTGTATCGCGATTGACATGTCTAAAGCATTTGATAGGTTGGATCATGGGAGACTACTGGCAAAAATGAGTGCAATTGGAATAGACAAAAGAGTGACTGAATGGGTTGCTATATTTCTAGAAAATAGATCTCAGAGAGTTAGAGTAGGTGAAGCTTTGTCTGACCCTGTAATAGTTGAGAGGGGAGTTCCTCAGGGCAGTGTTATCGGACCTTTATGTTTTCTTATATATATAAATGATATGAGTAAAGGAGTGGAATCGGAGGTAAGGCTTTTTGCGGATGATGTTATTCTCTATAGAGTGATGAATAAGTTACAAGATTGTGAGCAACTGCAACGTGACCTCGAAAATATTGTGAGATGGACAGCAGGCAATGGTATGTTGATAAACGGGGCTAAAAGTCAGGTTGTGAGGTTCACAAATAGGAAAAGTGCTCTCAGTTTTAATTACTGCGTTGATGGGGTGAAAGTTCCTTTTGGGGATCATTGTAAGTATCTAGGTGTTAATATAAGGAAAGATCTTCACTGGGGTAATCACATAAATGAGATTGTAAATAAAGGGTACCGATCTCTGCACATGGTTATGAGGGTGTTTAGGGGTTGTAGTAAGGATGTAAAGGAGAGTGCATATAAGTCTCTGGTAAGACCCCAACTAGAGTATGGTCATGGTTCCAGTGTATGGGACCCTCACCAGGATTACCTGATTCAAGAACTGGAAAAAATCCAAAGAAAAGCAGCTCGATTTGTTCTGGGTGATTTCCGACAAAAGAGTAGCGTTACAAAAATGTTGCAATGTTTGGGTTGGGAAGAATTGAGAGAAATAAGAAGAGCTGCTCGACTAAGTGGTATGTTCCGAGCTGTCAGCGGAGAGATGGCGTGGAATGACATTAGTAGTCGAATAGGTTTGAATGGCGTCTATAAAAGTAGGAAAGATCACAATATGAAGATAAAGTTGGAATTCAAGAGGACAAACTGGGGCAAATATTCATTTATAGGAAGGGGAGTTAGGGATTGGAATAACTTACCAAGGGAGATGTTCAATAAATTTCCAATTTCTTTGAAATCATTTCGGAAAAGTCCAGGAAAGCAACAGATAGGGAATCTGCCACTTGGGCGACTGCCCTAAATGCAGATCAGTATTGATTGATTGATGGGAGTTCCTCCTCTGTGTGTTCTGGAATGTCTAACTGTATCTGTTACAAGAGATGGGAGATTCCCTTGTATGTTATGCTAGAAAGTCTTGTCGCACTTGTAACAAGAGGTGAATATTTGTATTCTCTGCTGCCTGCGTTGGCAGTGTTACAATCTAGCGGTTTCGCTGTTCAACACACCGGTATGTAGTTCCAACGTGCAACTAACCTTTTTGAGGTTAGAATTCCGCCAGTCTTACGGGTATTGATCTAAATTTTTCCACACTTACGGGATTATCGTTTGTTTTTTTTCTTCCGTCACTTTTCTTCTCTGTTGTTAACAGGCACTTCCTAAGTATGTAGGCTAGTCTTTTATCACTTTTAACATATATCCACAGATATAGCACTCCCATTCCTCGGTGCTAGCCTTGGACCTAACGAAATTAACAAAAGACGGCACCGGCAGCGGAAAATTTCTTAATTTACCGCAGATTTTTCACTTCGTTTGTGTAAAAGCAATTATTGTGTTCCATTTGTGACAAATTTTACAGTGACATTTCGTGGATTGGAATCATGTGTTGAACAAAAAAGGATGGATATTTTGAGGAAGAGAACGTACCGTATTATGATATCTCGTTACGGAGAGTTGTGGACTTGTGCCCTAACTGATTCAAAATTCATTAAGTCATTTATGGTCCAGGCATCATGCTATTTTCCATCAAACAAAAATAAAAAATATTTATTGGTCCAGAGATCGTGCTATTTTTCTTTCAACAAAAATCATTTTTGTGATACGATATTTCTCTGTAATGTGCAGCACCAAGTTGTTGAATGCGTCCTCAGTTGATTTTCCGTAAACCTCCATTTTGCTGTTTGAACTGGCCGCACTACTCATATGGACAAAGATAATGATAATCCGCAGACATAGCACTCCCATTCTTCGGTGCTAGCCATGGACCTCAAGAAATTAACAAAAGACAGCACCAGCAGCGGAATACGACATAAACCAACACCTCCTAGATAATAAGGCCTAACAACAGCGTAGTGACGTCACGCTACGGAGGCGATGGCAATGCAGAGAAACGCGGAACATAGTTAAACACAGACATGAATTTAATATTTTTTGCCAATGGAATAATTTATTTACTAACAAATAGCGTTTCAAATTTGAAGGATATTGAATTATACTGTCGTTATTACCGTATTTTAGTGACTCTGCCAATAAAGATAAACAGCAGACAGTTGTAAAACACGACAGCATTTTGCAATGTTAACTCACTTAGGCCGAATTGCTAACATCACAACAGAATGTTACAAACATATTTCAATTTAAATAGATATTACGTGATCTTAAAAGAAAACTAGCACGTATAATATTAGCATAGGCCTAACATCTAAGCTGATGTAGCATCACTGGCAGTATTTGCACATGAGCCTACAATGTTTCCTCTCTTGAAGTTCATGTATGGTTTAATGAGAATTTCACCTACCATCGATGTTACTAATTTGTAATTCTGTTCGAAACCTTTATGTATTCCAGAAAGTATGTAAGTTTCTAACCTAATATTGGACTACCATTCGGACTGGAGCCTACTCTTTTAAAAGTATTGACATATTGTGGCAACATTAAATTGCTACTGTCTCATAAATTTGTAAAAATCGCACGGCGCAACAGCCCTGAAGGGCTTGGCCTTGATCCTGCTCAGCCCGAAGGCCTGCAGATTACGAGGTGTCTTGGGTTCCGCATGACGAATCCTTTCAGCCGTTATTCTTGGCTTTCTAGACCTGGGCCGCTATCTCACCGTCAGATAGCTCGCAAATGTAAACACGCAGGCTGAGTGGACCTCAAACCAGCCCTCAGATCTAGGTAAAAATCCATGACTTGGCCTGGAATCGAACCGGGGCCTCCGGATAAGAGGCAGGCATTATATCCCCTCACCACGGGGTCGGCCATAAATTTGTAAACATGAGGAGATATCAGACAGAAGGTTGAACAAATAACAAGAAAATCATGCACATACTCCTTTATGAACTAAGAAATGTTTTAACTATGGCTATTAAATTAACTGTGGGGACATCATCCTCGGTGTCCAATTCACCAAAAAGGACTAGAATTAACTTATTTATTGAATCTTTCTACACATTGTTACACTCATTCCTTGTGATGCAGCTATGATGTTTTGTAACTAAAGAATATACCGCATTTATATTAGAACTATTTTTACTTTAATAAAACCCGTTTATAATAAAGGCCATGTCTTATAAGATGATTACATATGCCATGCAGTATGGTTGCCTTTGATGTATCGACGTACAGAAAAATTACATACGTTCCCTTCATCACAGTACAACAACCATCAGGTAACAACGTGTTTATTGTACTTTTCAGCTGTGTTGAAATTCTGTGTATGAGATATGTACTATTTTCAATGGCTCTGTTTATTGCTCCTTTCTATTCTACATTTTTGCCTGGTTCTTTTAACTACTCCTCTTCCAAGACCATGATTGTCAGAGACAGCAGTGGCTTATATCTTTTCCAACTGCCCATCATATTTATAGTCACATTCTGGCAGGATCAGTACCAGTTACTTCCCATAAAATATCACCGACTTTGAAATGTCTGTGGCATACCTGTAAAATAATGTATCACCGTGAGCGAAATTCGTGCATTTACAGAGTGAATCGGCCTACACCAGCAGCTCCTGTAGGTGGTATGTTTTAATGCGTATAATAATAATAATAATAATAATAATAATAATAATAATAATAATAAT
The DNA here is from genome assembly GCF_040414725.1 of Anabrus simplex. Lineage (NCBI taxonomy): Eukaryota > Metazoa > Arthropoda > Insecta > Orthoptera > Tettigoniidae > Anabrus > Anabrus simplex. The sequence goes on along the minus strand of NC_090265.1, from coordinate 87,628,877 downwards.
AATAATAATAATAATAATAATAATAATAATACCGTTGAAATAATGTATCCCATGATTGTGATCTAACATAACCTTATATCATTAAAGAGTAAATATGCCTACATATCACCAGCTGTTGCGTGTAGTTAAATACGTCAAAGGCCTATACTCATTATGATTGTGTGAGAATGTAATAATAATAGTTACTCACCATTGAGTTATTAGTAAATCTGTAGTCTTGTCTTGGAATTGCACGTAAACATATCTGCCGCATAACCTCGTCTTTCGTAAACTTAATGCATGCACTTCGTTATCACTGCCGGAATTCTCCTTAAAGTTGAGTACGCAACACATCAGTACCATTACGTACAACGGTATTAACAATTGGCACCATTAAACGAATTAAAACTCTTCTAATTTCAGCGTTACATGGCCAAACTCATTGTTGTGTTATTACTGAAAAGGTTCAAGCTTGCCTCCCGATTTTGACGTCACAGTATATTCCCAGAACAGTTGTGAGGCCTTATATATCTAGGAGGTGTTGCATAAACGAGTCCTGCCTACAGGTCGTAGGTATGTATTCATATTTCTCTAATAGCGACGGTATTTCTTAATTTACCGCAGAGTTTTCACTTCAATTGTGTAAAAGCAATTATTACGTTCCATTTGTGACAAATTTTACAGTGACATTTTGTGGATAGGAACGCGCTACGTAACCAAAGAAAAGCAAATAGCTGTCAGGAGAAGGTAAAGGGTCACTATGTTAACAGGTTCAAGATCTGAGGAGAAAAGCAGCAAAAGTACAGTTGCTCAAGAAGACCTTTGCACACAGGAACTCACTTTTGTTCAATGCCTTACGAGATCCACCTGTGATGAGGTTAAAATCCAGGAATCCACTCTGGACTGATCTACACTCCTATGAAAAATTCAGTGTAACAGCAGAATGGAGACAGCGATGGGAACAATGTCCACCCACTAACGCCTTTCTGATTAAAGACCCAACGAAGAAAGTGCCAGGTTTCGATCTTCCTCGACATGAGTGATCAAAACTCAACCGTTTCAGAACAGGCCACGGCAGGTGCCGATATATGATGAAAAAGTGGGGATATTGTGAAAGTGCTGCGTGTGAGTGTGGTGCTGAGAAGCAGACATTGCTTCATGTTGTTGAGAGCTGTCCGCTGTCAGCATTTAAGGACGGTTTACGGACTCTGCATGAATTGACACCAAGTGCAGTGGACTGGTTGTCGAAGCTGGACATTCTAGTTTAATTACCTCTATATTTTAATGTGTATGTTAATTGTATATTTTTACAGATTATGCTTGTAAATGCCATACGATAATAATAATAATAATAATAATAATAATAATAATAATAATTATAATAACCAGGTTAGTGATTCATTCGAATAGTGCTGCCCACGGATGACGGCGGTAGTGGTGATTATTGTTTTAAGAGGAAGTAAAACTAGGCAACCATCCTCTATATGGCACTAATCAGAGAGAGAAATAGAAGGGATCCGACACTTCGAAAATGAAGGTATCTGTCAAAAAAGACAAGGGCCACGAAGGGCATGAAAATGAAAGACTCCCTAGGCCTCGATTGTTCTAATAATGTCGGGATCGGAAAAGAACAAGAACTGGCCAAGGAAGGTCGGATAAGATAGATGAAAATGGGGAGCCTGGCAAAAGTAAGTGGAAGCAATGCCAGGACCCAGCTAAGGGCCCTGTGATCGCCAATCCACGCTCCAAAGTTCAGAGACCCTGGGGCCCCTTTTAGTCGCCTCTTACGACAGGCAGGGTATACAGTGGGTGTTATTCTACGCCGCCACCCACAGAGGTAGCACAGATGACGAATGAAGCAGGTTTGAAGACATTGCAGTACTTCGGGAGCTACTTGTCATATTATGGAAATAATAGCACTGCTGAATTTACGATATCAGTGACTTTAATGCTAGGTGTAGAAAACTGTGTAGGCCCATTTAGAAAGAACTATTGCTACTGTCTCGACAGATATTGACACTGAAAAAGTACTGCAATTTTGATTATGAGCCCTTTGGTAATAGTACAAGAGGTTAAAGATTATCTTTGATGATTTTAAAGGATTATGAGTTATTTGTGGTGTACATATTCGCTGACTCACTCTTTACATCATCACGTAGAAATTCCGTGGATTGATTGTAATTCAGAATAGTGTATGTAAAATGCACCGCCGTCTGGAGCCTCCTATACTGCCTGCCTGCTCTATGCGAGGCTTTTTACGAATACGCTGCGACAAAATTTCTCCGCTAGGTGGCAGGAATAGCCGCACAATGTTCCAAACTTATTCTAATGGCGACAGCATACAAAACACTATGCAGTATGGTCATATGTTCACTGAAGCTCGTAAATGACATCAGTATTATTAAAAATCGGCAATATTATCTGAATGAAGTCGCAGTTGGCCTCTTCATGCACAATTTAAAGATTTTCCTGGACGGGGGCTTGGAGTGGTACCGTACCGGTACCGTACCTTTTTTGTTCTTACCAACGCAAAATCAAATAAAGGTCTTACGAACTTGGTTAGGATAATATCACTAACAGTTTGCTGATGGTCCTTGACCTCACATTGTAACAATACACATTCTGAAAGGGAAGACGTCGCAAGTCCTCGTATTACGCTCATGCATTTGAAGGACTTTGATAATGGGGCACAGCAGCTTAAACGAACTCCTGCAGATGCTTCACCAGAGCAACAAAACAAGCTTTTGGGTATTGAACTCCTCTGTCCTGATGCATAATCAGTTCCATTTAGCGGTGTCGAAGCTCTAGGTAGTGAGATGTTGCTGACACAAATGCCACACTCCATCCGCTCTTCAACACCACGAACCTAGTACCCGAAAATTAGGATTTGATTTCCTGTTTCTAATTTGATTGGAATATTATCATCTGGATATATGAGGTTGTCCAGAATGTCTAAACATGAAGACGTTTGTTTTGTTATTGTCCGTCACAATTCTTATCACAAGGAATCCACTATCCTCCACGGCTTTAATCACCTTCTGAAGAAAAAAATCCGCAGCCTGTTTCCATTCATTCGACTGGGTCAGGAATGGAATGAATGAAGCCCCATCTAGCAGCGAGGGTAGGATTTGTGCCGGCTGCCGAAGCCTGTCGCACTCCTCCGGGGCAATGATTAATGGATAACATATTAAATGAAATGATATTCGAGAGTGTTGCTGGGATGAAATATGACAGGAAAAACCGGAGTATCCGGAGAAAAAGCTGTCCCGCCTCCGCTTTGTACAGCAAAAGTTTCACATGGAGTGACCGGGATTTGAACCACGGAACCCAGCGGTGAGAAGCCGGCGCGCTGCCGCCTGAGCCGCGGAGGCTCCATCACCTTTTTGCAATACGGAGTAAGGGCGCAGATGCGAGAGTAATCTGAGGATATCCAATTATTTCTTTTATTAGGTGCTTGCCTAGATAAAGCCGACAGCCGCTTTTTTCTTAATTCCCTTTTAGACGGTCTTTTCTGGCTGCGAACCACCTTGGTGGCGGTGGTGGTGGTGATTATTGTTTTAAGAGGAAGTACAACTTGGCAACCATCCTCAATATAACACTAATCAGAGAGAAAAAATGGAAGGGGTCCGACACTTCGACAAATGAAGATATCGGCCAAAGGAAGACAAGGGCAACGAAGGGCGTGAAAATGAAAGACTCCCTAGCCCTCGCAAACCTAATAGCGTCGGGGTCGGAAAAGAACAAGAGTTGACCAAGAGAGGTCGGATAGGATAGATGAAAGTGAGGAGCCTGGCATAAGTAAGTGGAAGCAATGCCAGGACTCAGCTGAGGGCCCCGTGGTCGCCAACCTACGCTCCAAAGTTCAGAGCCACTAGGGCCCCTTTTAGTCGCCTCTTACAACAGGCAGGGGATACCGTGGGTGTTATTCTACCGCCCCCACCCACAGGGGGACGAACCACCTTGCCGAGATTGGCAAAATGATACACAACAGTTGAATATTTCGGGGAAAGAATCTGAAGTTTCAGTTCTACTAAAAATATACCTTGCACAAACGGAAAGAAACAAGTATCTACACCTTAAAATTACTTTTGAAATATCTATAAGCATAACATGATTATTTCATTTCACAGTTCTATACAAAATATCTCTTGCACGAACGGAAGTGACCAGGCACGTTTACTCATTCTACGAAATAACTCAGGTTTTCACTCACATTCATGCACCAATAGCACAGTGCTACACCCACACTGACAGCGAAAATTGTGCGTCTACTGCTGCACTCTTACGGCGACTTGGAGAAATATTGGTCGTCGCGCCTTCCTGTGTGGCATAGAGCAGGCAGTATAAGAGGATCGAGACGGCGGTGGTAAAATGTATAGCATAATGGCACAGCAATGTTTGTGTCCTGACAGTTTCAAATTTCAATTCTAGATACTTACTCATCACGCAACATTCGTTAACACGGCATTGTTTTGAGTCCACACAACCAACAAAGGACTGACGATCTGTTTTCCGCCTTGCAGTACACGTAATGAGGACAGCAAATACCACGAACAATTTCCTCATCGTGGTGTTCTGTAAATATACCCATACATTATGATACTTTGTTCAATTAAATCCTAGTAGAAATTTATGTTAACCTTTGGTAATCGCTGGATATAGTATTGCTGAGTTTGAAGTTAAATACAGAGGGGTCCAGAAAAATGTAGACACTCTTTGATAGTCAATATCAATGGGACAAAATGGCATACCATTACAATTCTTGCACGGGGGGGAAGGTTATTATATGTGTTCAAAGTGACCTCTATTAGCAGCCAAACAATGTCAATGCCGCTGAACTGCAGTGCTCCTGAACTGCAGTGCTCCATTCTTCGATCCGGCTCGTCCTCGTTCATAGCGTGCAGCGATCTTGGAATGTACACTTTCCACTTTGCAGCCTTCATAATTCGTCGTATGGTTCATCGGCTTATCCCGCTTTCACGTGCATCCTGATTCACAGATTTTTGAAGTGGCCTAGTAAAATATTGCAATACAGCAGCGCTGGAAACTGGACTTGTTGAAGTTTTTCTTATGCACACCCTGCATAGTACTATCGGCTTCAAATTTATCCGATTGCATCCGGGAGATAGTAGGTTCGAATCCCACTATCGGCAGCCCTGAAAATGGTTTTCCGTGGTTTCCCATTTTCACACCAGGCAAATGCTGGGGCTGTACCTTAATGAAGGCCACGGCCGCTTCCTTCCAACTCCTAGGCCTTTCCTATCCCATCGTCGCCATAAGACCTATCTGTGTCGGTGCGACGTAAAGCCCCTAGCAAAAAAAAAAATTTATCCGAAGAAGATACATTGTTGTACGTGTTGTTGGCAGAGTTCCGTACATATTACGTCATTGTCGTCGTAATTCCATCATGTTTTAGTACTTCCAGTAATACTTCTATACTGCATTGCGTTGCTCAAACGACAATCTTTCTCCATTCATTGTTGCACTGTCATCTGCTGAAAAACACGCGCCAAGATTGTCGCGCCATTCACGTGACCTTCATCAGGTGGTGGTGATTATTGTTTTAAGAGGAAGTACAACTAGGCAACCATCCTCTATATAACACTAATCAGAGAGAAAAAAATGGAAGGGATCCGACACTTCGAAAAATGAAGATATCGGCTAAAGGGAGACAAGGGCCACGAAGGGCGTGAAAATGAAAGACTCCCTAGCCCTCGCAAACCTAATAGCGTCGGGGTCGAAAAAGAACCAGAGTTGACCAAGGGAGGTCGGATAGGATAGATGAAAGTGAGGAGCCTGTCACAAGTAAGTGGAAGCAATGCCAGGACTCGGCTAAGGGCCCCGTGTTCGCCAACCCACGCTCCAAATTTCAGAGACCCTGAGGCCCCTTTTAGTCGCCTCTTACGACAGGCAGGGGATACCGTGGGTGTTATTCTACCGCCCCCACCCACAGGGGGTGACCTTCATCATCTGTTGAGAAAACAATGAACTACGCTACCGTGCAAGAATTGCAGCGATATGTCATTTTGTTCCAAAGAAATTAACTATCAAAGAGAGTCTACATTTTTCTGGACCCCTCTGTATAATATATGAGTAAGTTGACAAATACGGTTTAGGCACTTTATCTTACTATCACGGTGATTTCCAGTCGATCACCCAGCGAACATCTCATAGGTGGTGATGTTCAATATGTCAAAATATATTCTGTCTATAAAGCCTGACTATTAATAGAGCCCTGCGCGGATATACAAAATATTATCCGCATCCACTCTGCATCCGCATCCGCGAGTGGTTATCCGCATCCGCATATACTTATCAGCGGATGATGTAAATATTTAAGTACAGTATATTACACCCAAGGTATTGAAACGAATAGATCTGTTAACATTATACAATAGGCCTGACACCTGGCACCACAACCCCCACAGTCACAGGTTAATGAGGGATTTTCTCTTGCGGCAACTACCTACGTTTTGACCTTTGTTCCTTCCTTCCATTAATTGAGGGCAGGGGCCAGTTAGGCTTAGGTCAGACTCACGGCTTTATGGTCTCAAGGCTTTTTATGTATCACCATTCTTACATACCAATGTCAAGTGTCACTTAGCCACAAGCAAAAATAAAAGTATACCTGAGTGAAAATTAATAAATTTAATTATTTAAGAGAGGCGGACAATTGAGATCTTGATATTTAGAATTGGATTAAGAGGCTCTCTTCAGAATGGGCTTTGATCGGTAAATGCACTGCAGTGCTTTACTGATTAGTTTGATCAGGTGTTAGAAATACCTATGATATTGTAGGAAACCAGCGAGACATCATCCCAAATGAACCCTTTCACAGTCGGCCTCTGTGGTGTAGTGGTTAGTGTGATTACCTGCCACCCCCGGAGGTCCGGGTTCGATTCCCGGCTTTGCCACGAAATTTGAAAAGTGGTACGAGGGTTCTAACGGTGTCCACTCAACCTCGGGAGGTCGACTGAGTAGAGGTGTGTTCGATTCCCACCTCAACCATCCTGGAAGTGGTTTTCCGTGGTTTCCCACTTCTCCTCCAGGCAAATGCCGGGATGGTACCTAACTTAAGGCCACGGCCGCTCCCTTCCCTCTTCCTTGTCTATCCATGCCAATCTTCCCATGCCCAACCAAGGTCCCTGTTCAGCATAGCAAGTGAGGCCGCCTGGGCGAAGTACTAGTCATCCTCCTCACTTGTATCTCCCGACGCAGTGTCTCACGCTCCAGGACACTGCCCTTGAGGCGGTAGAGGTGGGATCCACGCTGAGTCCGAGGGAAAAACCGACCCTGGAGGGTAAACAGATAAAGAAGAAGAAGGAGAACCCTTTCACATGGATTCATTGATATTACTGTCTGAAGGAAGTTACCATTTCATTCAGAGTCTCACTTATTACATTTTTTCAAAGATACTGTTCGTATGAGTGAATAAGATGAATGTTGAAGTAACATTACTTCTAGCAGAAGTGTCCTATTAAAATTCATGTTATACAATCTTATCTAATTGGGGAAAATCCTGCGCGACAGTCCATGGCATGAAAATGAGTAATCACAATACTACCATATTCTAGCTTGATAACATTTCTTACCATGACAGCAATTGGCCGATGACCTAGTTGTTAGGTCACTTGATAAGCAATCATCGTCATTTCGATTACAAACTGGCAAAAAATTGAAATTTAATTTATATAACCTATAAAATGTAATTCTGTGTTATCAATAATATCTTGCTTGTTTTACTGGACTTGGTGCTGTTTCCAGCCGTAAACGCATTTACTTTGAATTCACTAACCATGATTCTTGCAAATTTGGTTGATGTGGCCACAACTTTCTGAAGCCGAACTCCAGTATGTAGCTAATGTAAAATCGATTTATTTTCATCCGTATACCGTATTTGATTTATCACGTCAACATTAAACGCGGATACCGTGCTTCATTTGGAATATTTATTTCTCATGTCATAGAGTAGTTAGTTAGCACTCTCGGTGGCCATCATCTACATGGTCTGATACCGTGGTTATCCGGTTCGAGTCGCGTTCGTCGAAAAATTTTCACCATCAAAATGTTGGCCGGCAGGGTAGAAGTGGTGGTATATAATATAGAATCTCTAGATTGTGTGTCAAAAGTCTGGATTCATTTCCAGAACTCTCTGCAGTGCTCATGTGGAGTGAGAGCGTATGACGCTGTTGATGGGTATTCACCCATAGGATGGAGGCGTTAAGAATTTAGCCGAATCCTTCGTGCTGTTCGACAGGTCTAGGCTATGTGCCGGAACCGGGTTCCACCCACTCCTTTCCTATAATAATAATAATAATAATAATAATAATAATAATAATAACTAAGGCTCGAAAGTTCATGCCCTAAAATCTAAGAAATTTGCATGCAAATATGCTCTTAAAAACTTGAAAGTATGCGAATAAATATGCACTATTAAAATGAAAAACAATGGCAGTAGAAAAGTCTGGTTAGTATTGATAATAATAAACTTACATTTATTCCTTGGAGGTTGAAGCAGAAATGGTCCCGCTGTCAATGCTGAGTACGCGTAGAGAAAGATACCACTGCCTTTTCATGACATACCTCCAGTGTCATTCTGGTATAATTTTTGAATTTTGCTTCTTTGTCTGGTTTCTTATGTTTTATGCTTTTTGCTACTTATGGCTACTTTCTAAGAACTGCTGTGCGGCATGCAGCACATACGTCCGTTGGTTCATCCTCTGCCTGTCGTAAGGGGCCACGAAATGGGGTAACCCCAGATTATAAAGTTGAGAACACCTGACCCCTGGTTGAGTGTAGCATTCCTTCCACATACGGTATCCTACAGCTTTACCACTTTAATATTTCTACCGGACCTCTCTTGGTCAAACCTCGCCTGACTTCATTCTACTGAATTCATAGCCTACATTTATTTATTTATTTATTTATTTATTTATTTATTTATTTATTTATTTATTTTAGTTTAACCTTGCACACCTTCTCAAAGACCGTACTCCATCACGCAGCAACTTCTGCAGATCCTTTCTATGGCAGATTCAGAGGAAATAAGCATATGTTTTGCCTGCAAGTGTCATGGCTGCCAGTGGTTCAAGTGGATTCAAAGATGGCCATCAGATTAGCAGTCTATATTTTTAATGTCGTTGGATGCATTGCAGTTCAAAACCATCACTTGGCACAAATTTTCAACTGAAAAACATCGCCTCTTGTCTCGCAGAACACTTTTGTGACGTCATATACTTCTTTCCACATCACAAGATATTATTGGGGCATATTTAAATGATGATAACTGCTCCATAGAAAGAGGCAAGTCTCTTGGTGTGACAGACGGTTTTCCTTCGAGAATGTCTCAAATATCGCACAACTGTTTATAACCAGGATTTTTTTGAAGTTACATAATTTATTTTTTCTTTCACTTTTTGTCCTATAAGGAGCGTGCACGGTACTAGTAACAGAGCGCTCTGGCGGAGTTCCGAGAATTAATACGGTGAGAGTGCGTTCCGCTGGAAGACCTGCTTCATAGTTACGCCAAAAAATATCGTTGCATCTGGTTGTCAAGATAAATATGAAGTAATTCTATGGAAGTTGTAATGCTGTACATATAAAAATACATTCAAACCTGATATTGTTGTCACAGGACGAAATGAAGAACAATATTTTATTTATTTCGCGAGTGAGAATTCCCGTGAAATTGACTGTGCTTTTGACAAACTATTGACAGGCAGCATCCGGTAAGCAAATAAACAGGAATTCAGTTGGATTAAGTAGATAACACGTCATGTTGCTAAGCGAAGTTCTGATAAGAAAGATTTATACGAGTGGATTATGTGCAGGGGTTACAGTTCTACGTTCTTTATTATTGGTGGCAAGAAATTTGCTGGCACACAAGCTACGTAAACAATGTCGCTGATATATGGAAACAGATCTTGAGGAATATTTTTCAAGATTTTGAAAACGGTCACCCTGTGTATGCATCTGTCAACATGAATTCGCACACTTGCTACACTCTGAGTTTGTAACACATCATCTTCTGTAAATCTCCCATTGTGAAGAAAAGGCGGCATAACAAATAAAGAATGATGTGACTGTGTTTTAAAACCTGGGAATCCCTTGTCGGCTCATATAACGATTTAGGAAGCCTGAATTGTTAAAAATAAAAGTATCATTAGTTCTTCCACCATAACAAGAGGAAACAAAAACAATAGTTCCGTTTGGGGCCACAGCTAATAAAAATTTAAATGTATAACATGACTTGTACGAAGAATATATGTAACATCTCTCATCTGTTCTTGCTGGCGTTTCTGATTTCTTTTCTGTACAATCTATTATAACCTGTGCATCAGGATAAAATGTTTTAAAAGCGCGAGGCAAAGTATTATGCAAGGATAGTTTGCTAGGCCACAAAATAAAATTAGTAGTGCGTTTCTTGACTACTCCCAGAGCAGTAAAAAATATTCGCGCAACAGTAGTCCGATGTACATCAAATATGACTGCCAAGGCAGCATAGGTTATACCCAATTTCATTTTCATTAAAAAGAGTAAACAGACATCGTTATTACTTATATTTACAGACACTTTAGAAACAAAGAGAGAAAGTAAAAAACTGAATGTTTCAAATTAAACTGTGCCTCATTTTTTATGCTCTGGTATCCATGAAATCCTCAGCATAGTCCAAGGGGGTGTTGGCACCACAACTTTTATCCACCTTTTCCGAAAAATTTGGAGGTACTGTGATTGACTAGCACTGTGTGCCTACATCATTCCCTCTAAAAACACAAGTGAATTCGAAAGTCGTTGCTTCAATCTCAAATGCTGCTTGCATCGACTTATGTAGTTTTTCACACTCATTTTTCACAATAAATTCAAGAGTTTCCTGATTAGAAGACGTATGTATATTTGAACATTTCATTCGTTTACTCGCTATTAAAACCGGGATACATCACATTCTCTTTTCGGTTTCTTCTTATAGCTCTCATGAAACACAGATGGTATATATGATGGATGATTTTCAATATTACTAGGCTTTCTTCCAACAAAATGTTCACTGCAAATGACGGAGCATTTGGTGGGTTCCGATGGAGTTCCGTCTGCTCTGAAATGCTGGAAAACATTTATTATTATTATTATTATTATTATTATTATTATTATTATTATTATTATTATTATTATTCGGCGTAGTCAAGACACGTGCGCATGGAAGGACATGAATGTAAACATACGAACCTGCTGCAATGCATAATTGAAATGAAATGTACTATTTCAAAGTGTACTTAAATGAACGTGTTCTTGACTTGGCATACCTGATATATTTGAAATGTGTGATTTACGTTACAAATGATATAAGGTAGCCTACTGTACTTACTTTATCCTTCCAACAGCCGAAATCCACTTCCTGCATCTGTCCGATTCCTATGGACGACCAGGAAATGTGTGAAATGTAATTCCTTTCCATGCGTGTTTCTTTGTGTGTTGTGGCAGTTCAATGCACAACAGTTTCTATTTGATTTAGGCATTCTGATACACTACTACTACTACTACTACTACTACTACTACTACTACAACTACTACCACCACGATTTCACACCCACAATTACACAGCCTGGACTGACCGCTCAAGACAAGATCACCAAAATGTTACCGATTTCTTCCGCTAGAAGCGCTAAGAGTGGCCGTTTACGCTCCCTATACTACCAGGAACAGAATTCAGATTGGATAAAGTTTTTTTCGAAAACAGTATTTCCCTTAAGGGAGATCCTACAGCTTCCAGTGACGTACAATGAATTAACAACCTCTTTGAATACTTCTATGTGCTGAGCACAATAAAAAACTGCATCCAGCCATGTTCCCCATTGTGTTAACACTGGCGCAGGAGGAAGTGGGATACTGGGTGCTGTTGATCTAAACAACTTGACTCCTGAAGGAGATTTAACAAATATTTTCTTTGAACAGACCACAAATCGATCTACCATTGGGAAAGAATTACGTATTGTCTCAGCAATGCGATTAAGAGCATTGGCCATAATAATTTCAGTGAGTCCATCACACTGCGTTATAGTTACATTGTTAATGCAAGACCGACTCCAATCCTCAGACCGTTATATAACAAAAAACATGGCGGCCGAAGTAGCCGGATTGCTGGTATTGGTTAACACGAAAATAACACGTACATATTATATAAACGGGGGTAAATTAACATGATAAGTGTAACATCATAAGGAAAATCACTTTTGCACGTATAAAAACGCTTCGCCAACAAGAATTACATATATTCTACTAGAAAAGAGATCAACAAGCTGATTATTTAGAAATTTAAATTCGTCAAATAATGCTTTTTCTTATATTTCACTTCGCTGGATAGATGAAAATACATGATAAAACTGTTAAAATGATACGTCTAACATCATTTTGAATGTTTCAAAATAAATTAAGGTACAAAATTCCTAGATTTATTCGCTCTCATTAGAACTGTGAAACACAATTTTTTGCCTTAGTTTTGAAGTGGTGGACAATTTCTTAAATTCAGCACCCAACGAATAGGAAGTACACCCGAAATAACAATTATATTGGCTTTACGTCCCACTAACTACATTTGTTACGGTTTTCAGAGATGTCGAAGTGCCGAAACTTAGTCCTGCAGTAGTTCTTTTACATGCCTTAAATCTATCGACACGAGACTGACGTGTTTGAGCACCTTCAAATACCACCAGACTGAGCTAGGATCGAATCTGCCAACTTGGGGTCAGAAGGCCAGCGCCTTAACCGTCTGAGCCACTCAACCCAAGTACACCCGAAATGATTATGTTAACCCAATGAACGGCCCTGGTAATATTAACATAATGTTGACATATGGCATAACAGCACTTCACACAATGATAGTAACCTTAGTAACGAAACGTTCAGACACTAAAAATGTAATAGATTTTTACCCATTAAAGAGTCCGGCTCCATGGCTAAATGGTTAGCGTGCTGGCCTTTGGTCACAGGGGTCCCGGGTTCGATTCCCGGCAGGGTCGGGAATTTTAACCATCATTGGTTAATTTCGCTGGCACGGGGGCTGGGTGTATGTGTCGTCTTCATCATAATTTCATCCTCATCACGACGCGCAGGTCGCCTACGGGAGTCAAATCAAAAGACCTGCACCTGGTGAGCCAAACTTGTCCTCGGACACTCCCGGCACTAAAAGCCATTCGCCATTTCATTTACCCATTAAAGAGCATGAGTGCAAAAACTCTGTTGACTAAACACTGATATTTAACCACTTGCACGAGCTTCAGTTCGGCGCAGTATGCTTGATAACAGATAACCACAACATGAATCGGAATGTTGTTGGCAGTGTAAAACCCTACGTTACAAACCCAGCTAATCCCTCTAAGTCACTATTTCTTCTGTGTAACAGTATACAGATTGCTCCAACTGTCACACTTATAAGTTTTGTTATACTCCAAGATCCAGCCAAACATTTCCGCAGGCAAAGCACAGATTATTGTAAAGTAAACTTGCATCTAAATCACTTGACACTTTGAAGCACATAGATACTGACGGAATAACACAATATAAATTATATTTTATCTAAATTAATTTTTTCGAGGAACACGAATAGTTTGGAAGTAGCGAAATGGCTTCTCTAACCTCAGACTTATTCTCAAAATGATGTATGCACGCTACAGTTTTGTCATGGACTTAAAAATAATCACGATGTATATTCCTAACCCATTTCTATCTTAATGCTCTATTCCGTAGGAAACTTAACAATAGTTAGACTAAAACCTGGTCCACCTAGTGCACTTATGTTCTGGGTAAAAACACGATCAAAACAAGCATATTCTCACATTACTGCGTATAATTACAGATCGTATGTGTCCACTGACTCATATAAATACACTCGCACACTTATATTCTACAAAGAAACTAACATTTACCATCAACTTTCATACAATTGCACAGACTACATACGATAACAACAAACCAAAACAAACCCAGATTTCCAACAATTCCGGCTACTCGATTCGCCATCTTTGAACGATCGAGAGTAGCATTAAGGTCTGAGGATTGGAGTCGGTCTTGGTTAGTGGCCGGCAATTCACACACATTTAGAAGATACGATATCGTCTTTTGTTCCTTATTTATGGCGCCCACAATTACATTAGCAATAAATTGGCCCGCAGAATCAGCGGTTTCATCAACAGACAACCACACAAACTGATCCGCTAATTCCATTTGTAAATTTGACAATACGTTATTGTAACAACGTTCTACGTAAGTCATACGCAATGTACTTTCTTGAGGCACATGTTGTCGAGTGTATTTGGCAAGAAAATGTTTTAATGTGGGGTTATTAATATTATACAAGCGAATATCAGTAGCTAAAAATGCTTGACACACGTCTTATGCGAGCACCCCAGTGAATTTTTCGTTGTTATCGAATGAGTGAAACTACACACACACTCGTTCTTTCATCGGCTCGGGGGCGGAGCCCCACGGCCGCGAAGTTTATGGGTTGTCGACCTCTGTAGGTCTTGAATGCCCTGTCTTAAAATTGCACCGGGGTTAGAAGGTGGCGGGACTTCGAGGATTAAGAGTGCGGGGAGGTGTAATGTGTGCATTTAAGTGTTGTGTGCGTCTGTAGTGGGCTTTAATTGCCTTTTTTAGGAAAGGGCAGCCAGGGAATGAGGCGGCATGGCTGCCGTGGCAGTTAGCACACCTCGCCTGGACCCATGGTACCTTACAATAGGGAACATGCATGACCCGGGGTTTTAATTAAAAATATGCTAATCTGATTCAAAATTGCATGCAGAATTCAAAAATGTGATCAGAATGTACAAATAATAACTCCAAACATGATAAAAATCTACGAAAATGTCACGTCGCGCAAGTACGCGATCTCAATGGCCTGACGTCATCGTACAGGTTGACTGAATTAGCAGACGAAATAACACATAGTGTGCTGTGAGAAGCAGGATACACTTCGCGTATTTCTACTTTACGTTAGTGTCTAGTATGGTTAAATTCGAGGTCTATACACTGGATAATAATCTGAGTGGTATATTTTAGACTTAAAATGAATCCCGCGCAGACAGTGAGGCAGAAAACTTATAAATGGTGTAGAGTTCCGATGTGCAAAAGCACATCGCATACCATACCAAACAAATTGTTTATAAACGTTCCAAAGACGCTAAAACTAGGGAGAAATGGATTTTGGCGAGCTGGAGAAATGCTGGTGATATATCGGAAAAGTCTACAGTTTATTTTTTTAAAGATTTTAACGTAAGATGAATTTGTTTGAATTTTCAAATCACTTTTCCATGTCAGCTGTTCTAGTGGTAAAACTTTAAATTTTAATGTATGATGCTTTATTTAAATGTTTCAATTACATCTTGGAATATGAAAGTAATAAACAGTGCATTAAATAATGCTGATTATTAAAGTATTCTCCAAACCTAACCTATGTTTTGGGTGATCCATGTCAAGATAATAAATCAAAGGGGTTATGAACAATTTGACAGCTCTAATTCTACCAATATATCTTGGCATGGGACAGTTATGTATGTCTTTATTGAAGAGCTTAATTGGTAAAGAAATTTAGGCTATATCTAAATACTCTATAATGTAACAAAGAATAGGCGTGTACATCATGAAAGGAAACAACGTTAATTTAACAAATGTATAACTCTACACAAAACCAATGCTTGTCTGTTGGGGTCTTATAAGTTAACAATGCTCAATTTTAATAATTATCATAATATTAATGAAATAAATAACATAATTGCACACAGGTGAAAATAGTGATGTAGGTGTTTAAAATATTATCCAACTTAGCCTAAGTTTTAGGTTATACAAGCCAAGTCAATAAACCGAAGGGTAAAAATACCGCGCGAGTTGGCCGTGCGGTTAGGAGCGCGCAACTGTGAGCTCGCATACGGGAGATAGTGGGTTTTGAATCCCACTGCCGGCAGCCCTGAAGATGGTTTTCCGTGGTTTCCTATTTTCACACCAGGCAAATGCTGAGGCTGTACCTAAGGCCACGGCCGCTTTGTTCCCATTCCTAGGCCTTTCCTGTCCCATCGTCGCTATAAGACCTATATGTGACGGTGTGACGTAAAGCAAACAGCAAAAAAAAAAAAAAAAAAAAGTAAAAGTCACAGCACCCAAAGACATTCCTGTATTGAGCGACTAAAATGTCACCAGGACACTTTTCTTTCCTGATATGCTGAGCTTGTTAAAAGCCAAATGTAATTAATGTTATTGGCTTCACGCCCAGCTAACTACTTCTACGATTTTCGGAGACGCCGATGTGCAGGAATTTAGTCCTGCAGGAGTTATTTTACGTGCCAGTAAATCTACCGACACGAGGCTGACGTATTTGAGCACCTTCAACTACCACCGGACTGAACGAGGATCGAACCTGCCAAGTTGGGGTCAGAAGGCCAGCACCTCAACAGTCTGAACCACTCAGCCCGACTTTTGAAAACTAGATGAAGTCATATTTACCTTTATCATGTTTAACTTTTTCCCTCCACAAAGATATTTAACTCTCTTTCATGGGCCCCGGAAGTGGGTAGGCCAGTTGTCCCAATCATAAATATATATTTTTTTGGGAATGATAGATTATAGCCCTATAGTACTATGATCTTTCTTTCTTTCCTTTTCTTTCTTTCTTAATCGGTTTATCCTTCAGGGTTGGTTTTCTCTCGGACTCAGCGAGGGATTTCACCTCTACCACTTCAAGGGCAGTGTCCTGGAACGTGAGAATTTGAGTATGGTGATGAAACTGGTGAGGAGGGCCATTACCTCGCCCAGGCGGCCTCATCTGTTATGCTCAACAGGGGCCTTGTTGGAGGATGGGAGGATCGGAAGTGATAGACAAGGAAGAGGGAAGGAAACGGCCGTGGCCTTAGGTGCCTGGAGGAGAAGTAGGAAAATACGAAAAACCACTTCGAGGATGGCTGAGGTGGGATTCGAAACCCTTCTACTCAGTTGACCTCCCGAGGCTGAGTAGACCCCGTTTCAGCCCTCGTACTATTTGTTTTCAACTTTCATGGTAGAGCCGGGAATCCAAACCGGGCCTCCGGGAGTGGCACACATTAACCACTACACCACAGAAGTGGACTAGTACTATAATGCTACCTATATGTTCATGTTAGTGCTGAAATCCGATTTCTTACTTTACTAATGCTGAAAGCCCGAAAATGTAATGTTATTCTTTAATAGGGGAATCAGTCTAGAAGGAAATGTTGAAAGTGATGTGATATCTATCCAGGTTCGTTGTTATCCTAATACTATGGGTTACAGTACATTGCACGTATATAAAAGACGCCACTTACAAACTTGCTTGTTATCCGCGAATTTCTGCGGCCACGAAAGTCACTATTTTTCAAGAATGATGACATTTACACATGATAGATTGTCTGATTGTCCTGTTTTGAACCTTTCTTCTGTCATTTTGAAGTTATTCGCGATCATGAATAATAAACAATCGGCTTTTAGCAACGGCTGGTAGAGCTCCATGCGGTACTGGATCGTGACGTCACAGCGCGCCGCTTACGTCAGAGGCCGTTTCACTCGCCTTGCGGAAAGGCACTATTAAATATTTTTTTAATGGTAGAAAACAAGGCAACATACCACAATGTAATACGTTTACGTACTATTTCATTGGTGTACTTTTCAAAAAAAATATTTTTGAAAATGATGCATGTTCCCAATTAGTGTGATGGTGAGGACCACCACATCTGTTGCAGCGGGTGGGCTCTGAGCATACAGCTGCAGAGTGGTTCAATTTGAGGCAATTAAAGCACTGTGTTATGAGTGCGGGTCTGGGGGGGGGGGGGCGCGGGCTCGAATTTCTGTTGTGAGAATGCTGCGTGTTCGTATTTTCTTTGATTTGGGAGTAGGTTTGTTACGTCTGCTCTTAGTCTGGGTGTACTTGGTTTATGTGTCCGTGCCCGGTCGTAAGACTAATGACATCTCAGTCTTGGGTTCGGTTGCAGGTTGAGGGGAGAGTTGGGGGTGAGTGAGGGGCGTGTCTGTGTTTGATGGTAATGTGTCGTCTGTCTGTGTTTCTTGGTGTTTATTGTTTTCGGGTGCTGGTTGTGAGGAGAGGGAAGAAGTGAAGGGAGTATTTGTGTTTGGTGGCAATGTATCATCTGCCTGTGTTGCTTGGTGTTCGTTGTTTTAGTGGGTTTGTGAGTATTTGGTAAATTTGTGTGGTGGACAGTTGGTTTGTGTTACTGTGTGTTTGAAGGCAGGTTTAGTTTGAGTTTCTGTGTCCTCTGTTTCAACGTCTTCAACACAGATATTGTAAGGGATATTGTGAAGTTGTAACTGGTTGGCGATTTTGTGGTAGCCTTTTTTATTGTGTGCGAAAATGAGAATATAGCCGTTATCTGTTTCCTGTAGGAGTTGGATTTGTTTTAGAACATTGCGAATGGCTGTGTATGTGAGTTTGCGGTGGTCGTGACGTGCATGTAATCGTTGTTGAGTGTCTAGGTGTGGATTGTATGTCATGGGAATAATAAAGGGGCATATTTGGAGTCGGGTGCATTGGTGCGGATTAGTAGAGATTGGTGATAGGGTGAGTTGGGATTTAGGAAATCTGAGGATATGATTGTAGTGGGTAGTAATATGGTGACTGGGATGTCGGTGTCCTGGCTATTCAGTCCACCATGTTGGTCCCGACTGGTTTTGTCCTACGTTGTGAGTAACCGTCGGGCAAGCTAGTTTTGAGGACTTGCTGGACCAAGGACATAGACGGAGTTCGGGTGGGGGTTACTAGGGGTTAATCCCCCTCCATGGAAATTTCACAAAAGAAAAAATCTACAAACTGACAATAAACAAACTAAATGAACATTCAGAGACATAGCTGTAGAATTAACAGATCTGTTGAACCTATTTTCTAAGAAGCCTCGAAAGTTGGATTTCAGATCATAAACTGAGCATAACATTCGTTGTAAAAATGTTGATCTTGATCAGATTGTTCTTGTTATGTATTTTAATTTAAGGTTTTGTAGTGTACTACAATCTTAATATCAATATAATTCACTTGCCAGCGTCCTTATAATGACAAGTCATACATGCGTGCACCACACACGCACAAGCATCTTCATTGTGTTCTATCATAATTTTGTAACCATAACCCCGCCCCCCCACCCGCATCAACCGATCCTGGCTATGTTACTGGATTGGACCGAATATTACATAAAAAACACAGGATGGAGAACATTTATCGGTGACGTTGAGGTGAGTGCAGTTTTATATTCGGTGAATAAACGTTGGTTGTGAGTAGTCTTGTAACAGTTCATATCACGTTGCAAACATTTCTCTGTATTTATTATTATGATTATTATGATTATTATTATTATTATTATTATTATTATTATTATTATTATTATTATTATTATTCAATTCTATCACCTGATTTCGCTATTTATAAATTATTGCTTGCTCCATTTCACCATGTATGTATGTACGTGTGTGTTAACATTAAGGGAATATGTATATTATGAGATTTGCTGCTTAATATAAGATATTAATTTATTATGTGAACCTACGTTTAAGCAGTTCCACGAGGTTGTGTAATACAGGTACATTTAGTGTCGAGTCATGGTTCCACCCCATACGTCACTGCGTTCATTGAGAAATAAGAGGTGTGGTCAGGGAGTTTACCCTGCCTATGGCTATTTTAAACACCAGGTGCAATACTTCGAAGCTTGGTTTGAGTGAGGTCATGGTCAGATTTAACCATAACGTAGGCGTAAACCACGTGATGCGCTTGAGAACGGTTGGATGTTGAGAGAGCTCTTGCATTATTGTAGTGATAAAGTAGTGAAAACCTATTGAAATAGCTAAATTTTGTGTATATGTGATTCATTTAGTGCTGTTTATATAGTGGTGTTTAGTGCTTGTTGGTAGAAATTGGGAGTAGTGATATTTATTTAAATTTTGTAACAAGTAATTCAGTTGGTCTTCAGTAAATTACGTTTTCTAGGTTAAGTAGGCTAGCTAGGTGTACCTTGTTTCGAATTTAGGTTTAGGAAATACTTTAGGTAATAATATTAACTTTAAAAGTATTTTTAAATATCTGTAGGTTCGTTGATTATACTTACAAAGGCAGATTATCATAAGGAATAGTACCGTAACTTCTGCAGCAACTTCTCCGGTATTTCGTATAGATATCCGTTCAAACTATCGCGAAGGTAATAATTTACTACATTAAAAAAAAACACGATAGGCCTGTAAACTTCCATTTAAAAAGAAGTTAAAGAGATTACACGGTAATAGTTAACAGTCGTATTGTTATTGATTATTGTCGCTCCTCATATTCAAATATTGCATTGTTGGCTACAGTCGTGAACAAAGGGTGTAGTGTAGTCAAGTAAATAAAAATCAGCTGACCTTGTATTCCATTCATTTGTACTTCTGAGTAGGTAGTTAAAATATCCGTAATCTACATTTCGCTCCCTCGATCTTTCAGTATTTATGAGTGGTTAGCTAATAATAATAAAGTTCATATATCCCAGAAATTGCAGTTCAAGTCCCTGGAGTAGTAGTAATAGTTTTGATAGAAATATTTGAGAAATTACTGTAGACAACCTCGTATTTTTCAGTAGGCCTAATTAAGGACACTTTCATTCTCCGTCCCGTGGAGTAGGGAAAATAATAGTAATCCACCAGCTGTAATAATCACATAACCACATTTCAGTAGAATTGTAGTGAAGATAAGGTATAATATATTAGATAGTATCTTGCCAATTATATTCGTGTTTTTCTTCGTGTACGGCAATCCTTTCGATACTTAAGCATTTAACCAAACGCAGTGTAGTGTAGTGTAGTGTAGTGTAGATACATTGTAGTATAGATACAGTACATTTACATACACAATACATTTAGATAGTGCCGTATCTTGCCTGCTATATTCGTGTGTATCTATTAGACCGTAATACTAATAATAATTTGTCTAAGCATTTAGCTTCGTTGGTAATCTTTGAGTACAGTAGTTCTTGCAAATTTCATTTCTGTTGTGCTTAGTTTAGTGACATACGGTACGGTACCGGTATCGTAATTAGGATACGTCTGAAAGTAGTTTAAAATTACTGTAGTGTACTGTACAGTAGTATACGAGTAATATCCTATTAGAATTTAGAGTGATTATTTTATTATTGTAAAATATTTGTGTAGTACTGGTATAGTAGAGGTATCCGTAGAAACTCTTACTAAAATACTGTTGTTGTAATTAGAATAGGCTTAATTGTAGTTTGGAATTGTGTAGTTCTTGTGTAGGCTATTACTTTCGATATTCAGTAATTAACAGCAGGTTTTATCCTGTCAGGGGTTGTAGGATAAAAAAAATAGAGCACGACTAAGTAGTATTGTAGTGTAGTCGTATATTAATTACCTTATTGTTGTGTACTATCCCAGACAATATATCCCTCCGTTCATTTATTTTTTTTTGCAAATAAGTTATTTTATTTTTAATTTCATTTTTCCCCATAAAGAATGGCTAAGGAGTGCGAGTGTACTTACTGTGGATGTGGCGAGGCATTGAGGGGTATGAGGGAGGAGTTGGAAAGTTTGAGGGAGATAATTAGGATTCTCACAGAAGACAGGAAGGAAGATAGAACTCCCTCAAACAATGTACAGGTTACAGTAGGTGTACAAGAGGGAGGGGAAGGAAAGGGAGGAGTTGTAGAAGACAGGTGGTCTAATGTTCTAAGGGGAAGGAGACTGCAGGCTAAGGGCTCTATTCAGGATCAGAATTCAGGAGAGGTGTCTGTGCGAAATAGGTACGAGTCACTCCAGGTAGAACAACAGAGGGAAGATGAGGGACAGGGAACTGTTGCTGAGATGTGTGGAAGTAGGAGGAAGGAAAAAGGTAGGAAAGGAAAATATAGAGTAGAGGATAGGAAAAGACAGGTGGAACAGGGTCATGGGAAGGAGAAAAGGGAGGAGGAAGTAGCTTCTGCAGCTATCAGGAAAGATAGGTCTGACCAGGAGGGGAGGGGATCAAATGAGGTGGGTAGGGTTGATGCTCTGGTCATGGGGGATTCCATCGTTAGACACGTGGGGAAAGTGTGTGGAGGAAAGGGTACCAGGGTAGAGTGTTATCCAGGAATTAGGTTGAGGCAGATGTTGAGGAAAGTAGAAGAGAGGGAGGAGGGGAAGG
Source organism: Anabrus simplex (assembly GCF_040414725.1). Classification (NCBI taxonomy): domain Eukaryota; kingdom Metazoa; phylum Arthropoda; class Insecta; order Orthoptera; family Tettigoniidae; genus Anabrus; species Anabrus simplex. Next base: position 87,606,745 of record NC_090265.1, on the reverse strand, counting down.
AGTAGGTGGTAGTGTTTCACGTTGGTACCAACAATGTAAGGCAAGCTGATATAAGTACCAACATAGTTGGAGATGTGTGGGATCTGGTAAATGCAGCACGGGTGAAGTTTAAGAAAGCGGAGATTGTTATTAGTGGAATACTGTGTAGAAGGGACACTGACTGGAGGGTGATTGGGGATTTAAATGAGACTATGGAGTGGGTATGTGGGAAACTGGGAGTGAAATTTCTAGATCCTAATGGGTGGGTAGGAGATAGGGATCTGCGCTCAGATGGCCTTCATTTAAACCGCAGTGGTACGTATAAGTTAGGAAATTTGTTTGGAAGGGTAATAGGGAGGTACATTCAGGGAAACGGGATGGCCTAGGGAGCGGTGATAAGGGAACAGGGAACTGGAAATCAAGTAGGGATGACATAAAATTGTTAGTGTTGAAATGTAGAAGTATTGTAAGGAAAGGAATAGAATTAAGTAATTTAATAGATATATATTTACCAGATATTGTAATAGGAGTTGAATCATGGCTGAGAAATGATATAATGGATGCAGAAATTTTCTCACGGCACTGGAGTGTGTATCGTAGAGATAGGACAGGAAGGGTGGGAGGGGGAGTGTTCATTCTGGTGAAAGAAGAATTTGTAAGCTACGAAAAAGTTAAAGATGAGACACATGAAATTCTAGGTGTAAGGCTCATTTCTAAAGATAATAGGCAACTTGATATATTTGGAGTGTACAGATCGGGAAAGGGTAGCATTGACGCGGATTCGGAATTATTTGATAGGATAGTCAGCTATGTGGGAAACGACATGGAAAGAAATGTGATTGTAGCGGGAGATCTGAATTTGCCAGATGTCAATTGGGAAGGAAATGCGAACGACAGGAAGCATGACCAACGAATGGCAAATAAGTTAATATGGGAAGGACAGCTGATTCAGAAAGTGATGGAACCAACCAGAGGGAAAAATATCCTGGATGTGGTGCTGATAAAACCAGATATGCTCTATAGGAAAACTGAAGTAATAGATGGTATTAGTGATCATGAAGCTATTTTTGTGGTAGTTAAAATAAATGTGATAGAAAGGAAGGTCTTAAAAGTAGGACTGTTAGGCAGTACCATATGGCTGATAAAGCAGGCATGAGGCAGTTTCTAAAAAGTAGCTATGATCGGTGGAAAACGGTAAATAAAAATGTAAACAGACTCTGGGATGGGTTTAAAGAAATTGTTGAGGAATGCGAAAACAGGTTTGTACCATTAAGGGTGGTAAGGAATGGTAAAGACCAAACTTATTATAATAGAGAAATAAAGAGACTAAGAAGGAGGTGCAGACTGGAAAGAAATAGAGTTAGAAATGGCTGTGGAAGTAAGGAGAAATTGAAGGAACTTACTAGAAAATTGAATCTAGCAAAGAAGGCAAAGGATAACATGATGGCAAGCATAATGGGCAGTCATACGAATTTTAGTGAAAAATGGAAAGGTATGTATAGGTATTTTAAGGCAGAAACAGGTTCCAAGAAGGACATTCCAGGAATAATTAATGAACAAGGGGAGTGTGTATGTGATGATCTTCAAAAGGCAGAAGTATTCAGTCAACAGTATGTAAAGATTGTTGGTTACAAGGATGATGTCCAGATAGAGGAGGAGACTAAGGCCAAAGAAGTAATAAAATTTACGTATGATAACAATGACATTTACAATAAGATACAAAAGTTGAAAACTAGAAAAGCGGCTGGAATTGATCAGATTTCTGTTATTGTTTGGTCGGAGGAGCTATACCAGATGAATGGAGAGTTGCTATTGTAGCCCCGGTGTATAAAGGAAAGGGTGATAGACATAAAGCTGAAAATTACAGGCCAGTAAGTTTGACATGGATTGTATGTAAGCTTTGGGAAGGCATTCTTTCTGATTATATTAGACATGTTTGTGAAATTAATAACTGGTTCGATAGAAGGCAATTCGGTTTTAGGAAGGGTTATTCCACTGAAGCTCAACTTGTAGGATTCCAGCAAGATATAGCAGATATCTTGGAGGTCAAATGGACTGTATCGCGATTGACCTGTCTAAAGCATTTGATAGGGTGGATCATGGGAGACTACTGGCAAAAATGAGTGCAATTGGAGTAGACAGAAGAGTGACTGAATGGAATGCTATATTTCTAGAAAATAGATCTCAGAGAATTAGAGTAGGCAAAGCTTTATCTGACCCTGTAATAATTAAGAGGGGAATTCCTCAAGGCAGTATTATTGGACCTTTATGTTTTCTTATATATATAAATGATATGAGTAAAGGAGTGGATTCGGAGGTAAGGCTTTTTGCGGATGATGTTATTCTCTCTAGAGTGATAAATAAGTTACAAGATTGTGAGCAACTGCAACGTGACCTCGAAAATGTTGTGAGATGGACAGCAGGCAATGGTATGTTAAAAGTCAGGTTGTGAGTTTCACAAATAGGAAAAGTCCTCTCAGTTTTAATTACTGCGTTGATGGGATGAAAGTTCCTTTTGGGGATCATTGTAAGTATCTAGGTGTTAATATAAGGAAAGATCTTCATTGGGGTAATCACATAAATGGGATTGTAAATAAAGGGTACCGATCTCTGCACTTGGTTATGAGGGTGTTTAGGGGTTGTAGTAAGGATGTAAAGGAGAGTGCATATAAGTCTCTGGTAAGACGCCAACTAGAGTATGGTTCCAGTGTATGGGACCCTCACCAGGATTACCTGATTCAAGAACTGAAAAAAATCCAAAGAAAAGCAGCTCGATTTGTTCTGGGTGATTTCCGACAAAAGAGTAGCGTTACAAAAATGTTGCAATGTTTGGGTTGGGAAGAATTGAGAGAAAGAAGAAGAGCTGCTCGACTAAGTGGTATGTTCCGAGCTGTCAGCGGAGAGATGGCGTGGAAGGACATTAGTAGACGAATAAGTTTGAATGGCGTTTATAAAAGTAGGAAAGATCACAATATGAAGATAAAGTTGGAATTCAAGAGGACAAACTGGGGCAAATATTCATTTATAGGAAGGGGAGTTAGGGATTGGAATAACTTACCAAGGGAGATGTTCAATAAATTTCCAATTTCTTTGAAATCATTTAGGAAAAGGCTAGGAAAGCAACAGATAGGAAATCTGCCACCTGGGCGACTGCCCTAAATGCAGATCAGTATTGATTGATTGATTGATTGATTGATTGATTGTGACAATAAGAATCTATAAAAGAGCTTGTATCCCATAGTAGTCAGTCATTTGTAGTGAACGGTCAGATGGAAGTGGACTCTCAGTCAGTCGGTCAGTGAGATAGATGGTGAACAGTGATATAGTAAGTCATATGGATGGCCAGGAATCAGTCGGTCAGTCAGTTGGATGGTGAAGAAGCAGTCAGTTGGATACGGAGTCTTCAGTGATCAGATGTATCAAGTGTTCGGAGTGTGTTCCATGTACGTGTTAGGTCGAGTCTGCTTATGCCGTTTTGGTGACAGCCGAAGATACAGTCGTTGGTTATATTAAGCAGTGTGGTTATATTTATAGACCATGCTTTCGTTGATGAAGGTCAGAGGATAAGTCAGCAAATTAGGTTTGAGATACCTACAGCTGAAGCCAGTTCCAAGGAAGACGTCATAATAACACTTAAAGTGTCCAAGGTATTGTAATGTGAACCAGAGGGGCATAAATTTCCTGTACAAATTTCATTTTTTTATTTGCTTTACGTCGCACCGACGCAGATATGTCTCTTGGCGACGATGAGGCAGGAAAGCCTAGGAATGGGAAAGAAGCGGCAGTGGCCTTAATTGAGGTACAGCCCCAGCATTTGCCTGGTGTGAAAATGGGAAACCACGGTAAACCATCCTCAGGACTGCCGACAGTGGGTTCGAACCCCCACTATCTCCCGGATGGAGCTCACAGCTGCGCGCCCATAACCGCACGGCCAACTCGCCCAGTGTACAGATTTCAAATGTCCGGTCAAGAGTATTTTAAATTTAATGCCTAGAGCTTCATTCCGTTATAACTTCAGAGTTTTATATTGTAATTTCAGTGTAGCAGCCAATCTCACTCTTACAATTTCAAAATTTAAGAATATATTTTGTTTAGTATCAAGTACAGTTAATTGTTTTATTTCATGGTAAAACAGGTAGTCCCAAATTATTTTTGGGAACCAAACGTCAATATCCTTTTCCAGAACCTATATGTTACGCTGTTACTAGAGATATTCAAGACTCATTTTATTATTGTTACATTTATTTGTAGCTGGCACCCATCATCAATTAAACTATTTGTTTTTCTGGTTACTGTATGTGTAATTAATCAGTTACTGTAATTACAAGGTGATTGCCCAACAGCAGGGCATATTTTATGTGGAAATCCAAGGGTAAGCACAAAGAGGCACCACATAGTGCGACGGATATTTTATTTTACTGTATTTATGCAGATTTTATTATATTATAATAAATAATTACAGTCTTGATATACGGATATTTTGTAAAAGAATGATGGGCTATACGAAGAAGATTGAATAGAGGGTCTAATGGCCTTAATCTTGCCAGACAAAATAAATCCATTGTATTGCACTGTATAGCAGTTTAATGGAGAATGTAATATATTTGTAACTTTTAAAATTACATTATTTATAAATAAGTATCAAATAGAAACGAACAAATAAATAAATACAACTAAATGTACTACTTTTTGGACCGAGGAGAACAATTTCGAAATTTTTCGTGAAGTGGCGTGGCTATTACAAATTGGAACAGTGAATTATTGAGAATATTGTAACTAATATAATTAAGTATTCAGAAGCTCTTTTTCTTCTCCACTTTCGATAAACATTTGCATATATTTCTTTCCAAAGTCTTTCCTTTAATTTTCGATCGCTATATTCCTTAAGTTTCTTATTGTAAAAGGCTGGTCTCTTTTCTTATCTCCATTATCAATCTGTCTGAACCAATCACATTATGTATGAGATCATCGTCACCATTTAATTCGTTGTCAGACATTTTCGGCTCTATTCTGTATTCACCCAGGGGGATAGTGTTCACAAAGCGATTCTATCTTCCATACTTCGAACTGTGACTGAATGGTCGCTTGTGCGCGCAGATTTATTCCTTTCTATGCGACTCATTCCAAGAGCGCGACAGTCGCGTCGCCAAGAAAACAGGTCCGGCTGCATCTTTTTAATCACTGCGATTTTACAGCGGCATATATGTGTATTCGTAGTTGTAGCAATGCGTTTCATTTTTGCGGCTAAACAATAGCGTGATTATAAATCGCAAGTCGCGCCTAGCTTTAATCAAATACAGTAGGGACAATACGCGACACTTCTGGTTTAGCCTTGATAAAATGGGAGACAAGTCGCAAGTGGCGCTCCTAGTGGCGTGACCTGAAAATTCGCGCTAAATTCAAATATCAGTGGAAATGTATATACGGAAATGGATAAATAAATTACGTCTAGAAATGAAGTTATTAACTTCAAAGTTACTAAAGCAATTCTGGATAAATGAATGAAGAATTATTTAACAGGTTATTATTTAAAGACTGAAATTAGACATATAATAAAGATGTGAAATGGACTGCTATGAAAGGGCTTGATCTTTCATTTATGCATTTCTGTTTTAGCTTTAGCATTCCTGCGTGAACGTTCACGGCCTGATTTGCCTTTTTTCTCTCATCTAAAAGTATTGTATCATCACATTAAAACACTTGTCAACAAAAATATCGGCACATTTCTTACACACATGATTCAGTAAATTTACATTTAAGCGTTGGGTAATTTTCCTTTTAACTTGAAGCCTACTAACAGAAAGAAAATCTATAAATTTAGCCTCAAAACATTCAAACTTTCCCTATAAGCAATACTTGCCACAATGCCATTACATTAGGGTAAAGCAAATTTGCATCATCATATTGTTTCAACAAAATATGTACATTTGTTAAATCACCCACATTTTCTTCAGTGCTTGACAACGCATTATGGCATTCCAAATAGGGTAACTTGGAACACAACCAGCCACACACATATGCTTAATTATGTACTTTCCTGAATTAAATTAAACCCACAGATCACACCTACAACAACACATCAGTATTGAAGGTTAGCTGCTGTACTATACAATAAAATAATTATTATATTTAAGCCAGTTAAAATGTGGGTCGCGCCGGTCAGAATAAATTTTAGGAAGTATTATAAAAATCTCTTTGTAAATGGAATAATAAATATGCAAATACAATATTTACTTACATTTTCTTGTCACGAGGGAAACGGAAGAAAGACCGCGAATCCTTCTGCACTTCATAGTTATTGCAGCCAAACACAGCACATACCTTTCCACTCGTACTAAGAGGAGATATAAAGGAATGACACACGCTACTATTGACTTATGTCAACTTAATGCAAACACATAAATAACGCCAAAAACTTCACACACAAATACATATGCTCTCATGACACAATCAGTAACTCTCAGGTCACTCCGTTAAATAGAGCTCTAATAGTTGTCCCTCGATATCTCGCAGAGTGTCGCGTATTGTCTCTACTGTATTTGTATACGCTAACTTCTCAAGACTACCAAACTAAGAATATTATATCGAGACGGCGGTGCTGGGTACAGAGTCCAACCAAGACCAACTAAGACCAATAACATCCAACATGGCGAAAACATTGGGCCACTCTCTGCTTTGAAACGCAGCTGGGAATTAATACCTAATAATATAATTAACGCCGATGACGTTCATAATATTCATAAAGAAGAATTATTATATGAAATATATATCATGTTTCCATAGTTAGAACACACGAAACGATTTAAAATAGTTTACCGAAATCGAAACGAGTATTCGACCAACTTACATAACCCTACACATGTATATTTGACAATGACAAAATACATACATACATACATTATCATTATAGACTGTTATGCCTTTCAGCGTTCAGTCTGCAAGCCTCTGAGAATTTACTAAACGTCGCCACAATCCTCGATTTGCAACTAGTGTTGTGGCCTCATTTAGTTCTATACCTCTTATCTTTAAATCATTAGAAAAAGAGTCTAACCATCGTCGTCTTGGTCTCCCTCTACTTCTCTTACCCTCCATAACAGATTTCATTATCCTCCTAGGTAACCTATCCTCCTCCATTCGCCTCACATGACCCCACCACCGAAGCCGGTTTATGCGTACAGCTTCATTCATCGAGTTCAATCCTAAATTAGCCTTTATCTCCTCACTCCGAGTATCCTCCTGCCATTGTTCCCACCTGTTTGTACCAGCAATCATTCTTGCTACCTTCATGTCTGTTACTTCTAACTTATGAATAAGATATCCTGAGTCCACCCAGCTTTCGCTCCCGTAAAGCAAAGTTGGTCTGAAAACAGACCGATGTAAAGATAGTTTCGTCTGGGAGCTGACTTCCTTCTTACAGAATACTGCTGATCGCAACTGCGAGCTCACTGCATTAGCTTTACTACACCTTGATTCAATCTCACTTACTATATTACCATCCTGGGAGAACACACAACCTAAATACTTGAAATTATCGACCTGTTCTAGTTTTGTATCACCAATCTGACATTCAATTCTCTTGAATTTCTTACCTACTGACATCAATTTAGTCTTCGAGAGGCTAATTTTCATACCATACTCATTGCACCTATTTTCAAGTTCCGAGATATTAGACTGCAGGCTTTCGGCACAGTCTGCCATTAAGACCAAGTCGTCAGCATAGGCCAAACTGCTCACTACATTTCCACCTAACTGAATCCCTCCCTGCCATTTTATACCTTTCAGCAGATGATCCATGTAAACTACGAACAGCAAAGGTGAAATATTATAGCCTTGTCTAACTCCTGTAAGTACCCTGAACCAAGAACTCATTCTACCATCAATTCTCACTGAAGCCCAATTGTCAACATAAATGCCTTTGATTGGTTTTAATAATCTACCTTTAATTCCATAGTCCCCCAGTATGGCGAACACCTTTTCCCTCGGTACCCTGTCATATGCTTTCTCTAGTTCTGCGAAACATAAACACAACTGTCTATTCCTCTCGTAGCAGTTTTCAATTACCTGGCGCATACTGAAAATCTGATCCTGACAGCCTCTCTGTGGTCTGAAAACACACTGGTTTTCATCCAACTTCCTCTCAACGACTGATCGCACCCTCCCTTCCAAGCTGCCAGTGAATACTTTGCCTGGTATACTAATCAATGGGATACCTCGATAGTTGTTGCACAATCCTTCCTACTCCCTTGCTTATACTGTAGGTAGGTGCAATTACTGCTTTTGTCCAATCTGAAGGTACCTTACCAACACTCCACGTTAATTTTACTACTCTATGAAGCCATTTCATCCCTGCCTTTCCACTATACTTCACCATTTCAGGACTAATTTCATCTATTCCTTCTGCCTTATGACAATGGAGTTTATTTACCATCCTTTCCACTACCTCAAGCATAATTTCACCAACATCATTTTCCTTCTCCCCATGAGCTTGGCTGTTTGCAACACCACCATGATGATTTCCTTTTACATTGAGAAGATGTTCAAAATATTCCCTCCACCTCTCCAGTGATTCCCTGTGATCTATTGTGAGTTCACCTGAATTACTCAAAACACTGTTCATTTCCTTTTTCCCTCCCTTCCTAAGATTCTTTATTACTGTCCAGAAAGGTTTCCCTGCTGCTTGACCTAGCCTTTCCAGGTTATTACCAAAATCTTCCCATGACTTCTTTTTGGATTCAACAAATATTTTTTTCGCTCTGTTTCTTTCATCTACGTACCAATCCCTGTCTGCCTCGGCCCTTGTTTGGAGCCATTTCTGATAAGCCTTCTTTTTACGTTTAGAAGCTGCTCTCACTTCATCATTCCACCAAGATGTTCGCCTTTCCTCATCTTTACACACAGTTGTTCCTAGGCATTCCCTTGCTGTTTCTACTACAGCATCCCTGTATGCCACCCATTCACTTTCTATATCCTGAACCTGCTTACTGTCTACTGTTCGAAACTTCTCACTGATCATATCCATGTATTTCTGTCTAATTTTCTCGTCCTGGAGATTTTCTACCCTTATTCGTTTGCAGACAGATTTCACTTTCTCCACCCTAGGCCTAGAGATACTTAGCTCACTACAGATCAGATAGTGGTCTGTATCATCGAAAAATCCGCGAAAAACTCGTACATTCCTAACAGATTTCCTGAATTCAAAGTCTGTTAAGATATAGTCTATTATAGATCTGGAACCCCTAGCCTCCCATGTGTAGAGGTGAATAGCCTTATGCTTGAAGAATGTATTCGTAACTGCTAAACCCATACTAGCACAGAAGTCCAGCAAACGCTTCCCATTCCCATTAGCTTCCATATCTTCCCCACATTTACCAATCACCCTTTCGTATCCTTCAGTTCTATTCCCAACTTTCGCATTGAAATCGCCCATTAGCACTATTCTATCTTTGCTGTTGACCCTGACCACGATGTCACTCAATGCTTCATAAAATTTGTCAACTTCATCCTCATCTGCACCCTCACATGGTGAATACACGGACACAATTCTTGTCCTAATTCCTCCCACTGACAAATCTACCCACATCATTCGCTCATTTACGTGCGAAACAGAAACTATGTTGCGTGCAATGGTATTCCTGATAAACAGCCCTACCCCAGACTCTGCCCTTCCCTTTCCAACACCCGTCAAGTACACTTTATAATCTCCTATCTCTTCCTCATTATCTCCCCTTACCCGAATATCACTTACTCCTAGCACATCCAGATGCATCCTCTTTGCTGACTCAGCCAGTTCTATCTTCTTTCTTCCATAAGCCCCATTAATATTGATAGCTCGCCATCGAATTCCATCTCGTTCGCCAAGTTGTTTCCAAGGAGTCCCTCGCCTGTCAAATGGGAGTGGGACTCCATTACTCCCATAGGTCAGTGGCTTGCTTAAAGTGTTCTGAGCTCGGTAAATTCATGAAGCAGGATGCTGCCCTACTTGCACATAGTCCAAGTGAGGATCTCTCCTCTAACGGGTTATGGACCACCGGTGAATTGTATAGTCCTAGCCGCCTGAGCACAAGGAGGGCCACAACTCAGAATATGTCCGAGATGCCCACTCCCATTCCATAGCAACTGGTATCCCGACTCTCAGGACCACTTACTAGGCCACTCAGCCGTTGCCCATGGTTCACGAACTAGGATTGGTAAAACAATCAACGCGCAACATATTACAAGAAAAACACATAGCATCCATAACAGTGAAATGACATACCGTACTAAGTAAATAAGATATTCAGCAACAAATACTACTTTCAATATGCACATGATTCACTAACATAAACCTACAAACCGTGCACTTGAAAATGACAAAACTATAATCAACATTCCCTGGTAAAACACAACAACGCACACACAACACATTAAAAGAAAAACACCCATAGCGCTGAAATGGCATACCGTACTCAGTAAATAAGAAATTCAGCAACCTAGGCTACTTTAAACACGGACATAACTCACAAACTTAACCCTGTAGCCAGTACACTTGAAAATGACGAAATTAAACCAACATTCGTTGGAAAACCACATGAATGGACAGCATACCTACCGTATTACAAGAGAAACACAAATTACACACGGCAGTGAAATAACATTCTCAACAAAGACACATTCACCAGCCTAGTCCTACTTCAAATATACAGTTAAAGGTGTATTTGTAAGAGTGGTGGTGGTGGTGGTGGTGATTATTGTTTTAAGAGGAAGTACAACTAGACAACCATCCTCTATATAACACTAATCAGAGGGAAAAATGGAAGGGATACGACACTTCGAAAAATGAAGATATCGGTTAAAGAAAGACAAGGGCCACGAACGGCATGAAAATGAAAGACTCCCTAGCCCTCGCAAACCTAATAGCGTCGGAGTCGGAAAAGAACAAGAGTTGACCAAGAGAGGTCGGATAGGATAGATGAAAGTGAGAAGCCTGGCACAAGTAAGTGGAAGCAACGCCAGGACTCAGCTAAGGGCCCCATGGTTGCCAACTCACGCTCCCAATTTCAGAGCCCCTGGGGCCCCTATTAGTCGCCTCTTACGACAGGCAGGGGATACCGTGGGTGCTATTCTACCGGCCCCACCCACAGGGGGATGTATTTATAAGAAAATAAGGTTATTTTCAATTACACTACTCAAGATTAGAGGCAGAAGTATAACTAAACTGACACCTTACCTTTTGAAGAGGATCATTTACTGCTAAGTTTCAACGCTTTGTGTCACTTCGCTTGTTGTTTTTGTTCTTCATTTGCCGCATCACAGGTAATTTTCTTTAAGATTGAAGTTTCTTTGCAAGTTCCTTTGAGACCGAGCTCGATAGCTGCAATCGCTTAATTGCGGCCAGGGTCCAGTATTCGGAAGCAACGTAAAGCAACTTGCAAAAAAAGAAGTTCTTTTGAGACAGTTTTTTCCTCAAGAGCTTTCCTACAGGCTAATTATTGATAAAAACATTTATTAACACCTTAATGCACTTTTCAATCATTGTTTTCAACTTAACACCGCACTGACACTCATCATCAAGGTTACATACACTACTCGCAATTAACTGAAATCCTAACACTACCAGTGTCTCTTTGATTCTGTAACTTAAAAAATTCTGATTCATAACTGTCACTAATGAACACATGGAGAAGTCTGAACACGTTACAACACAAGAACATGGCCATCAATCATGGACACTTCAAACCACCTCTGTTCAGTAGCTTAAAATTCATCATCATTTCCCTGTCACTATCCACAAGCAATTCATTTTCAGCCTGCAACGTTGTAACGCAGACATCACTACAACTTCTACATAATAATTTCAATCACTTGCAAACTGGTGTAGCTGGCAAGGCAGACAATAATCCGCAGTGTTCCAAGAGGAACTGTGATATGAACTACTTCTTCTAATGCGGGCTCTAGCGCATCTAATTTATCAATAATTCCATCATGGCTATTGTCACGGGCATTACGGGCGAAGTCTTTGAAAGAAAATTCGCAGATCTCATCTTCAATGCGCATAACACTTTGTTTTCTTTCAGACTCAAATATTTTTTCCACAGAAATATTATAACTGCAACCACTCAGTTTCCTGTGGGCACCAAATTTTCCCTCTAAACTGTCTGTAATTTGGCAGTAAGCACATAAGACCAGTGGTACTTGCTGAAAATATGTTTATACAGTTCTACCACTGTGGTCAGTGTGTGTCATCAGTGTATGTTTCACTTGTCAATCTTCCTTCTGTTTGTGACATGTATCATATGTCTATGTATGTTTTTAAACATGAAAGGAGTGAAAGTTTCATGTCATCAGGCCCAGTAATTGGACTAACACCTTCATTTCTGGTATATTTACCTTTCATAGGATGCTGTACATTACAAAATGACCACCACTTTTGAATTAATTTTAAAGACTTGATTGTGCCATTAGAAATATCCACACCTTGACTTTTAAGCAATTCCAAAGCAGCAACATACTTAGGATAAAAGGCGAACCTCTTCTCTGAATGAAACAACTCTTTAAGATATGATCATTTGGCCTCAATAGTAGTAAATTTACAGATTAAAATACATCATCATTTCCCTGTCAGTATCCAAAAGCAATTCATTTTCAGCCTGCAATGGTTTAACGCAGACATTACTCCTTTTACATAGGAGAGTGTGTATGTGAGAATCTTCAAAAGGCAGAAGTATTCAGTCAGCAGTATGCAAAGATTGTTGGTTACAAGGATAATGTCCAGATAGAGGAGGTGACTAATACTAAAGAAGTATTAAAATTTACATATGATGACAATGATATTTACAACAAGATACAAAAGTTGGAAACTAGAAAAGCGGCTGGAATTGATAAGATTTCTGGGGATGTGCTAAAGACAATGGGTTGGGATATAGTATCATATTTGAAGTACTTATTTGATTATTGTTTGGATACATGGATATGAGCGTATTTAGGAGTTGTAGTAAGGATGGGATTGCTCACAAGAAGTCAAGGTACGCATTGGAAAAGCAAGAAGTGTGTTCCAGAAAATGAGTAAAGTGTTTAAAAGCCACAATCTAACTTTAGGGACTAAAATCAGACTTCTGCACTGTTATGTATTTTCTGTTCTTTTATATGGTGTAGAGACATGGACCTTAAATAAAAACACAGAGAAGAAGCTAGAAGTCTTTGAAATATGGCTTTATAGGCGGATCCTCAGAATATCTTGGACCCAGAGAATTACAAACGTGGAAGTAATGAGAAGGATGAACACAACACCTCAGTTGATCAAGATAGTGAAATGCCGAAAGCTGCAGTATCTGGGACATATAATTCGCAACACAGATAGATACAACCTACTCAAAAAAATACTCCAGGGGAAAATCAACAGCAAAAGAGGTCCTGGAAGGAGAAGAATATCTTGGCTTGACAATCTTAGAGGCTGGTGCAATATGTCATCAGTTGAACTGTTCCGCGCTGCCACAAACGAGACGAAAATAGCCATCATGATCGCCAACATCCGAAACGGATAGGCACCGAAAGAAGAAGAAGAAGAAGAAGAAGAAGAAGAAGAAGAAGAAGAAGAAGAAGAAGAAGAAGAAGAAGAAGTAAGGATGTAAAAGAAACGGCATATAAGTCTCTGGTAAGACCCCAACTAGAGTATGGTTCCAGTGTATGGGACCCTCACCAGGATTACTTGATTCAAGAACTGGAAAAAAATCCAAAGAAAATCAGCTGGTTTTGTTCTGGGTGATTTCCGACAAAAGAGTAGCGTTACAAAAATGTTGCGAAGTTTGTGCTGGGAAGAACTGGGAGAAATAAGACAAGCTGATCGACTAAGTGGTATGTTCCGAGCTGTCAGCGGAGAAATGGCGTGGAATGACATTAGTAGACGAATAAGTTTGAGTGGCGTCTTTAAAAGTAGGAAAGATCACAATATGAAGATAAAATTGGAATTCAAGAGGACAAATTGGGGCAAATATTCGTTTATAGGTAGGGGAGTTAGGGATTGGAATAATTTACCAAGGGAAATGTTCAATAATATTCCAATTTCTTTGCGATCATTTAAGAAAAGGCTAGGAAAACAACAGATATGGAATCTGCCACCTGGGCGACTGCCCTAAATGCAGATCAGTAGTGATTGATTGATTTTAATATAAACCTAAAATGCTCTGCAGGCAAACACTCATTTTTTGTGAAAAACCTGAACTGCAAATGAACTTGAAACCTTAAAACTCACTGAAACGGATGGAACGTTAGTAAATGACTCATCATCCACCTTCAAAAACAACACGTTATCTTCTTTCCCTGTTACTGGGAATGGTTTAACGCATTTTTTCTGAACATAGTTGAATGAGGTAAAATCTGTAATTTATCATTTTCACACAACTTGCTGAAATAATCTCTAAATACTAAAAACATCACTAACACATTAAAAATAACTAGATAACCAATAAAAGAACCAATAAGAGAACTCTGGAACACTATTTAAGACACAAAAATGTTCGGTGGATAATTAAATCTCGACCGAGCTCGATAGCTGCAGTCGCTTAAGTGCGGCCAGTATCCACAGTATTCGGGAGATAGTAGGTTCGAACCCCACTGTCGGCAGCCCTGAAAATGGTTTTCCGTGGTTTCCCATTTTCACACCAGGCAAATGCTGGGGCTGTACCTTAATTAAGGCCACGGCCGCTTCCTTCTCACTCCTAGCCCTTCCCTGTCCCATCGTCGCCATACGACCTATCTGTGTCGGTGCGACGTAAAGCAACTAGAAAAAAAATTAAATCTCGAATTCCAGTAGCAAGATAATTTCAATCAATCCCACACGCGCGCGGCATAAACCAAATTGAATGTAAACATGGCCCCACACGCCGGCTACACGCGGCACAATGTGGCGGCCATTTTGTCACGTATTGGTATATGCATTCAGGTCTGATAATATTGTAGTTGGTCTTAGTTTGATTGGGTATGGAATGCATCTTCCAACATTTATCATGAGTTTTTTCTCACTGAGCTCGATAGCTGTAGTCGCTTAAGTGCGGCCAGTGTCCAGTATTCGGGAGATAGTAGGTTCGAACCTCACTGTCGGCAGCCCTGAAGGTGGTTTTCCGTGGTTTCCGTTTTTCACACCAGGAAAATGCTGGGGCTGTATATTATCCGGCTTTGAGTACATTTTCGTGAATTCTTACTATTGTTAATGTCTTGATCACCAGTTCTATTGCTCCTTCTGTATGTTTTGATGGCCTGATGCATATCCCTGTTATAGTAAGTCTGTCTTAATAATGATTGTATTTTCGTCTGTGAATTTATCTATGATTTTGGCAATGTTGCTGTTATAGAAACAAGCCACCCACCCCTCCTTCTGAACTCCCTCTCTCTTTGATTTTTGTTACGGTATGTAGACTGTAGAAGTTAATAATAAATTACTATTTATTCATAAGTTTCCATATACAGTACAATGCTTCAAATTCTTTTCTTGCATGTTTTAGTTGCCACATCACATAATAAATAGGGTCCACATCTGCACATGTTTGAAAAAACGTTGGTGACTTTCACAATTTCACCTTCAGGGTGGATTACATAGGTGCTGAAAGGCATATTGCGGGGTTTGCATGACATTCCGTTTAAAAGAAGAGGTGAGCAGACGGGAAAATTGCCGCGTCTCTTACCTGAAACATACAACGAGCATTGATTACTTATACCTTAAATGATATTTTTCCAGATATACCTATATATATATATATATATATATATATATATATATATATATATATTGTACCCGTCCAAATGGTGCTTTATTAAATTTTGGGAAGTTGGCGAAATTTTGTAATGAAATATTGGTTTACGAGTGAGCGAGCATCAGCTGATTACCGTGCCGTTCCGCTGCGGACGACTGAGAACTGGGTCAACAGACCGGTGAAGGTCGCCACGTCACGAGCTTACGTCACCTGGCGCGCCGATAGCCAAGAGGGGAGCGACAAACCACTTGCAAGTTTGAAGGGCGAATCACGTCGCAAGATAGTCGACAGCCAATGAAAATTAATGAAGGTGTTGGATGGTCGGAGGATCTTTCTAGAAAGAAGTCGAAGCCAAGTCTCTAGAAAAAAGTCGAACAGTACAGTACAGTCTTTAGAAGAACGTCGAACAGTTTTTAGCCTCTAGAGAGAAGACGAAAGTTCGTATAGTTACAGGAAGGACAGCGAACAGCGTTCTCCAGAAGAGTTAGCAAACAGTGGTATTAACTGTCTATTTCTTGTATTGCACGACGACTGTTATTAATGAGTGCTAATTCAACCTTTCGTAAACTCAATTCAGTATAGTGCGATATTATTACTGCCGCACATTTTCCCGGTTGGAACTTTCTAAACCACGGACAGTCAGTGCGCTCATTACGCCGAGTGTTGCGGTAGAAACGTATAGAATGTTCCAGTAAGAACTACAAGGGAGAATGAACTTGGCCTATGAACACCGTTTTACCAGTAATATAATGTTCCGACAGCTCAAAGATGTACTGTAAACTGGTAAATGTGCTCGAAATTCGAAGCTTTTGGTAGGACTGAACCTAAGCGTACATCATTGCGCCAGTTAAGTGCCGTAAGACAATCTAGTGATATACAACAAGTGTGGATCCTATTT